>NW_026252306.1:0-359212 GCF_025094135.1 Mucor mucedo | reverse complement strand
TTGCAATGGATAACATTATTATTGAAGATGGTCAAGGAGGCGCAATTGATGAGCAGGGAAATGAGATTGTTGAAATGTTAATGGATGTCGACTACGAGACTTTTCCCTTGGAAAACGCTACAGAGTATCATCAATATGTCGATGTCAAGCCAACCGAGAAAGAGAAAAAAGAGGTTAAGAAAGAAGAGTTTGTGGAAGCTGAGACTGGCAGCACCGACCCTGAAATGCCTGTTCGAAAGACTTATAGACGTTATAAAGACGAGGATAAAGAAAAGTTTTTTTATTATTACACGCAGACAGATATGTCCACCCGAGCAATTGCTCAGAAATTGAATATACCTCCTTAACAGCGCAGACATGGGTAAAACAAAATGAAAAAAATCCCCAACACACGATCATGCGAAGACCCGGCAGTGGAAGACCAGTTGGTAGACCCGCAAAGCTAAATGAAAACCACGAGGCTTTTTTGGTCAACCTTGTAGACGAAAATGCTGGGTTGGTTTTGGATGAGATGATGGAAAGTTTGACAAATAAATTCAGTGACCTCAGCATTTCCAAAACGGCACTATATAATTTTGTAACCGAGAAATGCCGCATATCTTTGAAAAGAGCCCACTTTCACTCTGTCGAACGAAATAGTCCTGAGAAAATTGAGCAGAGACGTCAATGGGTCATTAGATGGATGAGTACTGATATGGACTACAATAGTAATTGCGTGTTTATCGATAAAGCTGCGTTTCATATTAATATGAAACGTAGCGTAGCATGGTCTAAGAAGGGAGAACGTGCGGTTGTTGTTGTGCCTAAAACAAGAGCAAAAACAACAACTATTTTGGGGGCTATCTCACCTGACGGTGTCGTCAACGTCAGTATCCGACGTCCAAGAGTTGCAGCCTCTTCAAAAAAAAGAAAAGCCGAAGGAGGAAAGCCTGTCAGTATCAAAGGCGGGACCGTTACAGGTCATTATTTTAACTTCATTGCCAACACACTAGACTTAATGGATCGACACGAGGAGTTTAAGAACCACTACCTTGTCATGGACAATGCGCCTATCCAGACCAACAAAGATATACAAACATATATCGAAAAACGTGGGTATGGCTGTATCTATCTCCCTCCTTACTCCCCTGAACTGAATCCAATCGAACAGTTTTGGTCAGTTTGTAACAGTAAACTTAAGCGGGTAAAGCTGTTAGATGAAGAGACCTTGACAATGAGAATAAGAGATGCATGTAACAATGTACTTATCAGTGACCTCCAAGGCTTTTGTAGATATTCTACAAAAAAATTTGATGATTGTCTTGATGGTAAACCCATTTAATAAAATATATTTTCTTTCGTTCATTTCGTTCGTAGACTATGCACGAATTATTTATTAATTTTTGAGCGATAATTTAATTCGTCGCTGAACGAAATTTTTTCTTGAAGATGAACGAATTTTTTTCCGTGAGTGCGCGAATATTTTGTGAAATTAGTGTAAAACATTGGCTTAGTTGGGTAGTGTGCAACACTGTATCATTTTCTATGGTAAATGTGTTTGTTGGTTGT
Source organism: Mucor mucedo (assembly GCF_025094135.1). Taxonomy (NCBI): domain Eukaryota; kingdom Fungi; phylum Mucoromycota; class Mucoromycetes; order Mucorales; family Mucoraceae; genus Mucor; species Mucor mucedo. Next base: position 357,664 of record NW_026252306.1, on the reverse strand, counting down.
ACAATTTTTAAATAAAAGTCTAAAGCATTTTAATTATAATTACTAGAGCATAAATAAAAAAAAAATGGTAAAGGGAAGAAAAGATTAAAATCAAGGGGAAATGCCATCTGTAGTCTTTCAAGGACCTTAACTTTAAAGTGACTACTATCAACATTTTAGCCGAGCGAGCTTCGATCGAAGCTCGCTCGAACCCAAAAAAAGTGCCGCAAGCTCGAGTACAAAAACTCGGTTCGAGCTTCGTTCGAACTGGCGCAAGATCGGAGCAAGCTCGTAAAGTTTGAACACTAGTTGTAATCTTGTAATAAATTGAAAGGTGATATAAAAAGGTGTATAAATTTTGAAAAGGTGTAATCTTTTTGATAAGTGAGAAACGATTATATTAGTGTGGTTGACGCGACTTGAAATAACGATAATAGAGCATAAATGCCACAAAGGATGAACCAAGTTAAGTTTGAGGAGAAAATATAAAAAACCCAACAGAGAGCGTATAAGGGAAAAAGGATTAGGAGTGAGAAAAGAGCTTGTAGACTAATGTATTTGTAAATGATCCTCTGGTTCGACTATCGGCTGGGAACTTTGATATGACTTACCACCGTAGCGACGCAGATGGAAGACAGATACAAATAGGTCATCTATGTAGGGAGCAGAGGAGGGGGAAGCCATGAATCACCAGGATCCGGATCAGGGGCGATATTAGCAAGAGGATGTACAAGACAATCAATTGCATATAGTAATTGAAGTAAGTCGGACCAGTATGGTGGTGGACCTGAAGAAGCGGACGTTGGAAGACTACTAATTGCAAAGTCAAGGCGATGAATTGTGGGTGATGGGGATTGTGGTAGAAATTCCCAAAGGGTTGACTCCAGAGCACGACAAGAGAGAAAGTGGTCACGAGTGATGTATTCACCAGAAAAGCAGGGACATTGTTCACGCATGTTGGCGAATCGACCTAGACGCCAGCGTACTAGGCGACTTCTAGCCGTTTTGGACATTGGAAGATACAGTATAGGGTCAGGTTTAGAGGTACATGGACGACATGCTCGAAGTAGAACATGATGTCCTGAGGTAACAGCTTTAGCCATGAGAGTATCAAATTGGTCTTGCCAGAATTTTCTGAAGTGTGTATTCAGTAAAGCAGGAGTGGCGGGTAGTGGAGTTGGCAGAGATCTGTAGAGGGCATTCTTTTGAAGGAGAGATATCAATCCGGGTGGTTTTTGTAGAGACTTCAGGAGAACAAGTAGATAGTCATCTGGTAGTAAATTAGCTCTCAACACATATCTAGTGACAAGCACGTTATAGCGGTGTTTCATCGAGGGGAGACAAGTAATATGTTTAGCAACATTGAAACAAGATCCACCAACGAACATTCGGACAAGCCGGTTTTGTGTATCGTCAATGGCTTTTAATTGTGTAGCTGTGAGGTGGGAGATGGCCAGACCATACTCTATTTTTGGACGAATAAAGCTGGTATATAGCCGGGAGCAGAGGAGGAGAGAGAAACCATTTTTGTGGACACCAACTGAAGTGAGAAGGGCTATGGTTTTGATTGCACTTGCTTGCCGGAGGGATAGAATGCCAGGGCCGTACAGACCATCCTTGTTGAAAGGTACGCCTAAGTATACAAACTCATCAACTGTAGGTAGTGAGTTACCGTACAATGTCATTTGAGGGCCGGTTATGGGGGCATTGAGAACAGGACATTTTGAGGGACTCCACCGGTAGCCAATTGAGTGAGAGTGCTCAGCGGATAAGTTGAGCATACGTTGTACTTGGGATGCAAATTCTAGAATAGCTACATCATCAGCGAACAAGAGGCAATTAATTGGAGTACGTTGAGTAGCGCCAGGAGGAAGGACAGATGTCGTACTTGGTGTAGCAACAGACCGAAGAACACCAGGCAGAGAATTGATATAGAGAGAGTACAGTAAAGGTGACAGGACAGAACCTTGAAGTACACCAGTAGCAGGAGAGAAGGGAATGGATACATGACTGGAAATTAAGACTGGGATGTGAACATCATCAAATAAACTTACCAATAGTGCAAGGATAGGCCTAGGGAGAGGAGAGTTGGCCAGAGAATTCCAGATAACTCGTCTAACGACGGAATCATAAGCGGCTTTTATATCAAGGAATGCTACCACTGAAAGGCGATGATCTGTACGGAGGTAGTCACGTACGAGGTCATGTAAACAAAGGGCTTGATCAAGGGGGCTGCGTTGTGGGCGAAACCCACCTTGAGCAACATCCAGTGGAGGGCTAAGGAGAGAGAGAAAGGCAGAGAGAGTGAATTCAAACAGTTCTCGAATGACAGATGTCAATGAAATAGGTCTGTAGTTGGCTGGGTCAAATGGGTCACCTTTCTTGTGAATGGGAAATACATTAGCTATGCGCCATAGGCTAGGTGTATATGACCATTGGTAGCAGAGGGTGAACAGGAGAGAGAGTACTTTATCTATGTCTTTGCCAAGAGACTTAAGCATTTCAGCCTTGAGGTGGTCATAGCCAGGAGCCTTGCGTGATGGTAATCGGTTGATGTGTTCTAAAACACGATCAACGTCAAATAGTCCGTCATCAGGAACAGGGAAGGACTATTGTCAAGGAAGCTGGGTGGTGGAGGAGGACGACTGGCAGGAGGAGGGAGGAGGTTACCAGCGTATACGCTAGACAAGTGATTCGCCATTGCATCAACTGAAGCTTGAGGATTATCAAGATGAGCGTAGGTAGAAGAGCACTGTCTGCGGCGTTTGATTCTTGCTAGGGTAGCAGTGGCTTTGGAGAAGTTAGTTTCAAGAGACTCACAAAAGTTTTTCCAGGAAAGACGTTCTGCTGCAGATACCAGGCGACGAAGAGATTTATGTGCTGTAAGATGTTGATTCCACCAGTAGGCTTTATCAACACCGCGAGAGTGACGCCACCTGCCAAAGCAACGATCACGTTCTCGAGCGGCTTCTTGCATTTCATTGGACCAGAACACTTTCCACTTCTTACCAGAGTTAGGTTTTTAACACCGACAGAAGAGTCAAGAGCTTGATAGAGGCGATCATTGAGACTTTGGTTGAGGCCATCAATATCAGGGCAGACCAGGGGAGGATTAGACACTAAATCAGTAAGAGAATCAACGAGAGGAGCAACGAGAGAAACAAACTTGGACTGAAATAGCGCTTTAGGGCCATCTTCACCTAGCCGCGAGAGATTCCATAGGCGTCTTGGAGCTATGGTATCTCTACCCCCAGATCCATCACCCCCAGACCTATCACCCCCAGACCTATCACCCCCAGACCTATCACCCCCAGATCGTAAAGCAGAATCATAGTCAAATGACAGAGTCATAAGTCTATGATCTGAACCGAGAGAAAGATCAGATTAAACCACTAGGGAAGGGTGTTTGAAGTTCCAGTCGGGTATATTGGTAAGAAACAGATCAATGATGCTACGTTGTTCAGTATTTTGTCGAAATGTTGAAAAGGTAGAGACACCATGTGCCAGAGAAGTGTTTAGAACCAATAGATCTTGTTGTTCACACCAAGTAGTTAGATCAGTACCACGAGGTGTAGTAATTGAATCACCAATGAAAGGACCAAGACGTGCATTAAAGTCACCACAGAGAATGGTGTCAGAGCCGAGAGGGATGGACCTTAGCGCGGAAAGCACCAGCTCTCTAGAGAGACTGGGTGGAAAGTATGAACAATGCACATTGACGCTACCAATCTTTACTGATAGGGTGTATGCATTGGGAGAAGGAAGTTGAGTTACAGGGATAGAGCAGTGAGGCGAGACAAAGCATGACACACCACCGGATCCTCGACCATTACCATTAGAGACCAAAGTACCGTAGAGATGATATTGAGACCATTTGGCAGGCAAGTAACCAGCAGTGAGCCATGTTTCAGTGATAAAAAGGAGATCGGAATTAGTGACATGCGATAGTACATCTTGAATGGTTGTAGCCCGAAGACCATTGGCATTCCAGAGACTAAAGGAGAAGGAGCGGAGGGAGTTGTTGTTGTTAGAATTGAGATGGAGACTCATTAAAGTTCCATTTCAGATTCTGATGAAGATTCTGTTACTGCAGTCTTGAAATAGAATGCAGCTTTACGGGGGTCGACTTGGCCCAGTTTCTTCTGGGCATTGACAAGAGCATCTTTGGCATTTTGGTCATCGATCCAACCTAAGTCAACAAAGGAGCGAGAAACGGCACCATCAACGAGAGGACGCAAGAAAGAGAGAGTGTCAATTGCACGATTGTTTACAATATCATGCATTTTTTGGCAACGTTCGTCATGTGACATAGCTGCATACTGTGGATCAGCCAAATGTTTGGGATCGAGGGGGTCGAAATCGGTGAAAAGAGTAGCATCGACCTTAGTCATAGCGTCGGTAAATGTTTGTACATATTGTACATGCATTAATAGACCTAAGACGCCAGAAGCTGGGAAGGTGACGTCAAGTATGCGACCAGTGTCGATACCTGAACGTCGGACGCGAGAACGGACTTCCGATCGAATGATCTTGCGGGAGCGACCAATATATACATACTGGAAGCCTTGAGGACCCTTATCTTCGGCACTTTGAAAGGGACGAGCAGCTGCGATACGCTTCTTTAACGAAGTGGCAGGGGAAGTACGTTTGGGCTTTTCAGGGCGTGTTTCAGCAGCCTTAGTTGCCCATGTAGAATCTTGGCTGGAGGAGCCGCGGTTACTATCCTCGGTGAATTGATTTGAAACCCGAGATGGAACGGTGGTTTTGGATGCACCGGGGTTGGTTGAAACAGAAACAAATTTTTCTTTTAAACTTTTATTTTCCGAGGCGAGAATCATATTTTCCTTTTCAAGAGTAGAGACTTTTTCTTTCAGAAGTGCCATTTCTTTCAAAATTGTAGAGTGTTCGTTAACTTGGGAAGCGAGATTGTAGACATATTCCAAGAGTTGTCCGTGATCGAGGTTGGGCTGTACAGAATCAATGGTGCAGTCCATTGCTTGTTGATTTTCCATTTTTTAAGAAATTAACAATTTCGAATTTTCTAAAAACTGTAGATCTTGTCCAATGGGGTTGAAAACTTGTTTGAATGTACTTGAGGTAATAAGCTTTAATACTGTAAAACTTATTTTGGAAGTTGTTGCTAACGTTGTTGATTTTTTATCGATTTTAAAGTACCGGCTCACTCCTACTTTGGAGAAGATCAGGACTAGTTTGATATATTTATCTTTCATGCTTCTATGGATTTTTTTTTTTAATTTTTTTTTTTTTTTTTTTTAAGCTCTAAAAAAGTTTTTGAAAAAGTCAAATCACGTGCCCTCACGTGAATATCACGTTTCAGTTCTCTGATTGGCTGAAATTATTTGACTTTAGAAGATTCTTACAAGCATGTAAAATAAAATCAGACCTTTTTATCCCAAAGATATAAACCTAACAAACTTACCATACCACCCTAAATTACAAGAAAGCTATTTATAAGCCTTTTATGAAGGATTAGCATCTTAAAGCACGAAATTCTCAATTTCCTGAAAAATGAGCCCAGACTTTCTTTATTAAATATGATTCCTTATTTTTCTGCCTACCGTTCTATAGTAGTTTTATATTTTTCGGTTAAGATTCTATTGAGATATGGCTGTTTTAAAATTACACAGCTTATTTCTTTTTTTAAGAGAGTCTCCTTCCGCGCATAAAAATTGCGCTGAAATTGTGGGGTACTTTCAACTCCGCTGATACTATTAACCTTTCTGGGCCATTGTTTTCTTTTCCCCTTTTTCGCTTCTTTTTTTTTTATAAATCATCTTTTCATAAATCACTTTTTTATAAATTATTATTAACAAACTAAACAATGGGACCTATTAAAAACACGAGTGCTTACCGCGATTGCAAATGCTCAGAATGCAGAAAAGGCCCCAATGGCTACAAAACAGTTACACGTAACACTCTTTTGAACCATACTAAAGCTGATAAACGTGCAGCTTTAATTCTTGCAAGTATGGGTCTCCGAACTATTTTGACGCATTCACCTAAATTAAACCCTTTCTTTTTTATTTATTTTGTTAGGTGACATGGAAGTTGATTCCAGCAACACTTATGGTAAACGATCTTATTTTTTATTTCATAAACATAAGCATAGTTTTTAACGAGTTCTTTAATTAAACACAATTATTATACCAGCCACTACCCCATTTGCAGTTGCGTCAAACCAAGACAACGATGACACCGAGAATGAAAGTGGCGAAGAAGATTTAGGCCAAGAATCTGATGAGGACGATGTAAACGAGGACATTGAACCTGAAGAAGGTAGAAGCGACGTTAAGCCCATCGTAAATATATGCGTTAACTTTTTTTTAAATAGATCCCTTTGTTGGGTTTTCCAACAATGCTCATCTTCCTACCGATCCTTTGGCGTTTATTTTCTTCTTGACCGTGTTCTTGCTCCACGGCAAGTATTTAACCGACGAAGGTTGTGAGCTTTTGATGGTGATGCTCAATATCGCATTAAAGCTTGCCAACAGCGAGTACAAATTCCCTGTTCGTGCCGAGACATTTGTTTCTTGGTGTAATCTTGGTGCCACTGTGTATCATGGAATGAAAGAGCACGTCAGCTGTACCGTATGCCATGCCGTTCATCCTTATGACACCGAAGTTGAAAAAAATCGATTGATTGGAAAAAACTGCTCTTCAGTCGAACCTTTTCCTGGATCAACTCGCTGTGGCAATAAACTTTTCTCTGTCAATAACAGAAGCGTACTGAAACCAATTCGATCATTTTATTACAACTCACTTGTATCAACATTACAGGCATTTTTTTTGCGTGAAGGGTTTGTGGATGATGTGAGAAGATGGAAGTCAAGAACTGTTATTCCAGGAATTATGTCGGATGTTTATGATGGAAGCGTATGGAGGGACTTTAAGATGGATCCCACTGACGATATGCCATATGTCCAACAATCTGATTTCAATTTGATGTTGACAATTAACTGCGACTGGTTCCAATTGTATACAAACAGCGTATATAGCTGTGGTGGAATTTATTTAACCATTCAGAATTTGCCTCGCGACGTTAGAAATTTGAGAAAAAATGTTGTTCTTGTTTGTCTTCTTCCTGGTCCCGGAGAGCCAAAAACATTTCAAATGAATCATTATTTGCGTCTTCTTGTTGATGAATTGCTTTTGTTGTCCAATGGTGTTGAAATACAAACGAGAAATCACGGTATTGTTACTGTCAAAGCTGCATTGACAATGGTTGCTTGTGACCTTCCAGCAACAAGAAAAGTGATTGGTATGACCTCTCACAATTCAACCAATGCCTGTAATTACTGTACCCATCTGTTCGAATCAATTCCAGGTCATACTCACCGAAGAGATTATGCAGATGCGCCTCGAAATGATGATTGGATTGTTCGTGATCCGGTCACTCATCGTTTGGATGCCGAAATTTGGAAACGTGCTACAATTATGTTGTAACTATAAGATCCGTAATCGTACTGGTAGCAGCCCCTTCTCATTGATGTTCGAACGCCAATTAAATAAACCTCAGGACTACACTGATCCGAAAATAAGTAAAACTGTTCCACGTAAATTAACATCTGAAGAAGAGTTGATAAACAAAGCCGAAATCATGGCAACAGTTGTGTTTCCTGCTATCCACGAAAGAACGATGAGATTAGTTGAGGAACAAAGTAAAAAGTTCAATACAAAACACTACCTGATAGACATTGCCGTAGGAACTGCAGTAATGGTGAAATTGCCAAATCGAGCATCCAAACTTTCTCCACTATATGAGGGACCATTTACTGTAGTACGAAAGACGCAAGCGGGAACGTATGTACTTAAGGATGAAATGAACGAGCTACTACACAGAGACTATGTACCATCTGAGCTCAAGGTAGTATCCATCGACGAAACAAATATTGAAGATGAATTATACGAAGTCCAAGAAATTCGAGACCACAGACAAGATCCGAATGGCGAACGTGAATATCTGGTAAAATGGGTTGGGTATGGTGAACGTGAAAATTCATGGTTAAAGACATCAGCATTTTCGTCACCACAGTCTATCAAAGCTTATTGGGATAAAGTAAGAGATCTAGAGAAACTTGAAAAAATACGTAAAGCAGAGCTGGTGAATAAATCAGACTCGAATTCCAAAACACAAAGGCTTGTTTCACAGCGTAATGTTGGTGACAATGCTACTAATTATAACAAAAGAAAGAGAACGAATAACACATATAGTGATGGTCAACCTGTACAGAAGAGACGTAGTAGTAGTCGGCTTAATAAGAACAAATAAGGCATGAAGTAAGAATGAAAGTAAAAGTAAAGGTAAAAGAAAAAAAAAAAAAAATTATTTCAATAAGCCTCAATTTGTTCGTGTCTGGGTTAGCGGTGATAAAACTTCTTATGTTGTAGAAATTAATACACGTAATGTCGATCACATAAAGTTAGCTAGGAAATTTAACCGATTCAACTATCGTTGAATCTAGTAGAGGGAAATGTGCTAAATCACACATATAGATTGTACATATAATAAATTCATATCTCATCATCACTGATAAATGATAGCTAAATCATGATCAGGCATAAAAAAGGAATTCGCTAAAGCCGGTCACTATTTTAAAGTGTCACGGTATCGTAACACCAATGTCCAAACTTAAGACATGTTATTGTTATTATTTCTCTATTGACTATGCGTAGCACTAATTGTCCAATATAGATATTGTTATTGATAGCATACTCATATTGTTAAGAGTAGTATCCTCAGCCTCGTCCATTCCATTTATTATAAATACTCTTTATTTTTCCTCTTCTTAAATCTTCAGTTAACTTGAACATCAATAAACTCTGACAAGAATTCTAATTGATCCTATTGTTTTTTTCTACCTTTTTTTCTGCAAAACTATTCTATTTAAGCCTACTTTTGCTACAATAACACTAATAATCAATATCTACAGATAATGTTCTTAACCAATATGATAGCTATCCTTATCATACAGTTATTTAGTATAAATACCTTTGATATTTTTCCCAATTATGAAGAGATCATACTTATATTAACTTTGAATAAAAGAGTTTTAAAAGTATTCTTTTGTTTTTTTATTTCTTTTTTATAAATCAAACTACCCTTGATTTATTACAAACTGAAATTTTACCCCCAACATTATCCTCGTTGTGGGCAGCATTTAAAGAAAGAAAAAGTTTATAACTCTGCTATAACCTGATTGGAATCGTTTTAATTATATTAACAGGCTATTGACTCTATCAGCTTACGCAGCATGATAGGTAATTATCAATACAGAATATATTCAATTCACAGGCAAATACCATCTTTTAGAAAGTTTGGAAGCAGTAAAACAATTGTCACGGGGATCAGAGTTTAGTTTTTTTTTTGGGTGTTACACCATTGAATTTGTATAAAAGCCATAACGAGAGATGCAGTAAGGAGCCTTTTTATCTGGTCCTTATATTAAAACTTTTGCATCTTTTGTTACAGTTATAAGTTCATTTCAATTTTAATTCAAGAATCCAGTTACATTTACTATCCAAGTTAATATCCCCGCAACACTGTTTTGCATGGAGAACAAAATTAAAATAAACCAGAAAAGTGATACTGTTAGAACTTGGATACCACTTTATTATGGACGAAAAAATATAATTAAAAAACGTGTTGAAAAATGTATTCAAAAATTATTTCAAAACTGTATTGATGGTCTATGAGAAAAAACTATGGATATTTATATAAAGAACTGGGATAGTTCTAGGGAGAATATTAAGCGCCTTATTGGATCATGATGTAATACTCTTGCCATAGTAAATAATCAACATGTCTTTAAATTTAGCCCTTCCATACTGAGTAGATAAATATTAGTCAGAGGGATCAACAGTTATAACATCAAATGACAAGAGTAATATTTGTGCTCAGGTTCTATTAATATTCCATAGTCCAGGCCCATTCGATTGTATTGCTTTTTGCAGAATAAATATTTACTCGCCACAGGGTTGTGCCCTGTGTACAGACTTCAACGGTAGGATGAGAACAAGCGGGGTAATATGTGATTCATGATTAACTTTTATATTTATTATCCATCCTTAATGTGATGTGACAATTAACTTTATTATTATATCTATGATATCCTCAACAAACACAATCTTCACATGAGATACAAAACATTTACATTAAGACAGACATAAAATATTTGAAAAAACGAAAAAAAAAAAGACGTTGGCTTTTTATTGTTAAAAAGGTGGAGGCCCGCTAGTCAGTTTCAGTAAAATAAACTGTTCAAGTGCAACTACAAGGAGGTCCGCCTCCGTGTACACTCACCCACAGCTTTGATGGTTATAAAAAAATAAGTTGTCCATGCAAATCGTATTCAATCATAAAGACATCGTCCGGTATAAATAATTTTCACTTCTCCATATGAATTGTACTATACGCCTTAAAATTGTGCTCAATATCATATATTAACTTCCCAGCATCTATTTAAATCAAAAACAAAACGTCAAACATATGATCTAAGGCCGCGTAATTCTCGATCATTTTAAACAATTGAGTGCATCCGTTATTTAGGCCAGTATTAATAGCGTTAAAATAGAAAACTTACATAAAAAAAGCCATCTGCATATGCTCACGAAGATAGAAATTTATAGCTAACTTTTTCAAAATACTACCCTAGAATTCCTAATACATTTCTTTATTACGCGATTCCTTTCGAAATGTCAAATCAAGTGATAATTCATGTAGTTTTACCCGAGGTGACCGTCTATTGTATTGAGATTTTCGGAAAAACTTTACCGAAAAATTGTATCCCAAAGTGGATTATTCACACACGTTCCCCGAAATAACTCGCATCGAGGACTAAACAGGAATTACTTCTTATATTTATACGTAGGCTTTTTTCTTTTTGAGGAATTTAATCGACAGCAATTTACCCCACCCATTGTTTATCCTCTGGTTTCGTAGTATGAAATAGAATAAGCTTCAGCAATTTTTATGACGAATCGATTGTCCTCCCAAGAGTGGATACATAAACGTAACCCCGCTGCAATTGACCGTCACAAGAAAAACCCATTTAAATACTCGATGCAGATTTGTTTACATTTATCTAATTAACAATTCATAAACTTAAATAATGACATCCACACAAGATCGTGTATTTATCGTCGGTGGCACTGGAAATATCGGTACTAAACTGGTACAAGATTTGTTGGAAAAGAATGTGGCCATGACATTGTACGCTCGTACACCTAGCAAAATTGAGTCAATGTTTCCCAACAGCACTGAACTGATCAACATAGTTCAAGGTGACTACAGTGACTTGAGCTCATTGGAAACAGGTATCAAGGGCCACAGTCGTCTCTTTTTATTAGTTTCAGATTTCAGTGACTTTGTCAACCTCAAAAAGAATATTGCCAAAATCGCTTATGATTCGGGTGTAAAACAAATCGTGGATATCTCTTCTTTCACTGTAAATATGGGTTGGAGAACCAGTTATATCGGTGCTTTGCATTATGGTGCCGAAAAGGCCATCTTTGATCTTCCCGGTCGTGGAAATTTGGTCGCCTTACGTCCTGGTAGATTTATGTCAAATGTGGTCGACCATTCTCGTCCTAGTGCTGATAACAAAATCTTTGACTGTCTTACTGGTGATTTATCTCTTGGATTTATCTCAACCAACGATATCGGTGCTGTCGCGGCTGTGGTATTGAGTGAAGCTATTGAAAAGCACGGTGATGCTGTCTACAGTCTTACAGGCGATATTACCAATGGTCATCAACGTGCTCAGATTATTTCTGATATTGTTGGCCGCGAAATCAACTACCAACAGGTCAAACCTATTCAAAAATACAACAAGATTATGGAATCCGGTCATTTTCCTCATTTATTTGCTATGGATCTTGCCGCAGGTTTAGATAGCTGCCCAGATGACAGAGTCACACCTGAAATTTCTATTCTTCTTGGACGTGATCCTGAGACCGTTAAAGAATTTCTTGTTGCGAATAAGGCATCAATTCAAGCTTAATCTCAAATCTCAATAAAATATGTTGGTATGCGCTCGTATTATCTATCGTTAAGTGTGTTAATTATCATACCTGTTTGAGACTATACAGTGCCTCCACCCCCAATTTTTGTAAACCTAAAAACAGAATTCGTTTTGATCTTCTCCTAATTTTCGCTTTTGTTCTAGCTCAATTTTCGTTTTTCTACAAGCTCAATTTTTGCTGTTGCACTTGTCTAATTTTCGTAGTTGTGATTTCCTAAGTTCGTTTTTGTTAATTACCAAAATTCGTTTCAGACTACAGTCTGTCTTGAAAAGATAGTCATTTTGTGAAAAAAGTTGTCGCAATTTTTTTTTTCGAAGTCGTCGTTTTTCTTTTACCCCTATTTATTGTCATTAAGAAGATGAATCATATGTTTTTCTACGAAGATAGACAAAACAAAAATCTTCAAAGGAATATTGTTTTAGAAGTTTAAACACCGAAAAAACATTACCTCGAAAAGCAATTATCAGGACCAGCTATTAAAGTTAAAGCAGTAAAACCTAAAAAAAAAAAAAAGATAACGCTACATTATCTACCTATAACAGCTATAGCGAGAAGCAGTCTATCAAAAGTAAAGAAACTGCAAAAATTGCACATGAAATGGGAATCAATGAAAGGACAGCTCAAAGATGGAGGTTAAAGTACACAGAAACAAACGAGCTCCCTGTAAGCCCTGAAACTTGTAAGAAAAAGCAAGGTCACAGAAGAACATCGTAAATTCGTTGCGCAAATCGTAGAAGAAAACCCTCAAGCTACAGTAAATGATGTATTAGAGAGTTTAACAAAGCAATACGAAGGTTTGACCATTTCCAGAAGCCAACTTCATTATCATATGAAAATAACTCTCAATTTGACGATGTAATATGCAACATTTGAGTCAGTTGCTCGAAATGATACTGAGAATTTGGAAAAATGGTTTGAATGGTATCAGATTTACGCGAAAACAGATCTTGATTTCTTGAAGAACTGCGTTTTTTATCGATAAAGCCAGCTTTTCATATCAACATGAAGAATACCTGGGCATGGGCAGAAAAAGGAGCAACAACCCACATCATTATCTTGTGGTTTAATGGTTTTCTTGTGGTTTAATGGTTTTCTTGTGGTTTAATGGTTTTCTTGTGGTTTAATGGTTTTCTTGTGGTTTCTGTGGTTTTGGCTGTAGAAAAGAATATGAGGGTCAAATTTTGGTGGGCTCGGGGGTCAAAATGATATTTTTTATTTTGCACTGGAGGGGTGAGGTGATATCAATAAATAGATGAGACGTAGAGATTAATATGAATGATATCCGCCGAAATAGAAATAGTTTCGCTTACTAATTGATCTTCATATCTAGAAAGTCATATTTTTACCTGTTATTAGATAGCAGCAAGACGCAGAAGGAAAGGAGGCAAAAATAGACCAAGAACAAACATTTTTAATTTGAGCACTAATTTAAAGCCAGTTCAGAGAAAATAGGTTAAAGTGCGTCAGCAAAGAGATCCAGTCATTTCTCTTATTGTTCACAAAACATCATCCCAGTTACACTGTATCCAGGAACAAAAAACATAGGGAGATAAAATTGCTTAGTAGTGTCCGAGTATCGACAATTTTTTTATTTATTTATAAGTTCTATATCTCTTTATCACTCTTTTTTTTTTTTCTTAGGCGGCTGCCATCTTCTTTTCAGCAGCGGGAGTAAATACAAAATCGTTGGCGGTAAGAGCTAAAGCCTTAATGACTCTTCTACAAGCTGCAAACCAAACAGCCACACTCACAGATCCTAAGATAATAATAGAGTATATAAGCATCTCGATCCACAACCTGTTTGTCTTTTTCTTTTTTTACCTGCAGGTGCAAATGGCCATGAAAGGAAACGCTGTGCAGGTCCAAACCAGCCAGGAGGCAAATAAAATACTGCACTCTTTCTAAACCATAATACCATGGCAATTTGTGTGCCATGGACGATAAACCAAAGTACAGATTTGACCTTGAGTTCAAAAGCAGTCTTAGAGTATGCAATATCCGAATCTAGTTTTATCATCATTCAGTCTCCCTTGGTTTTACACACATGTCCTCCTTCCCTCTATCTCTCTTACTCATTTTCTCGGAATCGGCAACTGCTTTGTCCAACTTTCTACGTAACTTTGCCCATTTCGCAAACTCATCCTATAAATGGTTGTCAATTTGTGATCGCCTTATTTTTTTTTAAACCTTTAAACATACTTGTGAGCTTGTTTGAGCTAATTCCTTCTTCATGGTCAAAACATCCCTCTTCATCTTGTTTTGCTTTACCACTCTGGGATCTTTAGTGAACTTGACGTACAGCTCATATGTCTGTTATATAAAAGAGAGAAAAAAAAAGGGTTAATTATGTCGCCTTCGAAACAAAAAAGACATTAGTCCTATTTTCTTGTTGTGTCTTTACAAGGGAGGTAATGTAGGAATACCCAAGGAATAATATAGACTCGGTGGCCAAGACGAGTAAAAATATCGTAATCGGCAAATACATTTGTGTCGCGAAAAAAGAAGCAAGTAAATAAAACCAACTCCCCCCGACCCCCTTCTCTGTTTAAAAAAGAGAAAATATTCGAATTTTACACTTGTCCAATGGTAGCTCTGAATTATGCGGTCAAGACAAAAACACAGTGCTACTCATTCTTCTAGCAAGCCATAATATTCACATTCGTATACCCAGCTTTCTTTTATATATATATATCCTATACATTAACATACTTAACTGGAAAAACCCTCGATGTTTATTACCGATTTCCCAGAATTAGATCTACATTCACGTAATACCATGAAAACAATTAATTTAAACTGCCCTTACCAGGACGATAACATCAGTCTGGCAAATGGTGATATAAATGTTTAAGGAGCAACACAGGATTTGGTGGTACACTGTCACTTATCAAGGGTTTTCGATTTAAAGAATCTCCGTCAAAAAATATATTTTTGACCTCTTGCCGTTGTTCAATCCATTTATGACTTCACCGGTGGAATCAAAACCCACCAGGCCAAAAAAGGGCCGTGGAATAACATGGGGCTTAGAAGAAACCCAACAATTGTGTAGGGCATGGCTTGAGCCTTCTGCGAATCTTAATGTTAGAGAATACGACGACGCTACAGTTTTCACACTTTAAATTCAGAAAATGTTAATTTTTTTTCAGACGAATCAAAATTTACTTTCAGACATTGACTTACCTTTTTTGGACAAAATAAATAAAAAAGCAGACAAATGAAATTTAGTTTTAGGATGATTTGATAAGTTACTATAAGGTTTACCTGTAAAATCTTTAAACCTTCTCCTCACTTGAGTGAGACGAGGTAACCACATTGGAGGTGGCGTTTAGTCTTTTAAAGACAGTTGGTCGGCCTTGGCCATCCCAAATGGATTGAGATATAGCAAGCATATTTTTCGCAGCCATCACATCACGATTCCAAAAAATATTGCATCGTTTACAAATCAATATTTGATGGATGTGTGAGGATTTTTCGTCAGTACCGCACCTCATGTTTTTTAAATCATTACTAAAACAAGAATTGCATGTCTATAAAACTATTACTTTAGTCGAAGGTATTGATATACATTAATATACTAACCTTTGATGTTTTAAACTCGTTAATATCAACAAGAAGTAACTCTCCAAGCTTCTCTCTTCTTTTCAATTGTCGATAAAGCTTGTCCGTTACACCGGAGCGTAAACCCTTAAACTTTGTTTGGCTTTTGTTCTTGAGTCCATCGCCAAAGATGATTAAAGGCATTTTATTACGATCCCCTTCTTCGAATTTCTCTTTATGTTCTCTTCATGCAAGTTTCATTATTAAAATACAGTCATATCATGGTTTGTTAGCACGCTTACCTTTTGATAATTTTCGGTTTAGATTTTAAAGAGTCAACTATTTTAGATCTCCTTCGCTTTTTACTCTTCTTCTTAGTTTTCCTTCTTTTCTTGTTGTACTTTGTTGATCCATTTAAAAGGATATTAACGGCGTCCTCTATACTCTTTTGTGATGCGATATAATTACACCATCTACTATTGGTAGTTCTAAACCCGTAGAAATTAAAAAGTGTATCAATATGTTGGAGAATATACGTAATGTATAGTATATAGGTATCATGAGACGTGGTTTTAGGTGAGGGGATATTGGTCTCAATTTGATCAATACCCAAGCTTTTCTTGAGTTCTTGTTCCTGTTTATGTCTTTGCGTAACACCGCCCATATTGTAGTATTCTTTTGAAGAAAGACGTCTCACATCATTGTCTCCATGGTAGGATACAAACACATCATTCCTTCCGGGATCAACAGTACATGGCCTAAAATAAGTATTTACCTCTTCAGTGTTAAAGTCATCGAGTTCTAGGGCAATGCTTTTAGTTGACAAAGATGGCTCAGTACGACGACAGAATAGTAAGCGGCAAGTATAACCATCGGTGTACATCCCGTTCAAAAACATCTTGCCGTTGGTTGCAGGCAGCTCCTTCAGATCATTAAGGCTAATAATAATAGACAAAATGTTTATTATTATTATTATATGAAGAAGGTTCTCAATACTCTTTCTTTCGTATGTACCTTCTAATTTTTAGTTTGGCAAAGTTAAAACAATCATAAAAATACCTTTGTGTGAAGCTAAATAAAGTCTCGTCCTTTTCTTTCTTTAACTTTGAGCCAGGGAATATACCAGTAACGTTTTGACTATCGATTTTGATAAAGCGCCACTGCAAACCTGGATTGGGAAACAGGCTAAATATTCTCGGCAGTACAAAATGCTTTGCTTTATCATCTTTCTTCTTTTTTTCATCAGATTGAACCGTATCTTGAGGTCTTCCTGGCTCTGAGTCATGCTTCTGTAAAGTAGAATTTTCCGCAATGATTGATTCATACTTGGATAGAATGTGTCTTAATGTCGGTAAAATACCAAAAGGGGCAGTATTCTGAGTTGCCTTTGTAATTGTAAACGAAGGCAAGCGGTTCTTGAGCTCCACAATTAAAGGGTTTATAAATGCCTGTAAACCATTTTTTGTTTCTTGGCTTAATGGTGGGAGGATATCATCATTTAGAACGGCAACAGGATCAGATGATAGTACTTGATCTAAAACATGTTCATATACAAGTTTCCTTATGACAGATTTTTTAACGTCCTAAGTTAAGTTTGTTAATAACTTGTAAGTTAGCGCTTCCTGCTAGTAACTTACAGGAAATTCTTTACAAATCATATAAATGAAGTAGTTGCAGATAATGTTCTGAAAATTCTCAATGTAATAGTTATTATAACACGTAGCAGTGGTTTCACATGCAGTCGCAAGCACTTGACCATAATTTTTCAGCCCATCTTTTTCTACGTTTAAGTTTACTCCCTCTAGATTATTAAGCTCCATCCATACGTCTTCCAAGTGGTGAATTTTGGCATACTTTAACTGAAAGTCTTTAATCGACAGCTGTTTACAAACCACTCTACACAATGAATACCAGAAATTTTGCTGAAAAAATTCATTGGACAAATTATTGGGGTATTGTAAAATGTAGTCATTGACAAAGATTTGAGCTTTAAACAAAACAAGACGTAAGAAACTAGATAGATCCTGGATCTTGTTTACGGCCTTCTGTAATCGGTCATCATCATCATCTGTTTCATTTAAAAAGCCCTTTAATGGAAGAGATATAGTATATCTTTGATTTTTAGCACCAAGATCCTTTTCGATCAATTCTTGTAAGGTATAGTTATGGTTAGGGCACAATTTACTTCTCGCAGAAGAATGACCACTTGTATCACAAGACTTGCAAATCAGGGTCGATGAGCTTGAAGACGCAGTGGTCCTGTTTCTTTTAGCCACACTCTTTTCTTTTTTCGCTTCAAATGTTTCCTTTCTCTTTAGGCCTGATTTATTTTATGAGTTATTATGTTTGGCTATATACCTGAACATATACAGTGCATTTTTACCTCTGTTTCCACCAGCAGGTTGATTCATTGTGCCGGTACTCGTTTCGTCCCCCATCTTAGCAAGTTTAGCTGTTATTTTGGCATTTATAAAATCTTCTGTAACTGGGTAAATACGAGGTCTCATATTTTTTTTTTTGTGAAAGAAGCACTGTTTGATGTATTGTCAATTAAATCAAGTTACATTATAATGCTCAAAGTCAACGTCATCTAAAGTAATTGAAATTCCGTTTCTCCCCCTTTTTACTGTTATAACGTATTAACTGAGGATTTATGTAAAAAGAGCTCATAAAAATACACCTTTAAATACATTACGAACTATCAATGCAGAATATGAAAACTGTAAAATTTATAGGATACATCCTTTGATAGCCTTTGTCTGGAATTTTTTTTATTCTATTTGTATATATATATATTACGTTAGTCTGAATCATTTTTTTACTTCTGTCTGAAATATATTTTTGTTCATCTGAAATCATTTTTAGGTTTATCTGAAAATTAGTTTTCCTTGTCTGAATTCAAAGTGCTAATACTGTAATATACAATGGGAGTCCAATGAAAATCAAGAAAACAACACTTATGTGCGTAACGTTTTCTTAGAATTGTATGAGATATTTATGAATGCACAGGGCAAGAATTACGAGAGTTGTTTACATTACAAAGCTGTTGCCCAAGGAGCAGAAAAGATTTTGCTAGAAGAAACAGAATATTGGGGTAAAGACTTAAACATCTCAAAGTCTCACTTTTTTTATGTGTTTACTCTGCCTGCCAATTGGGATTATGATGCTCGGGAGAAGTTGATTCGACCTCTATTTATTCAAGCTGGCTTAATAGAAACTGATGATCATGGCCGGCTAATTTTTTTTACGCGACTAGAAGCAAACTTTCAATTACTACATGATTATGGAAAAGTAGGAACTGAAAACGGCAGACAATATATTTTGTGTACAGTAGAGCATAAGGATGAACCTCGTGTAACTTTAGAATTGTTCGCAGCTCGGTATCCTTCCTTCACGTCAGTCGAAAGCAAATATGTTCCACAGCTATTAAAATCAACATCTTTTACGGTTCCTCTTACTATAAAAGAAAGAAAAGAACGGATCAGAGCATACCTGGATAAAAAATTCAATACCGCACTTCCAGCAGAACTATGTAAGGTACTGATAAATAGGAGTTTCTTTGTTGACTATACGGACAAAGGTCATGTTTCTGGAAATTGTTGTGGCAATAGTTATTCTTCCAACTACTACTTTAATCATTATAATTTCAATAATTACCATTCCAGTGACTTAAACACCAAGGACTATTTTAACAATAGCCTCAATAACACAGACTACGAGGATGATGATCTCATCAGTAATGAACATAGCTATGATTCCGAAAACAACGACTCCAACGACGTTTTTACAGGGGACTACTCTGTCGACTTTTACCATAATGACTATTTTGATGATTTAAAAAACGTTGACCATAAGGACCACAATAATGGTGATAATCCCGACAATAACAGTCTTGAGCCCGATAATGACAGCGTTGAGCCCGATAATGAAAGTTTTGAACCCAATAATAACAGTATTGAGTTCGATAATAACAGTCTCTATTCTGGGAACAGCAATCACGATGATATAGACTGTAACGACTTAATCAATGACACTGATTTCGATGACGATAATGACAATCTCAGACACTACAAATCCAATGACTGTGATTTTGTAGAGTATCATAACGTCGAAGAAGACTATGGTATCGATGAAGTAAAGAGAATTTCTACATTTTATGTTACTATGAAAAGACCCTAAACTCCTTCCTTTTTGTTTTTACAGAGGCTTTTTTTAGAGAAGTGGTCGCTTCAAAAGTTTCTAGCACATAATCCTTTTAAGAGTGCGCATTACGGATCGTATGAAAATCATAACGCATCTTATGCAAAGTATAATTTGGAGCAGAGCAACATTGATTTTATTGAATCAGTAACTATCAAAGATATATATGAAGACTTTCCCGAAATTTCCGAAACAACATTTACAGATAAAATGAATTCCATGTTTCAACACTCAGACAAAGCCAATATTACAGCAATACTAATCCATACAGTAGATAGGACGCCAATATGGGACTGGATTTTTTTAACGAAACACATCGATAAATGGGTTCAAGCATACGGCGAGCAACAAAGACGATGTAAATTGATGACATTTATAGAGGATGATGTTGAATGTGTAAATTTGAAATTAAGTGCATTCGATAGAATGAAAGGCTGCTCAAATTTAGTGATAAATCCTATAAAGGAATCTAACAAAAACAGAGACCCAGCAATAACATCTGCAAATTTAAAAGATATATGGCCAGAAGAATCTTTAAGACCCGTTCACTTTATTAACATAGGTAAAAACGAAGCAAAATAATATGCTTAAAAGACTAACCTTTTATAAACAGACATTCTGCAAACAGAGGTTAAAGTTATTTTTACTTACGTCTATGAAAATAACAATACTGAAAAACCTGCAAAAAATATTCAATGGTAGGTACCATATGGTTGCCGATAATATTTTTTATTTAAAGCAATGCTAAATAATTTAACTAATGTCATGAAAATAGTAATCTAAAATCGCTAGACAGCTTTATCGCTTGTTCAAAATTGGGACAAAGACCGTCGCTTCGTATGACCAATAGGTAATAATTAATTTCTATGTCCATCGCTTTCAACTTTTTTAATTTATGTTGTAATAATCGAGGATAGGACGATGCTATTTGTAGAATGTATTTTTGGCGACTATCTTAAACGATATACAGACATTGATCAAAGGAAAGATATTAAAGACTTGTTTATGTGCCCTGGATCAAAGAGGCTCGAGGAACTATTAGGTGAAGCTGAAAATAGGTGTTTTTTCATGAAAGAAGATGGATTATCTGCTACTGTTGAGAACTTCATGCCCGTCCTTCATTCCGGTTATGTCTTCTTTTTTTTAATACTTTATTTACATTGTCTTAACAAGATAATAGAAGAAAATTTAGACAAGCAATATGGGACTGATTGGAGGGACAAAAATATTGGCTTCGCTGTATCTATTGACAAGAACATATTAGACCGTTTTTTCTACTCTAAGGAAAATTTGAATGAATTATTTTTTGCCAGTGGATTTCTCCAAAAAAACAACAATCATCGTAAGGCGAAAATTTCAACATATGCCGAAGAAATTTTACCCGCGATTCAACAAAAGCTCAAAAGTTTAAAATTTGAAATGAAGTCCTACTTTGTGATCGCTCAAACACACCCGACGTATATTCAGCTCACTTTGCATCAAGTCGTTAAGTCCTCCTCTAATGGAGAAGATGCAGCTACTATCATTATCGAAGATAAAATTATACAGATTGAGGATGTATATGACGCCATGTGTAAGCAGATTTGGAAAACATTGGTGCCTTGGGGTCATATCAATTATTGTGACATTCACAAAAACAATGTAAACACGTCTCAAGATTTGGGATCAGCAGAAATTTATAAAAGTATTTGTCAAGTATTAAAACAATTTGTGCTCGAAATCGTAAGTGAATTCAATGGAAATGCTCTCTTTATAAACTTTATTTCGTAGTTCAAAACAAACAACGAATTCCTAGATATGGACGCCAAAAAAGAGATGAATATAAGTAATACATGCTCAAGTAGCACATGCTCAAGTAGCACATGCTCATGTAATATGAGTCTTTCTCTACGCAACATTATCGATGTTGGTTTAAGGCCAATAATACAAAAAATAACAACAATCACAGCAGCTGCATTGACTAACACTGAACTATTTCGATTTTACGAAGTCAGCTATCTATTTATACTAGGGAATCCATTCAGTCTATCTCCCAATTCCATGATTTACAAAATGTATAATGTTTTGATTCAAGAAGCAATTGATATTAGTATCGAGTCAAAAGAAAAGGATACACAGGGGTTTGTTCTTTTAGAATCTTTTGACCAATTATTGATCCCAGTTACCCACAACAAGCCATACTTGTTTCACAATTTTATTTCAGGAAAAATAGTTCAGGTAGCAAGAGAAACTTATGGTATACGGCTCAATCAATTAAGATTTCAATTCCATCCTTCATTTTACCGTATAAAGTGTGATGGCTCTCAGGAAACCAAAATAGCCGACGAAGGCACCTACTTGGTAGTTCTTCAAAAAGGACAGGAAATTCCTATAACAGGCCTAGATATAAGGATTGGTCTAGATTCCACATTTAGGGAGGGTCTGTCAGTGGGTGAGCAATTTTTTTCATGTTCAAATTTCATTATGTGTCACTGATATACATAAATATCTACACATATATTAACTTTTTTTAGAAATTATCGGAGTACAATATCCAAGTAAAGTCGTGGCGAATGAACCAATTCTTTTGCCGGAAGATTCTGCAGGTATCATGTCAACACTACACGTCGAAAAAAGAGAAGAAGCATCAGCACGGCAAATAATTGTGCAATTTAAGCACATCAACTATAAAAGTTCTCTTCAAATATCACTTAGAGAGACAGGTGGAGGAGTTGGCTGTTCTACAGAATACCCGATACAGAAATTAAATATTGAAGAACCTTTGACCCTTGCCTATATTTGAAAAATTAAGTTGGATAAAACATAAATTATGTAAACGTGCAAGCTTTTCATTTCTTTTAGTTTGCACTGAAAATAAAAAACATGTCGTTTAAATCAAATTATATGATCATAAAATGCTCGACCGCAACACTGGTCTTCCTAGTCTATAGTTTTCCTATTTTACTCCTGAAGAGCTTCATCTGTGGCGTGCTGATTCTGGGATGACAAGCTTCTGGTGATGGTGATCCAATTTATTATACTCACGCGGGCGTTTAACAATGTTGGAGTTAATGAATATAGAAGAAACAATGGGGGGGGGGACTTCAGTTCGAAACGATGATGACAGAATGTCTTTGGTTACTAAGAGGGGTGCCCTAATTCCATTTACAAGCAAGGGAAAAGTTCAGGATAAATGTTTTAATTAGAAGGACTAACTGTAACTGTTTTTTTAACGGAATATATTACCTCTAAAATTTAATCCAATTGCTTGCATAATAATGCTGAGAACATTTAAATCGATGATGTTCCTTTGTTTGGCGTATTTCAGAGCGCAATCGCTTTGTATTACCTTATGGCAAACGGACGTAAAAGCTTCAAGAAATACCCACAACATCTCGGAAAACTTGGCCACAACAAGATAACCCGTTATGTTTATAACATAAAAAAAAATCCGAATATTGAATCGTAAATAATTACACTGTAGGTCAAAAATGATTAAAGAATACTTTTCAATAATTCTCTCTAGGAATTTACTGCAGATGTTCTTGTTATTGATCAAGTGATAATCATCAACATCCTTCAATAGAATAAATCCATTAGAGTTGAACCTAAAAAAATCAGGTGTGACATATCGTGCTATTTAATTGGGTGCAACTGTGATGAGCAAAATCGATATTAACATATACGAATGAACCCGATACGCATTTGATTATATTTTACAGTTTTTTAATTAATTAATTATAAATGTTAAAAGTAATTATACAGACGCAGCGTAAAGAGATATATTTGTTGAACCGTAGTTCTTGTTTGCATTGATTGGTCTTCTATTGACACTACTATTATAAGATGAAAAAGAAGCGTCGTCGTCTAAATAACCTTCCTCCAATAGTCCTCGTCGGTCCTGCCTTACTGGGATATATAAATGGTGCTGATTTTTAGGGTACAAAACGTAATGCTGAACCAAAAACACAAGATCGTAACCTATAACAATCACACCAAGCCCGCTGTATAAAAAAACAAAAAAAGATTAATTTGAGTTTAACGACCTGTGTTTCCAACTAAAACTTACAGCTTGACATTATCCTAAACAAAACAAAAAGTTAGTGATTATAAGATTATCAAACAAATAAAAAAACCTTACGCCTTCGATGCCAGACCAATCGCCATCAATGTATGCATCCAAAAGTAATTGAATGATGGATAAAACACCACCTGATAAATCCTAATTATAACATGTTACTTGATCATTGACTTACGTGACTTTTGTTATATATATATAAATAAAAAAATTACCCAAATAATATACTGAATACTCCAACCTTGAGTGGAGTGACGTTTATAGTTTATCCAAACCTAATTTTTTTACATAAACAAAATATTAAAACGACGATGAAAATCAAACCAAATTTGGTTCATAATAGACTTACTTGAGGCAAATATTTGATAAAACTAACAATCAACTTTACAGAACTCAGGTAGTACATGAAATCGAGCCATATGGCACCACCATAATGTATTGTCGATATCACTAATACTGAGCCCATGACAGTCAACCATACAAATGATGCAGCAAATGACGAAATTTGCTGTGTTTCGTGTTTCTAATTGACTATTTCAATTAAATCACATTCTTTTTCTCGTTGGATATCCTACCCATAATCATACCTTGTAGACGCAACTTTGCAATAGAACAAATAGCGAGATGATAAACCCGTGTATAGCAAATACAACATCATTCATACGAACAAGGTTATTGTCACTATGTGGATGTCTCTGCTGATCTATTGGATTTGACATCAATTATCTTTTCCACATCCTCCTTCCACTCGTGTAATTCTATATGTAGATACTTACATTCATCCCGAATCTCTTTATTAAAATAAAATGACAAGTTATAAATCTAAAAAGAAAAAAAAAGCATGTATATTTTTGCGTTACCACTAATTATTGCATGCATCGTACAAAAAAATTATAAACTTACCGAGTAACAAAAAAATCCTAGCACATTATAAAACAAAAAATCTATGGATAAACCCTTGACACTATAAAAAGCTGCAATTAGAAAAACCATTGACATGAGTTTGAAGGCATGCAGTTCTACCTTTTTCTTTTCAAATTTAAGTAAACTTGCGGGTAGAAGCTTATGGACCAAACGAAAAAGTAAGACTAAGAAAAAGTCGACATTGGGGAGGTTAATCTTTTTTCGTTTTTTGACAGTTTTTTTCGAGAAATTGTGTCTTACCCAGCCAATAATGTCTGACAAAATTTCCCATGAGGTCAATTGAATAGCCATGTCGTCTGGCTTGATGTGGCGTAATGAATCCATTGAAGGTGAAGGAAACAATGAATGAGAAGAAAAAGAGGTATGTGACGTTTTTTTTAGGAAACAGCTGTTTAAATAAGGTTTCTCAATGAGCATAATTTATATTTCGCTGTCAAACAGACTGCTTTTTGTTACTCTTTAGCCATACTGAAGACTTTTTTGAAGTGGCATGTGCTATGCACCAGTGATCCTTTTGAATTGTGGGGGGAGAGGAGGTTGCAGATTATCAAAAGAATGATTTTTTTTTTTTTTTTTTTTTGAAAAAACGCATACACTGCATTTCCAAACCAGTGTCAATAGGCTGTTGCCTGGTTTTGTAAAAAACAATTGACACTCCGTCTATTAACCAAAATTGGTTGCATGTGGTTTACTTAAATTGGCTGGATCGTTTTTGACGCACTTGTTTTGAAAGCCTGGGGTATTGCATCAACATTTGATCATGAATTAAATTGACCCACAAACAATGCGGCGCTGAAAAAAAGTTTTGACGGTAACTAAGCCTTCCCTCATTAATCATCAGAAAAAGGATGAGAGAGAGAGAGACAACATTGTAAGAATTCGCCCACATATTCCAAAAATAAGATCATTCTAGCATGATACCACTGCTGACATTAAGGGGATAATTGCCCCTTAGAAACTGGCATCTCCCCTAAAGCTTAAACCTGGCTCGCGTTTTCCACCCCAGCCAAGGGTTAACCATCAAATTGAAGAGAAGAAGGCTCGGAATTATCGGATAGCTCCATAATAAAACGCTCTGGTTATTCTTGTGATTTAATTATGGATCCATCTGCAAACTGCTGACACTGGTTTCTAATGTACTAAGCTCGCCAGGGTTCAGTCATATACAACCACCCCTTTCAGGTGATGTTGTGAGTAGCTGCTTGTGAGTGGTACTGTATGACTCCTTGATGACGAGAATAGATACAAGACAGAATACTGCTCACTCAGGAGGGGTGACAGCAGGGGTGTATAAGACACACTGGGATGATATGTTATAACGTCACAGTATAAGTTGACTAGATGCGTATGCGTAAATGTGAGTGTGTGCGTGTGCGTTTGCGTGTGCCAAGCCATTTTTGTATAATATCTAGATGGAAAAGAATCAAGAAATAAGGTTAAAAGGCTACAGTAGCTCCAACAAGATATTAGAATGTTAAATTAAATATGAAGAAAAGACGCTGATTGGTCCAATAGATCTAAGCAGCAACATATCTTGAGTGTAAATTAAAATGCATATAAAATTACAAATTTACATCATTTGCAAAACGAGGGGAACTCCTGTATTTCCCAAATTTGAATGATGGAGTATCACTTGATCTTTGAGATTAAAGATTTGACTGGCTGGGGTGTCTCACTGTATTTCTTTATATTTTTCTCGGTTTAATTCATAGAAACCATGTAAAAAAAAAAAAAATTATAAGGGGAGAAATTGCCGATTTGCAAAAAGGATAGAAATGCATATAACCTAAAAAGACGATATTTTGACCAATCAAGTGTTTCTCCACACTTTTTGTTATACATGCGTAATAAACAAATGGTCATATCCCTTGTATTCTACCCCTTTCTTTTTTTGTGTATATTAGTATTTAACCCATTCTTTCCCTATTTCTTTTCTTTCTTTCTCTTCCCCCTTTTCTCTGATTCTTTTTCTTTCTTTTACATGTCCAAAATAGTCAACGAACAAGCACCAAAGCGTGTGAAAGTCACTCTTGCTTGCGTTATCTGTCGTAAAAAGAAAGTCAAGTGTGATGGAATTCAACCCTCTTGTTCCAGATGTCAATCCATCGGTAATTGTTGTCAATATTCAGACCCTCCCAAAAAGCGAGGCCCACCCAAAGGCTATGTTGAAGTCATTGAAAGTAGAGCGCATCGAATCGAGTCTCTTTTAGGAAATCAACAAAATAAGCAACAACAACAAATCTTGATCATCAAAAAAGATCAACCGATAAATGCTTTGCTTTGTTTGATTTCTGGCGCAGTAGATAATGCCCTAGTACACGTACGTTTTATACATATATATATATATTTTGAAAAAGAATTAGAACACTGATAAGGTCCATTCTTATGACTATCCTCTAGGGCAGCAATGGCATAGTGTACGATTTTTTAATGACAGAAGATGTGCTTTTCAATGCAAGAGAAAAGCTCATTTTTCATCACCAAGACATATGGACCGAGAACTTTTTTAATCATTTCAATTTCATGTTCCCCATCTTGTCAAGACCTCAATTTGCCTTTCAGCTTGAAAGAGATGAATTAAACCCACTCTTAAAATTCGCCGTGTTTTTATTAGGTTGTAGATTAGAAAATAAAGATATACAACAGGAAAAAGTGCTGTATCAGCACTTTCTTGGTTTATCGAATGACTTTATTACCATACCTGATATTACAACTGTACAGGTAAATAGACAAATAACTCCCTCTTGTTTATCCCAGATAGCTAACCCCCTTCTTTTTTTCAGGCCGTTGTCATCATGTGCTGGTATACTTATATTGCAGGTGATATGGTGAAGTGCTACTCGCTCCGTCACCAACTGGCACAATTGGTTACTGAAATGAACCTTGGTTACGAATCTGATAATTCTAAAGATACTCATTACATTGAAATGAAGCGACGTGCATTTTGGGTCTCGTTTGTGATTGACCAGTGGCTGGCAAGTTGTACAGGTGGTGAAAGGCTACTGACTCAATCTTGGGATTGTAAATGGCCTCAATTGGAAGACAATCAACTTTTTGCTCTACATCATCAACAACAAGAACAAAAGTTATTGGTTAATACCTGTTATTTCTCAATCGAGTCTGCTTTACAGATCAATTCCTTTAACGAAATGATTCGCCTGTCAAACATTGTTGCCGACATGTGCAATGGAGACAATGTCAATAAGCTTGAATCTAAATTAACTGAATGGTTATTGCAATTGCCCTCTTATTTGGATTATGGGAAGCCGACAGCAGGGGAACCATCGGCACTTGCTAAATTATATCGTATCTTTTATCACACTGTCCAAATCATGTTAAATAATAATAGCAGCCATAATAGTGGTCTATGTACCAGTATATGTACCACTGCAGCAAATACCATCATTCATATATCTGAACGAATGGTCGACCTGGGGCAACAGAAATATTTGTACAATGTATTTTTCTCATCACTCACGTTAGCTACTTCAATTCATCTTGATAAAGTAGATAAAATAAGTCTGTACAAAAGCATTTCAATTATCAAACAAATCAATTGCTGTTTATTACCTGCCATAGACTTTGATGCTTTAATGGATCAATTTCTAGTGGAGGACACACCCATTTATCCATCACCAACGAGCTCGTCTTCATCCTTACCTAAAGTAAATAATAAGAGAGCATACAATTACGAAGAAGACGATCAAGTGCAGTTTGATTTAGTAGACATATTTCCAAATATCATGGACCCCGTCGTAGATAATTCACAATGGCCTTCCTGGTTGGACTTTTTCGATAATCAGACAGTAGAATCATCCACAACAACATGCTCGCCCATATCATACATCACACCATCTCATTCACCCATACTTTCCTTATGTCTGAAGGATGAAGACATCATCCCATACGATTTATTATCGGATCAACAGTACTTTTCTCTATTATGATTCAACTCTATTTTACGATTATGAAAAAACTACGCCCATCTAACATGCACACTTCTTTTCTTTTTTTTTTCTTTTTTATTATTACTATCTACTTTGCAAAAAAAGATACATTTATATTTTTAATTATTCTCGCCGGAAACGGCCTATACATATTCTCTTTCAATCTTCACTGTACCCCATATGCCTCTATGAATTAATAAAATATACAAATAATGGTGTGTATTAATAATAATACTGAAAAAAAAAAAGTAAGGCAGTTATTCCCCACATTTATAAATCGTCCCTATAGTCTTTTTTAATGATGACCCCTTATCGAAATTTTACCCATCATGCACTCTTTTTCCTTTATTTCTTCTTATATGCGTCATTGGATTTTTGACTACCTTTGAAATTCATGTTTTGGGTTTATCTAATGTAGTTTCATCTATTGTTATAAAATACAGAATGTTATTTTTATATATATATTTCGCATTCATATTTGTATTTGGGAGGGGAACTCGCATATACAAGACATTGGTGAATGCATTTAAAGTGCAGAATTTGATACACTCTAGAAACCCATATTTGTTTTCTTTTTAGGATAAAAGCTACTCCATGAATGATTATATGGCTATATTTGCAATCATGGTCAGAAACAACATTATATCATTTTTTGTACATTATGTTATGGCTCATCCACATACAAAAAAAAAAAAAGAACACTCGCTTGGCTTATTGTTCGAAAGAAAATGCCGGTAACTTTTTTAATATAATTTCTTCGGATTTGATAAATGTACATGAAAAAAGCCGTATGTGCCTTATTACCATGAGGGGAGGTAACGGCAAAATTGTCGTATCTTGAATATGTCTGAATTGGACATACTCAAAAGATTATATTGACATCATTAATTCTGAAGTAAAAAACACGTTTTTTTTATATAGGTATATCCACACACTTTATTTAAAACGAATCAGTCTCCGCAATGGTTACAGAATCCTGATGTTTTATAAACATCGATTGTTATTTTTACTTGCAGCTTACATCTATACTAAAGTCTTATCTTTTCAAGATTAGATCCCAGAGGAATTCCGGGGAGTTTTTTTTTTTAGAAATGCCTGTGAACAATAAGGCTGCTTTCCATCTCAAAAGTATTTCTGGAATCTGCATTATTTGCTTTATCAGGATGTGCTCAGCAACCTTTAAAGAGAGAAATAATCCTCTTTTTGTCGACATGGATATGTAACAATTCACCCCCTCCTTTACGTTATGAAACCACAAGTTCGGTAATTAAAGAAGCAAGTATGCGCAAGAAGTGGGCGGGCTTAGGCACGTACTTCTGTCAAATGGTCATTTATTTGGGTTAATTCCGAGATATTATGCATCTCTTGACAAGGCGCTTTTTAAAGGAACGGGTCTCTTAGGGACAGCCAAATTTTCTTAGGGACAGCCATTTTTCTTAGGGACAGCCAGGGTGCGCGTAGTCGTAATGTTGGGATTATGATACTTTAATAGACACCAAGAGGTCAATATAACTTAACAACTTGAAATATATACACGTTTATTAAAACCAACATAGTGTAGACCAGTATATATGTTTTACAACTTACTTTCAGCTTCTCGTTTGGACTTTACCTTAATATTGCTGCGTAAGATTAAGATCAAACGAGCTCAAAGGCGAAAAAGAGAAGATAGAATTGTCAAAATAAGTATAAATCGTTTAATATACATTTATTCGTAATTGCTACATTGTTTTTGATTGTATATCCTTGTTCCCAGGTCTACAGAACATCCAAATCACAGATCTTTCGTTGCGACTACGTGCACTTTGGCTGTCCCTAAGGAAAAATTGGCTGTCCCTAAGAAAAGCGTTAAAGGAAATACAAAGGCATCAATAATTTCAAAGTGTGCAACACCAATTATCCAGTTACAGAATGTGGGGCATTTTGTCCGGGTCGGACTTGATTTTTTTTTGAATTCCCATTTTTAGAGCTGTAGGCCAAAGGGTTAAAGTAATATGTAGGCCAAGCGACAGTGAAAACCTTCTCTTTTTCATACATCTCAATATGGTAAAGTATAACCGAGAATGATGGGATATAACGTGTGAGCATAGATATGACGATAGATGAAAAAAGAAAGAAAAGAATAAGCATCGAACAGCATGGATGGATAAAATTTACAACGATGGATGGATGGGGGGAAATTTAGTTTATGCTCACACACGCATTATAAGAGGGGGACTTCAAAAACATTTTGACATGCGTATATTAATTAAAAGCGATTAGGCTCCTACCACCAAGAAGTCCACTGGAAAGAAGGTTGCTCCCGCTCCTTATCCCGTCAAGGGAAAGCAAGCCGCTAAGGTTGCTGCTAACCCTTTGATCGAAAAGACCCCCAAGAACTTTGGTGTTGGTCAAGATGTTCAACCCAAGCGTGATGTCTCTCGTTTCGTCAAGTGGCCTCAATATGTTAAGCTTCAACGTCAAAAGAAGATCATCTACCAACGTTTGAAGGTCCCTCCTGCTCTTAACCAATTCACTCATGTTTTGGATAAGAACACTGCCACTCAAGTCTTCAAGTTGATGCACAAGTACAGACCTGAGTCCAAGACCGAGAAGCGTGATCGTCTCCGTGCCGCCGCTGCTGCCAAGGCCGAGAAGAAGGAAGTTGCCAAGACTGACAAGCCCGTTGTTGTCAAGTATGGTATCAACCACATCACCGCTCTCATTGAAGCCAAGAAGGCCAAGTTGGTCGTCATTGCTGATGATGTTGACCCCATTGAGTTGGTTCTCTGGCTCCCTGCCCTCTGTCGTAAGATGGGTATCCCTTACTGTATTGTTAAGGGTAAGGCCAGACTCGGTACTCTTGTCCACAAGAAGACCGCTACTGCTCTTGTCTTGACCGAAGTCTCTGATGCTGATAAGGCTGAACTCGCTACTATCGTCTCTGCCGTCAACACCAACTTCACCGAGAAGTGGGAAGATGTCCGTCGTCACTGGGGTGGTGGAATTATGGGTCCTAAGTCCAACGCCAAGATGGCCAAGCGTGCTGCTTTGGAAGCTAAGGAAATTGCTGCTCGTCAATAAACAACCTATTCTCTCAGTTATCAAAAAGTTTTTTTTTTTTGCATAAAATAAAGAAAACTTTCTAATGCCCAAAAAAAAAAAATAACAAAGCCTTTATATATAACAGTTTTTTATTAATTTATTTACTACGACGAGCATAGAATTCATAGGCGAGTGAATGCATCTCGGGGGAGAAAGGTGAAGGGATTTCTGTACGTCCAGGTCTAGAAATGGGTGATCTTAAGAATACTGTTTGACAAGTATTGTAGTTGACTTCGAGATATTCGGGTACGAATAAGAAGGGTTGTGAGAATGGTTTAGGTGTGAAATCTAATTCTTGTCCCTTTTCTCCCTTCAAAAATTGAATAGCTTGAGGATCCACTGAAATAACATCACCATCCTTTAACTTGTGGGAAGGATAGGCCAACTAATGATATCATTAGTCTATCTACCTCTTTACTAAGAATTATCTCTGCTCTAATTTTACCTTTTTACCGTTAACCAAAACCTTTCCGTGAACACACAACTGACGAGCAGCGTAGATGGAAGGACAAAAGTTTGATCTAAAAACAACGAAATCTAAACGACGCTCTAATTCGGCAAAGGTAAGAGCAGCGACGGGAGGATGGGCTTGACCGGCATCGGCTGAAGAATGAACGGTAGGTAATTTGGGATCAAAGAATTTATTCTTGAATTGACGTTCTGTCACTTCATCACCATGGTAAGCACGAGTCTCTCTTTTAGCGATCCATTTCTGTTGGAAAAGAGTCTTGTTGTTGAAGTTGGGAAGTTCCTTGTGTGCAATGTTGTACAAGTTGTATTTATTCCAGGACATACGTCCCAACTTTCTTGATAAACTGTAAATGGGCTTTCTCATTTTTCAAATATAAGTTACAGGGAAAAAAAACAAGGGGAGGGGGGGTTGTGCTAAATATCCCATAAAAAAATTGTACTTTTTTTTTAAAAGCCCGGGTTTGACAGCTCAGCGTGACCGTCACTAGGCTCTGCATGTTTGCTTATAGTACCTGTGGTAAAGACTTACGATCATTACAGGATGTACTATAAACCGGTCAGCTCTTTGCTCCGAACTATGTCTTTATTTTGTCTAAAAAATAAATAATTAGTGTTATCAAAGAGCTTGTACGTAGATTTTGAAATCTCAAAATCGGCTGCACAGTCGTCGGAATTAGCAACCCACGTATCTATAGCAACATAGAGGTTATTTTAAGTGTGTTTGTCTATGACACGAAGAAGAATTTATATTTATATCCAATCTTAATTAATGGTGATAAACACTATTATTACTTCAATATTAACTTATTTGTAGATTCCCAAATTTTGTAACACCATTTACAGACAATGCTGTAGCGAAAGTACATCTATAAAAGGTTCTTAAAGAATGCATGAGTGAAAAACAATGACAAAGTGAGCATACAAAATGTATCAGTACCGTACTATAAAAACTATGTTTCTATGACCTAAATAGATGTTACGAGAAGATGATCTATAATCAGTCAACTTTTTTATAGCACTTGTTGGGTCTAATTATTTCTTTTATAATAATTGATGATTAGAGATTTGTTTTTCGGCAGAATGAAACCTGCTTTTGCGCCATATCAACAGGTATTTGCGTCAAATTGCTATGACTGATCACATTATCTGATAGTAATTTGATACATAACATCAGTTCCAGCGATGTATGTTTTATGACACAGGCTTCGTTTTTTCAGACATTTTCGTGCCTATTTTCATGTGCTATTTCGGGAAAAGGGACTAATGAAAGTAGTTATCCTGCTTGTTACTGGTTTTTATATCCTATATGGAATATTGTGCAGACATCAGTAGATACTCAAAAAGCGAAACACCTTTTGCATAAACTCTATCTACATGTACCGTCTTCAATAACATACTTTTCAATGGTGTGATCAATGGCTTACCAAATCCAAGTTTTTACGTCATCTTTTTAATAATTTTTTTCTTTTTTAAAAATCTCACATAATTCTCAAGAAGGCAACTTTTTATTGTTATTCTTAATATAAAAGCCCAACAATACAAAAAGAATGCAGACGAACATGTATGACGATGAATCTCAATCGATATTTGTTTTTAGAAACCCTTTGCGTTTTTTATCTCGTAAAGGTAGACAGATTGGCGCTTACCTTTCTGGTGGTTTGGTGAGTATTATCTCCCCCCTTTTTATACATTCTAATGGTTTTTTATAAAAATAGCTTGCCATAGGTTGGTGGGTGTTCATTGATGCAGTCATCAACTCTGCTCGATATAATGGAAGTAGTAAAATGGGATTTGAGGATTGGTTTTCCGGTATTTTGACCACGTTTGGTATGATTGTGTAAAGTATATACATGTTTTTTTTTACGAAATATTCGTAGCTCGTTAAAATATTTACTGTTAAGTTACATAGCATCAACTTGATCGATAAAAGTCGTTTGCAGGGTGAGGCGTTTTCATATGCTGGATCGGGACTTGTTTGGAAAGCAAGACTCTTTTTGTTTCTCGGATTTGCATTAATTGCCGGAGGTTTTGCTGGATCTTGTGTAAGTTGTATTGTACATGTATAATTGGGAGACAACTAATTTTTTTATATGATTATTTGGGAATGTAGTGTGTGTTGATTATCAAGTACATTGTTCATTTGGATTCTGCGCAACCTTATATTAATTATGGTATCGCTGGCGTAGGACAGAATGGATTGATTATGTTGAGGTAAATTGAAGAGTGAAAGAAAGAGGGAAATCATGCTAAACAAATAATTTATATATGTAGTACCATTGTATTATGGGTGGCTCAAAACACAAGAGAAGAATACGAATATAATATGCGAATTTAATAAAATAGATTTTTTTTTCATCCCATTTAGACTCTGTGTGAAAAAAAAGCATGAATTAACTACTCTCTAAGCTCATTTCCAAAAAAAAATTGGGACTGCTATTTTGAAGTGTGCAACATCATGCTTCAGAGGGTATGTACCGTGTGATCTATCTTTGGCATGTGAAAGGATTTAGACGGTGATAGAGAATCCGGGGTAAAAAACAAAAAAAAAATAACCCTTTCTTTTTTTTTCTTTTTTCCTCTCTCTCTCTCACACACACTTTTAACATGTTGGATCATTTAGTGGGAAGACCGTCAGTAAATTGGAAAAGAACACAGGTGTTATTAACGTTATTATTTGGGTACGTGTTTATACAAACAAAGATTTTCTTTTATCTGGTATTTAATTTTTTTTTTTTTGTTAGATGGCATTTTCTTGTAAATGGTAAAACAAGACAGTTACCCACCTTACTGCAAACTTTGAATAAAAAAATCGGTATGTATTTTTATCTGTTATTTATAAAGAAGGCATACTGATTGTTCTCAATAGTGGGTGGTTCTCCTTGGAGAATTGCGCTTGCGTCCTGGATGTTTTACTATCTTTCAGAAAATATTCTTTTATTGGTCGGTTTAAATGGTAACGTAGATACACACACACACAAAAAAAAAAAAATAGGGATCACGGGTAATTTTTATTGACCCTTACCAATAGCACCTGATCCTCTTGCAAGATTGGTAAGACATAGATATAAATAAAAAAGAGAGTGTATTGCGAAAAGGGGTGAGGTATGCTCATCTATCTATTTCATGGTAGTACAAACGTAGTTTTTATCGTGCAACATGGATCTTGACAGCACTGGATGCCGGTTTTTTCACAGCGATGCCATTCAAACCCGTGTGGTTACGACACATCCTATCCATTTTATTTTCAGCCTATTACCTCGTTTTTGCCGATGCCGCAGAGGAGAAAGTCAGACGCTTTCGATCTACCATTTCTATCGAACAGATGCGTAACTCTTGGGAAAAGGTTGCTCAGAATCCCATCTTGGAAGTGGCTTCCAAGATACTTCGTCCAAGATTAACTATACGGGATATTTTGTCTGTAGATCGACCTCTTTATCATCAGGACTTACCGCCGATTGAGGTTTACCGTTATTATACAGGTAAAAAGGAGACTTTTGCTGATCACGATACTATCTTGTTGCAATTCCCTGGTGGTGGGTTTGTGTCAATGCCTCCTCCTTGTCATGAAGATGCATTAGCTACTTGGGCTAAACATACAGGATTCCCCGTATTGAGTGTGAATTACAAAAAGGCACCGGAATATCCTTATCCTTGGCCCATCGAAGAATGTTTTGATATTTATATTGCCTTGATCGAAAGTAAAGGAAAAGTCATTGGACTCTCTGGAGAAAAGGACATTAATATTATTTTGCTCGGTGACTCTGCGTATGTATCCTCAAGAAAATTGATCAGCTAAGAATATTAACATAAATTTAGTGGAGGTAACATTACTGCAGCAGTAACGCTCAAGATCCTTGCTCATAACCAACAATTGGCTTTGAAAGATGGTCTTCCGGAACAAACTACATCAACATATCTCGACTCTATTCATATCCAGGTTCCCATCGGTCTTGTTCTGATTTATCCTTGTCTTGATTTTGAAATGTCGTGTTGGATGTCTCATTCACAGCTGTCTTTGATTCGTGCTGAATCAAATACAAGCCTGTTCCGTTCTAGTTCATTAGAATCGATTTGGCAGACAAAGGATCATTTAAGTCATGCTAGTCCCTTGAGTGTTGTACCTGATTTAGAAAAGAAACAGAGTTTATGGAAGCGTGCCTTGGGTATCAAGCCTACATTGAAGCAGCGTATGGCAGATAGAGCACATCCTATTCGAGATCAAATCCAGACAAAAGATTCATGGGCTACAGCTCGACTTGCCATGACCAGTAGAATGAGTTTCTTTAATGACAGAGTGATCACACCTGATTTGGTAAGATACCGCTTATTTATTTAATAAGAAGCCTATAATTGACTTTTGTTTATAAAATAGATGAGAGCTATGGCTATTTGTAAGAAATTATTTCAATGTAAAAACGAAACAAACTAATTCTCTTTTCATACAAGTATATCTAGGACCTCATGCTTCACCAGATTTTGAAGCCGATTACCTTTTATCACCTGTGCACGCACCCGAAGATCTTTTAGCACAATTTCCCAAGACTTACATGATTTGTGGTGAGAAAGATCCGTTGGTAGATGATACTGTTATCTTTGCAGGTCGCATTCGACAAGCAAAACGCAAATATCGACAAGATAACCCATTGGATGAGGATTTCCCCAGCGGAGATGGTGTTCGAGTCAAGTTTTTAGAGGGTATCAGTCATGCATTCCTTCAGATGATGCCCTTCTTACCTGAGGCACAACAAGCAGCCAAGACAATTGGAGACTGGGTAAAAGAAATTTCTGAAAATCATCAGAAGGGACAGGCAGTCTGGATCCATAAGAATAGAGGAAACAGTACTACCGATCCTAGTGAATTAGGAGATCATCATGTAGCCGAAATCATTACTAGTGAAAAGGACATGATTCATCGTAGAAAACAACAATTGGTTAATGGATTGTTTTAATAAAAAATAAAAATAATAAATATATATAAATTTAATCGGTCTCCATTTTCATACTCTTCCGATGATCATCGTTGTCATCATAAGCTGCGTATGATCTTTTACGACGTTCGATCATATATGCGTCTGTTTTGGCCATTCTTTCATAAAGCCACCTGATAAAAGCACAGATATCGTGTGTGTCCTGTACCATCTCCGTCAACTTTTCCTCATCGAACACGCGAGGGTTCCAGCAGTGTGTCTTGGCAGAAGAAGGTGGATGTAAGCGGATGACAGGTTTGGTAGGATCATCTACAGGTATGTCAATAGAAATTGAAACCATAATAAAGAGTTGGTTTGGTAAAGCAGGTGGTGATAGTGTCATGTGGATAGAATTGGGTGCATCAATGGTTGCAATTTCAACAACGCCACGGTCATCGTTTTTACCTTCTATCATGCTGTTAGTTTTTTTGGAATACGGTTCTTTATAGATACGAGAAGAACAGCTATTACCTGATAATATATCACTCAATGAAAGTGAGATAGGTCTAATGAATTGGCTGGCTTCTTTTTTGAAATTGTCTGTATTAAACACACTTTTAAATAAGGTATTAAACATTTGCTGTTGGCGAAGGCACTATATAATTTTTGATATCAGTGAAACCTGTATAATTCCTTTGCTTTTTATACATGTGTGTACCTGAAGAATATTATAAATTTGTACAGGATGATGAAAGGGGATTCGTGACACCATTTTTGCTCTTTTGGGCGATGCTTGGATCCATTTATAGGTTTGATCTGGAATGTCATCCGAAGACTAGATTTGAATGTTAATATGGTAACCATTTTATATGATAGTAATATGACACTTACGGATACCCAGGAATGGGCATCGTTGAAGGCATCCTTTTCGATATCCATGACCAACATTTCTTCTAAGGATAATGTCCTGTTTGATGCTTTTGTCTTTGCATCAGCAACAGCACTTTTTGGCGCGTCTACCACTAAACCCGTCAAAGTCATTAGTTTTTGAGAGATTTCGTCCGACACAGGCATGGGTGGATCTAAAGTGGCCACATATCGAATAGGTATAGGTTGATGCTCCGCTGACAATGGTTTGACAAATGATAAATGAGGCATAAATTTCGGTGCAGATGTTTCTGTCACTACTTTGAAACGTCCACTACACATAAAAAGATTTAAAATTTTAAGCTGTTGTATAATTCAGTTTAGAATTTACCCTTCGTTAATCGATTCTTCGGTTTCGTTAGGTTGCAGTAGATAGCCAGACCTTGAAGGTGGTAAATAACTTTGTGGCTGGATCGAATCTTCAAACGTGATCAGTAGTTTAGATGCGTTAGATAAGGCGGGATGGTTCTGACCCTGTTGGAATGCGTGT
Source organism: Mucor mucedo (assembly GCF_025094135.1). Classification (NCBI taxonomy): domain Eukaryota; kingdom Fungi; phylum Mucoromycota; class Mucoromycetes; order Mucorales; family Mucoraceae; genus Mucor; species Mucor mucedo. The sequence continues at coordinate 319,099 of NW_026252306.1, read as the reverse complement.
TTGATGTCATGCCACTGGCTGCTGTCAATGGCTTGTTTGCACATCCAGTAGGCTATCGAAATTCCAGGATAATCCAAATGTAAATTGGGAATGCCGTGTCCTTCTAATAGCACTGTTGTTAAATCTGATTCCATCGAACTAATAATACAAATGTAAGCCACTCCTTTCTTGTAATATAAGATACACTTACATCTCCCTTTGACAAATCGTCTTTAAATCGTGTAACAAAGATTTTGTGATTGAAAAGAAATTGACAAAGGGGTATTTTATGTTGAGTTGATCGAGAAGGGCCAAACTTTTTAAATTTCTGGTGAATAAATCGAAATTACGAGATTGGAGGTTTTCTGCCAGCATTTTATCCACTCTATCATCCTGGTCATTCTGTAATGTATCTGATACATACGTCACTTTTGCTCTTAACACCCTTCCAGTATCGTCCATATCAATCTATCGTTTCCTTTGTTTAATGATTCTCTCCTCTTAATTGACACATGTATCGTTCGAGACTTACATCAACGACAATGTCTGTTCCACCTAAAGTAATTGTAGTAATAGGTATTCCAGACTCCACTTTCAGCTCAGAGTCTACATACGTTATCAAGCTAGTTTTTTTTGGGGGGATTAAATGTTGTTTAGCCTTGAATATCGAACAAATGAAATATTTGCTTACCCCATTGACCCTGCCAATTCGTCGAGTCGCTGTGTCTCGATCTTTGATTTTGATTCTTCCTTTTCGCGCAAGGATTTTTCAAAGAACTCTTTAGTTGTTTTTAAGGCTTCTTTCACCCGCATTACAGTACTTTCAAGAGCAGCTTGTTCCTAGCAAAGAAGATATATAGTGTCAATAGATAAATAAAAAAATAATGATTATAAAAAAAGGGTTACTTTTAAATGGGTAAAATGTTTACGAAAGGCAGGATCGGCACCCACTCCCATCTTCATTACATCGCCTAAAACCTCAGTTTCGAATTGCGAGCAGACATTTCGAATACTATTTATGTGTTGAGAAAAATCTTCTCTGGCACGATCTAAGTTAATGGTACCAAGGGCGTGAAGTTCTTGTCGTTTTGTAATTAGATGCAAAGGTAATATAATAAAGCTTGCTTTTTTTTTTTTCATATGTATATACCGTTAGGCTTTTTTTCGTCAGAGTTCTTTTGAAGACTGGTGCAATTTTTTTGAAGTTTGCGTAAAGAATCCTGGAGGCCAAAAACGGCAGAACTTATTGAATTGCTGGTTTCTGGCATAGTTAAGAGAAAGAAAAACGAACGCGAAAAAATAAATAAAAACTGGTCTTTATAAAACGCGCTGTTTGAAAGGTTCGCGGAGGCATAAACAAGTCAAGTCTCTGGCCCTAATCCCTATTTGAAAATCAAATATTCTATTTCATACAAGCTAAAGAACATGTCCACATGTTGATGATAACACTAAATGTAAATTTCTTGGTGATTATCAGATTAGTTCGACATTCTCATTGAGAGTACTATAACTTTGTTTAAATTTAAATGTTTTATCTGTGCCTTTAGTAGATGGGGTACATCCGTTTTAAAATAAGAAAAAGTTCGCTTTCGTTCTTGCTATCGACATCCATATAGGTCTAGACATATATATACTACGTTCACTGCTAGTAAATTTTGACTTGGATGACTTGTTTCTGGTTAGTGACTGAAAGCCATAGCATTTTTATTCACAGGAAACTTCTAATTTAACTATGGTCTTTATCAGTGATCCTAACCTTTAAAGCTTTAAATTTTACTGTTATATTCCATCCAACCTCTCATTGTTTATTTTAAGATTAATATGTCTTTATAAATACGGATCAATCACTACCACCTGCTAATTAATCTGTTGGTGCAGCAGATTCAACTTGATCAAAATAAGCACCGAATTACTCACACATATACTTTCGTAACCAAATCTCTACTTTACGAAAAGATTCAACGTTAACACAGTGTAGTCTTATAAAGATGTGGCAAGTTTGAAGACAAAAAAAAAAGAAAGATTTATTAAAAGATAAAAGTTTAGAGACCTGTTCGCCAATTTCCTGTAAAAAGAAAATTGCCCAAGTGCAACTGCGTGGAAGTCAGTCTCTGTCTGCACTCTCCCGTTTTTGTGCTTTACATGACAATTCAAAAAGGGACACAATCGTTGGAAAGTGGTCAAAAAAGCATGTCACACCTTTCATAGAGTTAAGGTCGCCCAACTAGGAAGATTCACAAGAAGGTCCGTACTAGCGGTTTTACGGTGTCCTTTTGATCTCCCACGCGCCATGTCAGCTCCGTTGCGCCTAGTATCTGTGAAGGCGTTTGTTGAAAACACCTTCTCCAGACAGTCGACTGTCCGTAGACCTACAATAACTCGACTACCTCGTACAAGCTAGATGAAAAAGAAAAAAAATGAGCTTACCTTGTGAGAAGATAACCACGCTTGCTTAGAGATAGAAGGTAGGAAGAGGTGAAGCAGGTACACAAATGAGTGAGACGTACATGCTAGAATCACCTAACAGCAGCGTTTACTCGGAATTGTGCATAAGGAAAAGAAAGAAAAGGGCGTAGGTGGAGAGGTAAACAACTTTTTAAAAATCATTTTGACGTCATTAATTGGCGTAATAGATCCGGGGAATTCATTGGATGATACTTCCGCCCAAAATTGCTACACCAGATGCTGCCAAAAAAAAAAAAAGGCTGACGCTTTGAAATGCTCAAACAGCATGTTTATTGAGTCAAAGTTTAGTTTGACTACCTACTTTGTGTTACTTGTTCAAAACCCAGCCTGAAAATGTTCAAACCCAAAACATGGAAAAAGCCCAGAAATTACTTCTAAATGGCAAAGGCAAGCAGTAATAATTAAGATCAAAGATCTCTTTAAGAGCTTAACTTTAAAAAGACTGTCATTTTGTCTCAAGTCTTCTACAGGATACGGCTTTGCATTAAAAAGTAAACGGTGGAATCCAAGATATTGAAACAACGCTTTTAAGAACGATTTAGGTCAGGAACAAAGCTCCAAATCCATACCACCCGTCAACCGCAGCTGGCTTAATTATAGGAAGTCTGGCGTTTTTATCTGGTGTAGAAAACAAGAATATGCTGACTCTCTTTCATGGTTCGCAATACAGTTTGAGTAAATGATCCATTAGCAGGCGAAAAACTAAGATTGTATGTACGGTTAGGGACAGCTATTTTTCTTAGGGATGGACAGAGTGCAGGTAGTCGTAACGATCTTACGTTGAGACTACGTGCACTTTGGCTGTCTCCTAGGAAAAATTGGTTATCACTAAGAAGAGCAGTTAAAATGATTGCCGGATACGCGGAAATTCAGGCACTGACATCAAAGTGCCGGCATCCAATGAAAGTCCGGGAATTTCTGGGCGATGCCAAGATGTCGTAAAAATGACGTAGGGGAACTAAAAATGCATAAAAACAATCGAATGTTTCGATTTATACATCAACGAGAAGAAGAAGAAAGGTATTACGTTTATTAAAAAGTAGATAAGGGTGTGAATAAAGATATATTCATTTTTGTAACATTTAGTTTCGTGTTACAAGTTAATTTTAAGAGGGAGGCACGGCACCGTACGTTTGGCCTTGTTGGATTGTTGCTCTTGCACCGTTTTCTTCTCTTTCTTTGACAAGAACGTAAAAGGCATGAATATGACCAGGAAGATAACCCAACAAGGTTAAACAGCTATTGAACATATTTATCAATACCTCTCGAAGCGTAATCCATTTCCCTTTTTTTTTTTCTTCTAAGAATAAAATATAAAATACACTTACACGTTGATCCAGAAGTCGGCACCACAACCCTTCATGAAGAAGACACCAAGAGGAGGAAGGAGGATGATAATAAAAATAAGACAACAAGTACCAATCATTTTTTTTTTCTTTTGAAATTTGTATGTTTATAAGAGAAAAAGATAAAAAAAAGTTTTAAAAGAAAAAAGTTTATTTTATACACATAAAAACCAAAAACGGAAACTAGTTAAAATTGGGAGGAAGAAAGATTTCTTTCAAATTACCCAAAAACCCTTTATCATAGATATTTTCAATCTCTTCAAAACTCTCGATTTTCTTTTCTTCCACATGTTCTTCCTCCTTGGTCTTTTTGTTGTATCTCTTGGTATAATTTTTTTCTGCCAAGGCTGTGGTGTTGGCAGTGGGTTTCACAGGCACAATTTTAAATAACTCGCCTCTATCCACAGATTCTTCAATCATTTCCCATTTAAATGCTTCGTTAGTAGTGATACCTCTTCCCGCCAAGTACAATCTATACAATTGCATTAGAAACCTTTTTTTTTTTTTTTTTTTTTTTTTGGCTCCTATACTAACTGATATACAAAAAATATAAACACGACTGCGGAAACAACTCCGGCTAGTATACCAATGGCGCCGATTATCCTATCAATGTGGAGTACATACTGGTAGGTGATATGTGAGAAAATACATGTACACATTTGGTTAAAAGTCAATTTCATACCAAAAATGCTCTACGAAAAGTGACCACTGATTTTTCACCTGTTCTTGTATCGTGAACGAGTGCTTGATCTAATCCCCATTCAATAATCATCCCACGGTACACCTCAAAACATAAATAGGCACCATAGGCACAGAACTCTACCAGTGTAAATAAAAACAAAAAGAAATAACGTTGGTTGTTTTCGCCAACGCATCGGTTGACCCAGGCACAGTGGTGGTCCAGCCTACCCACACATGCCTTACACATCGAACAATGCTTGGATCGAGCAGGCTTCTGTAATTTACAGGTTGTGCATGTTTTTGGCTTATAAATTAATCCATCGTACTTGTAATAGTCTAAATGTTTCTCCAGATTTTCATGGGTAATGATGCCTGGATCAGCTGAACAAGCTAAATAATACACCACATAGAGACTGATGATTTGAGCTGGGATAAATAAGCTGTAATATTGTTAGTCACACTCACATATTTTTATATCTACGCTGACATACTAGTGAATCTTGTGTAAGTAGGGTCCAGGTATATGTGGCAATGCATTATACAAGAACAAAACGATCGACACAGAAGACAAGAGAACAAAAAAAATCTACATAACCGTCCAAAATTAGAATTTATATAACATCCGTACACACATATGCAAACCTGTAAAAAGGGATTGCGGCTTTCACAGCAATACGCCCAACTTCTACCCAAACGATTTACATTGCCTTGTCCAACAGTATGCAAAAGTGTCCAACTATATCATGGTCCAAAAATTTTAAGCCTTTGTTTTCTCGTTTGTTTCCAAGTACCTATCTTACCTGATTGCTCGGGGTAGTTTTTCGGTCAAAAATCGGTTGAATATACCTACAGGTCCATGTCTGTACCGATTTAGTTATTGTTTGTTTAACGCCACTATTTTTGTTGTTTACCTCAATGATGGTCCTTCACCAAACAGTAATGTGAATACGATGAGCCCAAACGCGCCTAGAAAAAGGACTAGAAACAGCGTCGAGTCCTATACTTTGTTTAAGTATCTGTACATGACCTTGCAGTATATGAGATCGTTGCTTACCATGATGTGTTTGAATTTGAAAAATAATAAAAAAAAGTTGCTCCTCACAAAAATTAAAAGGTGACCATACCGTATATAAAACGTGTAAAACAGCGACGTAAAAGGAAAGTTTTTTTTTTGAAATTCAGTTTGTGTGGGATTGACACATGAGAATAGTCTGTGACAAGCTCTCAGAAAGACATACGATACGTATCAAATTAGTTGAAGATGCCCTGTTATTTTATACAGCAGGATATATTTAAGCAAACGTGTTTATAATTGGCGGAAAGGGTCCAATTGGATTACACATCAAGATAGTTTCCGCTTGAAATGCGAAATCGCATTTTCTCATTTTAGTTTGTCTGCCAATCAAATGTTGGTAATTCACCGCATATCTACGCAAATGTTAATATGACTAAATACATAAGGGAAGGAATGCTTTCAACATAACGCTTAATTTTATTCAAGCGGAAGCACAAATATGTGTCACGCGATTTGACAAATGTTGCCACTAAGCATATTTAAGGCTTAATTTAACCTTGCAGCATTAATCGTCAGGTTTGGAAGGAATGTTTCTTGTGGGGGAGACGCAACAAAATAGTATAAATATCCTTAATCTATGCCAATTTTTCTTATTCTCACAACATTTTATTTCTTCAATATGCGTGTAACATCTGCTATCCTCATTGCCATTGCCTTTGCTCTTTGTGGTTAGTACCTTTTTATAGCCAACGGTGTTGCATATATTAACGTCATTTCAAATTAGCTAACGCAGAGACTGCTGACAAGCATGAAGCTCCCGTCGTCCCAGAAACTCCTTCTGAGCCAGAATCCGCTGGTAAGCCAGATGCTGATGCCAAGCCTCTCCCTGAAGCCGTTATCAGCTGTTACAAAGACATCAAATCGGCTGTAGATGAATTCTACGCTCTTGGAGAAACTGTAAGTCTCCAATTAATATGAGACATTTAAATATTTTAATCTGACCTTCTGATTCATAATTTTTAGATGGTCTCTTTGAAAGAAGGTGATGGCTATGACAGTATCCATCACGGAAAAGAAGGCATTGAAAGTCACTTGAAGAGTGCTGGTATCAATTGCTGTAAGGCTGATACCTCAGACTTTTCAGAGGATGAAAAGCTCCAAGGTGTTGATCTTATTACTACGTACAGTTCAGCTACTGATTATGCGTTGGTCATTGCGCAAGTAATGAAGGAAGGTATAACTATTGATGAAGCAGCCCGTAGTCAAATCAGTGAGGACATTGAATCCTTGTCCAAACAAAACGATGCCTTGTTTTCCTGTTTGGTAAAGAATAGCCCCCCTGCGTACTTGAAGGACGTTCAAACTTATGAATCCTATGTCCAAGAGTCTTACAAGGTCGCCAAGGATGCTTTTGCAGCTACAGAATAAATAACATAATTATCGCATTTTTTTATTATTGACAATAAAAATACTCCGCGCCATCCCGTGGTTAATTTCATACCTAAACAATTCCATTTAATGCTTTAACTATACGCTTACCTGTCAAATAAACAAGTTAATTAAAAACGGATATTTTAAAGACTAGTTGCTTAATCTTATTCCTATTAATTAATCCTGAAATAGTTTATTTTATTTATTCATGCCATTGTAGGCGATTTGAGCTAATTATATTAAGACATTCTTTAGGCCTAAAAATAAACATTCTATCAATTTCTGTCTGTTGCGACAATTCTTCAAAACTTAAAACTTTTAATATCATATAAAAACACTATTATGCGCGATTAAATGACAGTATCATGCGCCATTAAAGAACGCAATGTACCAAATATTGGGGTCTTATGAATATGACGCGTTTTACCATGCTGCAGGGAAACTTTATAAACAAGAATTTAAGCAAAACGGCTATGTTTATTCCCCTCTTTTAATTATTTTTGTAGAGAAAAAAAGCTGTGGCACAAAAGGAATAATTAACTCTGTTGTGTTGATGAACGTGTTTTGAAGAATGTCTCGTTTGTTTGTAAAAACCAATATGCAAGAGAGGGAAAAAGTCACATTTTTCTTCTCAAGCACCACATGTTTTTGTTCAGGTATAAAAAATGTTTGAACAGATTCGACAACACTTTATTTGCTTTTCGAAATGCGTTTTCATCTTCTTATTGCCGCTGCCACTGTCTTTCTCTCAGGTTTGTGGATCATTTACAACCGCCAATTCCTTTTCTTTTTGCTTATATTTTTTGTTTGATCTTAGTAAATGCTGTTGATTTTAAGGGCAATGATTTTAAACAAAACGTAGTGACCTGTTTCGAAGACATTTTGGCTACTTCCCAAGAGTTTAAAAAATTCGAAGCTGCAGTATGTGTATCCGTTTTCCCACTTACACAAATTTATATTAAAATAAAGCTTTGGTATAGATCTACTCGTTCAATGCCTCTGATGGATACGAGAATCTTCATCGTATTGAACAAAGCGCAGAAAACCGACTGAAAGCTTCCATTACAAGTTGCTGCGTTCCTGAAGAAAACCCTGTTACTGACCAAGAAGGTACTTCAGGTGTTGGTGTTGTATCTGATTATACCTCAAATTCGGTACTTGCTCTCTTGATTGCTCAGTCCAAGAAAGACGAAATTAATAAAGATCCATCTGACGCTGCCCATCTACATACAGATCTTGTGAACCTCAGTTCTCAAAACGATGCTCTCTTTAGTTGCTTACAACGTTTAAGTCCCGCCAAAACGTTCGGCGAAGCTGCTACTTTATATGATACGCTGGATGATGCCTACGTCAGCGCATTAAAGACTTTCTCTCCCTTACATCAGGCATACATCTAATTCTCTAAGCAATCAACCAACAAGATTTGACAAACTTGTTGCTTTAACAAAACAACAGGTTTTCTTTTACTTCGATTTATTGTAAACATGGACATGGCTGTTTCAGCGATGATTAATAATAATTTAAAATTAACTAAATAAAAACTCCTTTTTTATAAAGCTTCTTATCAAAGATGTGTTATTTTATCAGTGATAAATAAGACTTCTCGATGATGATGAATTCAAATTTTTAAATCCGTTATTCTTTATCTTTGCTTTTTACCTTACTGTTGCTTGCATCATGGATGATGAGATAGATACATGGGTGTGCAATAGCATTTGTAGCATGTCCGTAATAGAAACATCTATCCATACTACTGAAGAAGGTATAATTTCATTTAAATTTGAAACAAAGTGTACGAATTTACGAGTTTAGCAGATTCTTCAAAAGAATTGACAATACCATACATATATCCTAAACAACCTTCTATCCCAAATGCACAATCAATTACAAAAGATGCTGCAAGTTTTTTGAACCACTTGATCGACAACAAAAGAGATGTCCAGCCGGATTTGTTTCCCATTGCTCCTTGGTCTTGGCCAGACATGAATTTACCCGATTTTATATTATGGCATTTTTGGACCTTAAATGAAAAATTGGTGAAGCCTATTCAAAATTCAATGTGTGCTTACTTCTCTGGTCAAATTGAGCTACTTGATGATAATTGTGCGGTATTAACCGGGGCTAAACCAAAGTCAACCACCTTGCTTGTTTCAAGCTTTGAATTTGCAGTTGTGTTTGCTATTCCATCGTTAAATTTTACAGCAATCGATAAATTACTAGGAGGTGCTTTTGTGGTACTTTTGCCCGATATTAAAAAGTCACATAATTCTTCAACTGCTTACGAGAAAATGATGACTATTTCGAAATACGCCATGATGGGAAAAATGATATATTCCGATTCAAGTACAGCAACCAGTTTGGTGTCTATTCTTATCAATGCAAGTGACATGGGTCGTATGTTGTGGTCCAGCACCTACACCTTATTTATCTGTGATATAGCTGCTGTTTCCACTATTTCTACTATGTCATGGTTACATGACGAGTATGCTGATTTAAAAAGGGATAGGTTCTCGCCGGTGTTGACACCTCGTATTCTTGCTGCACGCAATAACTTGTCAGATTCACAATTAACTGCATGGGATAAAAATCTACTAGTTATTGTTGACAAAGAAGATACACCTAATTATTTGTTGCAGGCTGAGATTGATGTCTCTTGTATAATGGTAAAAAATGAAATGCGAAAAGCAAGACCCGGGCTAAATCAATGGCCTTCTCCGACAGATAATGCATACACTGTATCTTCAGACCAACTTGAAGCCATTCGATTTACCATGTGTCATCCTGTTTCAATTATCTCTGGTGCACCCGGTACGGGAAAAACATTTATTGCCAGTGAATTAGCATTGTTGATGAGTCAAGCTCTGGAAGACAAGGGGCATCCTGTGCTTGTTCTTACGAAGACTTCGGACACATTGGATATCATTTTGAATGAAATAATAAAGACCATTCCAGGGGTTGTTACATTTGCGGGAAAATCATATCATTCAGAGCTTTCATCAAGACGTGCAACTCATTAACTCATCAAGCCTATTTTAATCGCGGTCAATTTTTACTCTTGGAACGCCAATGTGTCAAAAATCAAACAAAACTGAATGCCTTATTTCAAGCAAAGTTTCAACTATCTAACTGAGCACGATCCGGAGATATTATGCACAGCTACTCCGACTACATACCTTAAACGCTTAAAGGTCAGTTATCTTATGCAGTGTGGTAACACTCCTGGTAGTACACGTCTTTGTAGCTGGATAGAATGGGCAGGTTCTGATATTAAAACAGGAGATTTTGCTGTCAATCAAGAGAAACACAGAATAATGGATTTGGCACAATACAGATTGGAAAGTCGCTACCTCAAAAAAACCGACCATCTATTAATGCCAATCGTAGAGGAGGGCCATATACGGAACCGATTCAGGCTAATTGCCAAACAACCCGTATCTGTCTTATCTATTATTGATTCAACCAATTGGCCTTTTCCATATTCCTTAAGAACAAGTGTAGAATTAAAAGCTGAATTAGGTCGAATTTGGAAATCAACACCTGTAACACAGCTATGGGAACTGAACCAAGGAGAAAGAACATCGATTATCGATGAAATTGAAAAAAAAATTAATCGAATACATCGATGAAGAGATTAACGATATCATACAAGATCAAGTCGAACTTGCTAAGGAGTTAGAAGAATACATTCATCTTGAATGGGAGGGCCTATGGCGCCATAATCGTGTGATTGGCCTAACTGCCGATTTTGCTGCAGCCCATCAGGATTGGCTTTCCTCATTAGGAATTTGTGCTGTCATCGTAGATGAAGCCTCAGAAATCCTTGAATCCACTTTGATGAATACCCATGCTCCTGATCCACTGATATGGGACAACGTTAACAGGAAACAATTCTAACGAGTAGTATCCATTTAACTCAAGGCGGAAAACACAGTATAGATCTATTCCAAAACCAGAAAGGTTGACTCATCTTTAAAACTCAGGAGAGTTGTGCAATATAAAAAGGATCAATTATTTCATAGCAGCAGAGTTCTTTTAGTCTATTTTTACCTCTAACCAGCATTTTAGGGCCAAACACAGAACATGTTGTCTTGTTGGGTAGTAGCAATAATTCTAGCAAGTCGAGTGAATTAGATGGGAACTCGGGCGAAAGCTTTAATTCTCTGGAAGTATCTTTGTTTCAAAGATGGGTAAATGCTGGTGGCGAAAAGGTTTTCCTTATGTAACTTTACAAACGTAGTAAACGGCCTCAATATAATTGTCAATTTTTTTTTTTTTTTAAAAAAAAAAAAAAGAGCTGTATTCCATACATTGAGTCACATATCATATAAAACATCTATTGCTTCAAAATTTACAACATTTCTTAATCGGGGTAAGATTTAAAGTATTAAAAAATTACTCGAGTTAAACCTTAAGCTAACTTTGGCATAGCTTTAAGTTCCAAACATTAGCTTATTCAATCCACACTAGCACCGATTTTCATCTTACATACTATTAGCTACATTACATCTTTCTAGTTTTGTAAATTTTTAATATATAAGCATTTAAATATAACTACAAAAATGTATACAGGTATATTAACAAATGGACTCATTTTTCGGTAAAACAAGTCCGCATTGTATATCTACAGGACTTTGCAAGACTTTAAGAAATAATGAATTCAATGCCGAATTTGCAGATCTTGAAAAATAGTCCATGTTTGCATGTTGCTGATCATGGCCTACTCTCCTCATCTGCACCAAACCAGTCTGAAGTGAGTTCAGCATAGAACCCAAGTGCTTGATTGAGGTAGTACTATGCTGTTGATCTGTCTTTAGCTGCACAATATCTTCCATAAGTGATTCTGAAACAAGTCGTGCTTCCTCAGGTTCTAATGATCGGATAAGCGAAAGAGCAATTTCATAAGCAACTTGGGAATCAGTGTCATCTAGCATTCCAATATGAAGTTCCTTATCCACAACGTCCATCCAATCATCATCGCTACTGTCGGCAGTACATTTTTCCTCAGAGAGACGGATAATTTGTTGATTGAGCGTGTCGACCTGAACAGTGATTAAATCAATTCGCTCATCCATATATTGTGGCATAGTGGCATCAATAGATAGGTTTTTCTTCGTTTCCTCTTCGAGAACCAAGTTCCGTTCGGTCAAGAGCTCGTTTTGTTCTTGTATTAAGCGATCTCGCTGATTTATATCAGAGTTAGTACACGATTGCTTAAGAAATTAAGGGCTCTTGATTCAATTACCTTTTGAATTAGCTCTTCGCCAATTTTGTTACTTGATTGTCCTCTGACATATAGAGTGATAGCACTGTCATACTTGTTAGAAAAAATTATGCTATAAAAGCAACGTTTCTTTTTAAATGTTACATACCGATGAATCAATCTCTTCTTTTGGTATACATGTTGCTGTAAAGTAGTAACCTGGAATTTTCCTCCGGATTTCTTTATGGCACTTTGCTTTACAAGATACCCCCTCACATTCGCACAAGCCGCTGCTTTTGCCAGTAAATTTCTATCAGTGATTGCGCTGTTATTCGGCTTCTTTTTTCCGCCATTGGACATGACTTTTTTGAGAATGGCGGCGATTTGTTTCATTTGACCTCCCAACGCAACAATTTCTTCGGTAGAACGTTTGGTTGCGGATTTTTGTTGAAGTAGTTCTCTTTCCATTCTCTTTTTTGCTGATACGGATTGAGCTTCCTGTCGTTTAAGTTTAGCCATTTCCCGGTCGCTTTCCATGTGTTTCTCCCTAGCACGATCTGATTCCATTTTTAAGCGTTTGATAAGCTTCTTCTTTTCGTGTGTTAGTTTCTCGACAGTACGATTTAATTGTTCAATGACAGACTGGTTCTGATTGCGCATTCCGTCTGTTTTGCTCATCAATTGCATGTGTTTGCGACGGAGTGATTGTAATTCGACCTGTTGCTTCTTGATACGACACTCATATTGTGAGCGAGTCTCTGCTAACTCACGTTTATATTGGCTACTGGATGAAGTCTTTTTGGAAAGTAGGTCTGCGATTTTTCGATTGAGCTGCTGAGCTTGTTCGGTGCGTAATTTTTCTGATTTCTCTAGTTGTCTAATCACAAGATGTTTACTCTCAATCATGTTTGAGAGTTTTTGTAAGAGACGCTTGTTTTCATTGATATGATCGGTTTGGAGTGCAGATGCTACAGAGATGGGGGGAATGACATCGACTGTTCTTCTTCGATATTGCAAAACTTTAGGACCCGTCATTAAATCCTGGTCCTTGTTATCCCAAAAACTATCAGAGGCAATAGATATCTATAAAGCAGGGTAAGTACTTGATCAGTAATACAAGGGGGGGGGGGGTGAGTGGAATGTACTTACTTTTGCAGATTCCAAAAATTCAGTCTCTCTCTCAATGGTTTTTCTTGCTTGATTTAAAATGTGAAGATCAGCTGCGGATTTGACTGGTTTAGGAGATGGGTTGCTGCTATTGGAGGTTAACAATGTAATGCTTCTTCTTCTTTGACTTTTTAATCGTTTACTACCGAACCGATAACTATGTTTCTTTTTTTTACGATCATTTTTCTCAGGATTGTCAAAGTATGACTTTGAATGTGTAGGGGATGCCACTAAAGTCGTAGAGGAGTCAACATGATCGATTTGCAAAGTTGAATTCTTTTGATCAACAAATAAAGGCTTTGCGGTTGGATGAATGTTTTGCTGCTGCTGAGATTCAAGTAATTCTATACGAAGTAACTCTATTGTTTTGGCGTATTCTCTAACAAGGGAATTTCCTATTTCACTAACGGTTGTTTCAGAACCATCGTCATTAAGCTGATGTTTAAAAGTATCTCGTTCGTATTTGGTCATGGCTAATTCTTCAGTCGCTTGATTTAATGCCTGATGAAGTGATCCTACTTGGTTCTTTAAACTGTCCATTTCATCGTTGACTGCACGAAGAAAATCATCGGTACCCCTGAGCTCCTCTTTAAGTCGCGTGATGGTGGCCTTGAGACGTTCAGCCTCACCGACTTCTTGATTAATGATGACTCTATTACGGATATTACGAGCCCTGTTGGCGTATTTTAAGGTATTTAATGTCTCAGTAATATTCGAGTCGGATGGTGAGGCACAAGCGAGCATAAGAGTTTGACTGTTACCTCCTAAACTATCTTGCAACAGGCGAGTGAGTTTAGAGTCCCGATAGGGTATATGAGACACGCGACGTGATTCATCCCCGAGAGCAGATATGACGTTTCCAAGCGCTAGTAAACCTGTATTTATGGAAATGCCTTCTTTCGCCCGATCTCCCACGGCGTTTGTTCTTTTTAACTAATTATAGATTTAATTAAAAAAAATGTGTACCTTCTTTTTTTTTTTATCATGATATATTTACTCTTTCTGAACCAGCTAAATCAACAAAATGAAATTTCGAAGATAATTTCTTAACATGCGGCGTGGAAGAATTACTGACGAGCGTTTGATCAGAAGGTGATCTATGTATTTTATTTGTGGTAGGGTCACCCACAGATTCGTCTGTATCAGAGGATATAATGTATTCCTGTTTTAGAATGACTGAAAATATGGCATGTGATCTTGAGGAAGTGTTATTCATATCAGTTGAAGCAGTTGTACGAGCGATAGATCCCTTTTGCAGAAAACTATTGGACGATAAGTTACACACATTTAGAAAAATAAATAAGCTATTTTTTTTAATACCCCATGAGTTCATTTGGACTCGTAACCACCTCTTCTTTGACACCGCTCCAACATATATTTCCTTGGCTGTCTTCTCGGATCGTTAAATTACTGACATATCCACTACGTTTGACAGCGGAAGGACACAAGAGATCGACAAGATCCTCATTATGCAGCTCCAAGAACGAGACACAAACTTGAAAAGAGTAATTGGGCGATTTTTTTGCATTAAGTCCTTGGAATAAAGAATGGATGAACCTTGGTACGATGCCTTCATTAACAGCGTTCATGACTGAGTCTAATCCAATGCCCATACTATATGTTTTGCCACTACCTGTTTGACTGATTAAATTGTCAATAGAAATTCTTGTCTTAATTGGACTTTTTGTGTTACCCGTATGCTAAAATAGTGGAATTATATCCTTCCATAAATTTATTTAGAAGAGGTATAACACATGTTGAATAGACATCATTTTGATTTGCAGTTGGTGGATATACATAATCAAATGTGAATGATCTGTCTCCATCCAATACTATTTGTTGTTGGTTATTAGGGATAAATTTAATGGCGTTATGTTGGAAATGCTGTTTTTCATTATCTGTTAATGGTCTAACACGAACAGCTACTCTATATTCCGCTGTAAGTATGTATAACTGCTGCATAAAACTATCTTACCTAACAGAAGAAGAAGAGGAAGCCGTCATTGAAGAGATTGGGTATGTATGGCAAAGAAAGAAAGAAAAGAAAGAAAAAGAAAAAGACGGAAAGATAAAAGAAAGGAAAAAAAAAAGGAGACAGGCGAGTGTTTTTAAACGCCTTGGATGTCTAATATGTCTACAATAAACAAGTGCACTAAAGGGGTAAAAAACTAAAAAATAATAATAATAATGTTATTACCAGCCATGTGCTTATTCTTATAATGCACTTTACTAACACCACTACTCTTTTATGTGATAAACATTCCATTGATAATATCTACTCCAAGAGCATAAAAGAGTCGGAAAAAAAAAAGAGGCGACGATTCTTTAAACGTTTCATAAATAGTGTGTACACGCAAACACAAATATCCAGTTTTAAGTTGCAATACAGCTGATCCAACAACATATGTCGTACGGACCGTCGCTTCACGAGTAGTAAAATGTCAGCCAATCAAGACTTAGACTTCGCTCCCACAGGAACAAAATGTCATCCAATCAGAGATAAAATGTCGCTGCCATAAGAATAAAACATCGGCCGAGAGATTTCAGCCTGCATCGATGTGTTCGCGAACTTATATTTTTACAATGAAAAATCCTATCAATTCTTCGGTTACACTAGTTGCTGTCACTTGCGAATGTTTATCACTCAATTTCTGAGCATACTTGTTTCCAAGATGGACAGTGCTACTATCAAATTATTGTCGGCGCTTTTATTCTTCAATTTAATGTTTACCGCTGTTATGTTAAGTCAGTTATGTGATTAAATAGGAAACTTCTTCTTTATTGAGTAGTTATTTCAAGAAATATATAATCATTACTAGTGAATAAGAATGGAGTATAAAATGATTATTGGTTTTTTTGTTCGGTTTGGTTTATTCGGTGTGATGCTATAATATATATATATGATTTGCCGTTCAGTGTTGTTCATAGGGCGAAACGTCACTCTTTTCACCAGTGACCGAATTATACCAAGTATTGTCGTTCAATTAAGCCCATCCAAACATATCACCCGCCTATAAGCACTGCTTTTATAAGCTTAAGCGTAGTCTTGGGGCTGTTTTGACCATGGTTTATAATTTCTTGTTTCTTCCGTCAATCTAACGATTGAATGATACGTAGATGACGGGAAATTCTCTGGGTAGCGTGAGAACTCTTGAAGTTCTTGCGTTCAGTCGTAGTGTCTTGTAACGTCAAAAGTCTTGACACTCGTCCGATTTGGGCATTGTATATTCATCTCCTTTACCGGCTTTTTTCTGTTCTACCATGGATTTTTCTGTGATGGTTTCCCAATGATAGCTTTTTCATCGAACAACCGATGTTTTCCTTTCCCAGATAAATCAATAGGCATGATAGATTTAGTTCTATCTCCCATGGGCGGTGTATAGTAGGTAGACATAGTTTTCAAGTGGCTGTCATCATTATTAGGGTGGGCGCTGGTACTGGTGTTATTATTAGAATCATCATTAAATAAGGGGTTATATGATCGGTATATTTTGTCATATAGCCCGATGAGTTTAATGGCTTCACTTTCGTTACGCTCCTACAAATAAACAATGTATCAGCATATACCAAAAAGAGATCCAAATATTATCTTACAACAATATGTGCTCTCAAGTTCAGAGACCGTCCATTTTTTATACAAAAATAGTAAAAAAAGTGTTTGAAAAGACGATCCAAATTTGGGCAAAACAATGTAAATGCATAAGTCTTCTAGTGAATTCAAGAGGGAATATCCATTACGAGATCACCTGATTGTGATGGGGATCGTTACGAAAAGTCAAGAATACCCGATCATCCTTGGCAAGTTTCAATACAATTGGAATTATCTGGACCATAATCTTGAAATCATCACCAAGCATATACACCATACTTACATCACGGGCCATGTTTTTTTTAAAGCTGTTAACTTCCAAAAAAGAGGTCGATCAGCTTTTCGAATTTTACCTTGAGAGCACCTAATATATTCAAGGTCCTATAAATTGTGGATAAAAGTCCGACAATTCGTTGACATTTTGTGGGAATTGAAGCCTACTTTGACATACAGCAATATAAAGACCTTCCAGAGAAAGAAGAACTGAAATTAAACGTGCTTCTAGACAAGGAATTTGTATCCCCCAACCAATAGAGTCCCTTCCTAATCCTGCTTCGATATGGTGATCGCAAATTTCTTTAGATTCTCGAATACATTTGCTTCTGTCATGGATAAGCTTATTTGTATCATAGGCATTGATTGAAACCTCCTGAATCGAAATACCGGAATTGCTTTCGACTTGTTATGTATGGGTTGATTGTCTCCCTAGGTTTTTCTCCGACTATCTTCCTAATTGATACAATCTTCTTGATGATAGGATACCAGAGCGCTTGCACTTCTTGCTCTGATATGGTATCATTATTTTGAACGATACCATTAATTAATTTCATGTCATCACGAAGAACTAGGACTCTATAAATATGGCGAGCTTTTTTCATTTTTAAATACACATCAGACTATTCTTTCACTTTGACTTACTTGTCTTTTAACGAGGGAAAATTCACTTTAAACATAGGGACGACTTACTTTTTTCCCACAGGGATACCACTATTTAAATATTTCAAAGTAAATAAAACTTATCTCAGTTGTTGATTCGAGAGATTCACCACCAACACCGCCAACACCGAGGCTTTTCATTTTTGATATATAATTTAGCGCAGTGAAATACCCTTTTTCATGGCAAGTTGAGTAATGGTAAACGAAGTGTTGATTATGATTTGAGGAAGATTGGCAGCTATTGTAAATGTGTAATTTTTGTTAAAATACTCTTTCATGAGGTTCCATTCTGAATTCGAGAAAATGTATTTTTGGTGTGCGTCTTCTTTATGTGTCAAATCTAAAATAGAGCTTAAACCAAGATCCACCACAATTTTGGAAGCTTTACCAGCAGAAGAAAGCCGGAAAAAACCAAGGGGAGACGCCAAATTCATAGAAGTAAAAGAAGGGGAGAGCGGAAGAGATCCCAACTCCTCCAAAGCTGATCCAACAGCCAATACCGAAGAGGACGAAGCTGCGGCAGGCACTTCGATTCCTTTTGTATACTGCTGATATATACTGATAGCCTCTTGCTTGATTCTTTTGCCCACGCTCTCCGTTTTATTTTCAATCGTAAACACATCGTCAAAAGGTTGACTTGTTAAATTTGTGATTTTCCTCGAGGTATACCCTTTATGTTTCATATATAAAAACAATAATCGGGGATGGTGTTGATCCTGTTATTAGCTCTCTTTCTACCTTCACGGGTACATCTTTTTTTCTTGGTGACGAGATGCATTTGATTGGTAGAGGGCTTGGTACTTTGGTGTATAATCTTTTGGATCCCAAGAAAAACAAAAAGTTCCGTGAATTCATCACTCAAGATGCACGATATACCTTTGGTTTGAACGCACGTGATCACACTATCATCAAAAAGATTGACGAAAAGGTGAAGCAGAGCAGGGTTTACATACCATCAGCTTTTGAGGGAACTTGGGATGGCGGTGTAGGTATCGGAAGAGCTGTCGATTATTTAGACTTTCTCTTGTACACTGTCCCGACCATTGTACTTCCATTGGTCCAGAACAATGAAACCAAATGTGCGTTAATGGAATTGGTGGAGGAATGTTCCATTGCTTTGCAGTGGCGCATTTCTCGTAGGGACATTGCAAAAATGAAAAGGTAACATGACAATCAGAGACTAGATATTTGAAATTAGACATTAACGCAAGCATTTAGATGTTTTAGTAGTTGGCATACGTTTTTGAATCAAGAGATTGTTGCAAGTCGTATCAATGCGCGAGTGTTCACAGCAAATTGAAATATTCCAAGAAATAAACGGTTAAATTATTTGAGACTAAAACTAGTTATATTTTTATTAAATGGAAACGGGGATTCTTTTTATAAGATAGATTGTTGTGCGGGAAGTGAATGTTTCATGTTTAAGTGAATGTTTCATGTTTCCGTGCTGGGTTGTTTGTTATTAAATGTCAAGTATAATAACCATTATTTGATGCATCTGCCGTATTTGGTTGAACAGATGGGGCCATTAAAATGCTACTCTTGCCGACCAATGGAGCGGACAATTAAGAAGTTCGCCAACTTGATCAAGTCCACGCATCTTATAGGGGCAAATGCTTCGAACGTCCTTCGTCACCAGGGCTAATTACAACAAGATGGCGGTTAGGTGTCTGCAGTCTTTTCAATTCCCAGAATATACGGATCGTCCAGACACCTACCTTTCGCATTCCTCTGGTGCTCAAGTCTGGTGTCCGTTTGTACCTCAGTCTTTGCTTGGATCGGATTCGGAAGAAATATGCTTCGGTGTCCCGAGATCGAAGGTGATTGATGCATTGATGTCATATTATAATCATAAGGTTGGGGATGAAATCGAACAATTGACCTCGTCATCCATTATGATTGCAAGTCGATTGGGGCTTATTTATCTACTTTCTCTTCTAGTCTTTCTTTTTTTTTTTTTTGGCCTGATACATATGATTACATTTAACTGGGCTGCAAGTGATTCTTGGAGTTCATTTTTGTGGTCAGGATGAGAGAAATAACTTCGGAAGGCCTCACTATACTTGGATAAGGCGACATGTGAAGAGTAACAGGTAGTACACGACCTTTGAAAAAAAGGAGAAAATCGCTCTTGTAGCTGATTCGACAGTGGGAAACTCTGGACTGTTTTATATTGCATACTTTCCCAGTTTGACTACATTAGTCCAATGTTGGAATTTCAAACCACTGAGGACAGGATTGATACCATGTACTTTAGGCATTAGAGGAAGACCGTCATGTAATTAGGGAAAAGAAAAGAAAAGAAAAGAAAAGAAAAAAAAGAAAAAAAAATTTTTTTTTGATAAAATCACAAAAGATTAAATGAAAATGTCTAGACTTCCGTATTTTTTTTAAAGTATTATTTTTATACCACTTACAAGAATTCTGGCCGAGACCAGCAGGCCAGTATGAACACGACCATTCACAGTGAAAAAAACTGTTTTTCACAGTAAAAACACTGTTTTTCACAGTAAAAACACTGTTATTCACAGACTGTGGGTTCCCTGCTATAGGAGGTCGCACTCCTATAGCAAAGACTAGCCGCAGCCGCAATATCGTAATATATCTTTTTCGATTTAGCGTCATTTCAAAGAAACAAGAGTCATTACTAACTAACCTTTTTACTTTATCGGTTACTTTCATATGATAGAAGAAATATGTTAAGGGAAAAGAAAAGAAAAGGAGAAGAATAAAGTGTGTGAACCAGCTTTATTTGTAGGCTGATAAACAAGAGCTTATGTCAGAATGATTTAATTGCTTATTTCATCATCCATAATGTTTGAGCCTTTACTTAAAATAGAAACACTTGCAAACAACTCCCAAGCAAGTCAGAGCTTGATAATTGTCTATCTGCGTTCCAGTAATATCTTGTAATAACAGTGAAGCAGATTTTATGGAAAACAGAAAGCCAGGAAACCTTCAAAAGCATTCGCACATGCTTTTGCTGTTGTGTACAAGGAGGAGTATATTAGAACTCCTACGCAAGAGGATGTGGCTTGCTTTTTGACAGTTGGAGAGGAGAGAGACATCCCGGGCATGATTGGTTCAATTGACTGTATGCATTGGCCATGAAGGAACTGCCTAACGGCTCATCATGGGCAGTTTAGTGGCAACAGTGGTCGATCAACGATTATTTTGGAAATAGTAGCCTCTCAGGACCTGTGGATTTGGCATTCGTTTTTTGTTCTTCCCGGTGCCCTTAACAACACTAATGTTTTTCACCGGTCCCCCATTTTCTCTAGCCTGGCCAAAGGGGATATGCCTGAAGTCAAGTTTACTGTCAACGGCAATTCATATGACTATTTGGCAGATGTCATATACCCAAGATATGCTCCTCTTGTCAAAACCCTGCCGATTTCTCAGTTGCAAAAGAGAAAGGTAAGCAGTGGAAAGTTGGATAAGTACATTTACTTTGATTTTAACGTGTTGTATGGTAGAACTTTGCAAAGACACAAGAGGTGGACGAAACGGATGTGGAATGGGCTTTTGGTGTCTTTCAGGCACACTTTGCCATGGTAAAAAACACCCTCTCGTCTGTTTAAGAAAAAAGGATTTACATGCACACATGCGAGCATGCATCATATTACATAATATAAACTGTGGAGGATGTGCGTGACTTGGATCTTCCTCTTGCTTACAAACCCCATCGTCAAAATTGTTTTGCATGTAGAACAAAAATTAAGTAAAACCAAATTGATACTGTTAGAACTAAGATACCACTTTATTTTTGACGAAAAAAAAAAAATGATATGATTAAAAAACGTTCTAAAGGTCTATGAGAAAAAAATTATGGATATTTACATGAAGAACTAAATATTTCCAAAGAAGTCGTATTTTGTTTTGGCGTTCGTTTAATAACGGCTATAACGAAGGTACACAATGTTTGAAACCAATTTCCTCAATCCAACGTCTCACAGTGCTTGGAGCATGGGGTTTGCTCGTTAAACGGAGTCCTTCCGATAGTTGTTCAATTGTTTGGAATGGCACTTTTCTAATAAAACGTTCCAACATCGAGTTATGCAGTCAATTAAAATTACTTGGTCTCCCAGAACTCTTTCTCTTCAAATAATTACCAGTTTTAGCCACTCTTCCTACTGTATTTTAGACGTTTGGACGCTGTATATCAATCAGATGGCCGCTTGACTGAATCCTAATTGCTGTAAGTAGTGAATGGCTTCTAATTTTATAATTTCAACATGGCCATCAGATCCCTCAGAATATACAAGTCTTGTAGGGGTAATTTTATAAACTTTGGTCTATGTTGGCTTATAAAAAGTGTTTTAGTAAAGATAAAGACAAAGGTTAAAAATGTTAAAATAAATCATTCTTTTTGACTGTATCTCTAACGACATTTTGTTCCTGCGAGAGCAAAGTCTATTTCTGATTGGCTGACATTTTATTCGGTCCGTTCGACATCAGCTGTATTTCATGCTTTAAAAAAAAAGCGCCGGTTACACTCGTCTTCATGGCAAAGAATTTTTTTTTTTGTGCACCCTTTTTTTTTTTTTGTTATTTAAATAAATCATCCCGAGCTTTCCGTTTCTTTTCTCTTTTCTTCGCTTTTCATCAATTTATAAAATAAACAATATGAAGGACATCAGACGACACCATTACAAGCCACGTCCATATTTACCTAGCCTACATCAAATATTTCCTTCACCACCAATGTCCTATTCTTCGTATCATATCAAGTCAGATTATCTGCCACTACCACCACCATTGTTACCATCCTTTTTAGACATGACAGATAATAATAGAGATGATAGAGTGCTGGAAGATATATCCTTCTTTTTCTTTGGCCAGAAAAGATCAGCATTACCACCACCACCACCGCCACCTTGTAAAAAAAGAAAGAAAGACTTCATCTTGTTTGATACATACGATGAACCTTCCTTCAATGAAAAATTGATACCTGATCTTCTACCACAAAAGAGATTGTTTTAAATAAACTTTTTATAAATAAATACTACTGCGCTGGGCTCATGTGATATACAAACAATGGATTTTAAGATACATGGCTACTTTATCCCCACCCATTCTTGCTGCTAATCTGATGTATTATGATGAAAGTTGGTCCAATTAAACACTTTTTCTTTTCTTTTCTTTTAGCCTTACAGCCACTGCATCATTATTTTTATTATTATTATTATGTTTACTATCTCATCAACTTCTATGTTTATCCAGATTCATCATATCGCTTCAATACCGTATCCATAGTATGCTTACTAAATCAGTGGCCATCCAAACTCCATATCTAAAAATAAACTATTATTGGTACCACCACCTTGGTTCTCATACAAACGTTTCTTAGCTTTTGTAAATACATACAGGTGCAGCAAAATATATCCTCATTGGAATCAAGAATTTACACATGAGGAGTAGAGGGTACACGGAAACCGGCTGAGAAGGTTGGGTAAAGCTCAAGTGTCTCACTTTTTATTTTAGTGAATGGGCGTTTATTCCAGTAACAGCTGTGGCTAGTGATTCAGTTAAGCCATTTCAAAATGGGCACTGTCTTTAAGAATCACACTAAAGTAACTCATGTCATTCAAAGAGCAGATTAACATAGGCTTGTAAAAGATAAAGAAAAAAATAGGAACAAGGAGTAAATCTCCGTGCCCGAACAAATTAAGACTTAAAATGATTGTATCACCCACAACTTTGTTATGATATTGTATAATTAGATGAAACGGCTCTTAATACAATGGTTCCACTCCCCAAAGCTCGTTTTTAAGCAGCCAAAGCTGCCCTGGCTGTTGAAAAATATTTATTTTTGCAAATGGTATAAATTCGCCATTGTATCGCTCAAAACTTGTTTATGTTGTTGAAGTTAAGATAATTTGGCCCATCAAAGCATCCTTTAAATTCCCAGCAAAACTCTGAGTGATGTTATGAAGAGGTTTTATACCAACGCTTTCACTAGTCTCACTGATTCTAGTTTTCAAATCCCTGTTTTTTTTTGACACTCACTTTGTTTGACTGAATTTTTCAGAACTGACCAAAAGTCTTCAACCTTATTCAGCTGCTCAGGAGAACATGAAGGCAGATGTATAACTGCATAGCTTCTAGCCTCACCATTATGTGAAATATGGACTGGTGCACTGTCCAAAAATATATAAAGTTCCCACTATAGAGAACTTGTCCATCTCATCAAACGTCTTATAAATAAACTTCATGTAACGTCCCGTAACAGTTCCCTTTGCCACCAATTTCTTGGTTGACAAGAAAAAAAAAATAGACCGGATATTCAAATGTGGTTTGACTTCAGATTTTATTTACAAATGGTATAATATAGTTGATAATATGGAAACATGACGGAATCATTAAAATTTTTATTGATTTATAAAAACTATTGTCATTTCCAGCAACCATAATAATTGCCAGGAGAGAAGCCAAATCCTTTAGCAAGCTGTTCCCTTCTCTGTTTCCTATGAGTGAAATTAACGAAGCATTGTCTACTTGCAGAACCTCAATACCATAGAATACCTTATCAATACGTTCATTTTGTTTCATTGTTTTTCCAAAGATGCGATAATGTCGGACTTGTTCTTTAATATCATAGTCCCAAACTTACCTGGCAATGTTGTTGAAAATCTCAGAAGCAGCCACAGCACTTAAATCCCTTTCCTGGGTTTCTGAACGATCCATTAGTAAAAGTGAATAGCTAAGCGAATTTCAGTCGGAGATCAAAGCGACTTTGTTCAATTTAAAAAGCAAACATAAATATAGTTGTTTTATTCACACGTAATGAAACAACATTACACCCCAACTGTTTATTGTTACCTATGACAACTGTTTATAATAACACTCTGCTGTCTATTGCTTCCACATCGAATTTTACAATAACAAATAACAGTGATAGTGCCCCTGAGAGTTATATTTCCCTTGACTACATCATTTGACTATTTAAGGGCCACTGCCTTGATAGAAAACATTAATCCTTTGTCTAAATACGAGGAAGCATATTCTTATTTAGCTGATCACGCATCGAGATCCCACAGGCCATTTGGGTTTATGTGTACGTCACGTTTGAATTGCCGCCTAGTTTTGCACAACAAATAAGTCTTCTTTTTTCCCAACAGTTTTTTGTTTTTTTCCTTCCACAATCAAAAATGAGTTTCCCGTGGCCTTTTGGAGCTAAAAAGGTATGTTTATTACAAGATAATTTATGCACGCACTAAACCTTTTTTTTTTTTTCGAACAAGGAACCTGTTGTACCCACCATGGTACCTGCGACACCTTCACAACAATCGTTTAAAGCAATGAGTAATGCCTTTCGAAAAGGTGTTCAATATAACAGTAAGCATACTACTAGAAACCCGTAGGATTCGACTAACCTTATACAAGTGAAAATTGTTTTACGTGGTGATGTAATGACGGGAAAAACCAACCTATGTAAGCATATACACACCATATTATGCAAGAATAAATGAAAAATATGTATTGATAAACGCGAAAAGTTAATCGCCTTCAAGGATCCGATTTCGATGAAAACTATATATCCACACCCCAAATTCAGGTGGCCAATATCCCTTGGCACTACAAAGGTAAGAATGATGGTTTTAAAGACTAGGTGAATATGCTAAAAAAGCAATTTAGATTCCAACGATATCGTAAAGATTGAGGTCTGGGATGTAGTGGATAAGGCACACAACAAAACAAAGGCAACCGAAAATAAGGGTATAAAACTTGAACATAATTCGGCAGAAGCAGAGACACCAGTGACTATACCCTCTCCATCATCACCCAATACTGAAGATAGCAGTTTGGGATTAGATGCATCTACAGTAAATGTTTACAGAAACTCTCATGGCGCTATCTTCTTATTCGATACAACAAAGCCCTGGACATTTGATTATGTAAATACGGAACTTGCTAATGTACCAGAGACAATTTCAGTGT
This sequence comes from Mucor mucedo, assembly GCF_025094135.1. NCBI lineage: Eukaryota > Fungi > Mucoromycota > Mucoromycetes > Mucorales > Mucoraceae > Mucor > Mucor mucedo. Next base: position 293,348 of record NW_026252306.1, on the reverse strand, counting down.
TGGTTTTAGGAAACTTTTCTGACAAAGTGTAAGAGTCACATGAAAAGGATATGAATGACTCACTAATTTTTATTTTATGCTCAATAGGCAGGAACGCAAAGTCGAATTAGATACTATTCATGCAACTCTGTACGAGCATAACCAAGATCGTATCAAAAAGGGAGCTATCAAACCTAATTTGATACGTTATGCTGAGACAAGTATGCAGTCCGGATTGGGATTAAAGTATATTTATGAGTATCTTGGCGTACCCTTCTTGCAATTAATGGTAAACGCAAAAAAAAAAACTACATCATACATGTGCATTCATTTTCTAATTGGCTCCGATAGATTGAATCCCTGAATAAGCAACTCGAATTAAAGGCCGTGGAAATTGTTGATTTATTGGAAGTTTTAGATAAAGATGATGATGTACCAGAGGGTATGCAAAGAAGAAGAGGTCAAGATAACTTTGATCAACGTATGTATAAAAAAAAGTGTCTATTTTGCGGTATACTAACATGGGCATAGCATCTGAGCCTCGATTAGCGAGACAGCAAGAGGAATTGCAGTCTGCTTGGGACCAGGAGCTGGAGGATATTGCCTTAGATCGTAAGTTCCTCCTTTTTTTTTACGTCATACCAATGCTTAAATTAACATGACTACAGATTCCACCATGTTGAGCCAACCTATATCGTTTGATAGATCAGAAACCCCACCTCCACCTACACAGCCCGTTAAATCCAAAAAGAAGAAGGATGTCAGGCTTGTGTCTGAAGAAATACCTGCAGTTGTTGATCACTTTACTGTCGAAGAAGAATTAGAGGACGATTGGTTTGGTGAAGAAACAGCTTTACCAGCCAATCTATCACATTATAAACACAATGAATCGGATGATGATGGGCCTGGAAATCCAATGGTAGCTGGTGATGAAGATGTTGAACCAGCCGTGGAATTCTACAGCAAACAAAATAATGTCTTACAAATTCATCCCAAGGATGATGATGATGAGGAGTCGCAGCCATACGAGGATGCAGAGGATATCGAAGAAGAGGTCGCACCGGTGGTAGAGTCATACCGCCCACCCATATTTAAGAGTGAATTAGACGATGTTTGGAGTCGTTCCTTGAGAAGGTTGTCTGGGCCTGAAATCATATCCGACAGCGAGGATGAGGATAACCGCGTACTTACAACAGACAGTCCATACTTAGAGTCACCCTCATTTAATTTTGGTGGCAGTGGAGAAGGTTATGAAGAAATCGGTGGGGCCAACGATAACCCATGGTCTACCGGTCAGAAAAAGGAGGAACAAGAGGTGCACGAGGTGCACCAAAGCTGGGATGAGCCCAAAAATGATGAGAATGTAAGTGGACCTACAACTGATTTTAAAATAATGGCTAATATAAGCATTTCCAGATAACACAAGAAGAGGAACTACCGCCTAAAGGCGACGATAATGCACCTGTTGCACCATCGAAAAAGAAAAAGTCCTCTTCAAAGAAAAAGAGCAGTAAAAAGAAGGCCTCTAAATAAACACGTTTTCATCACTTACTTATATTATTGTTATGGACTGTTAAAAAATCACGATAACAGTTGCGCGTTCACTGGGAAATACTTAATCTTGACATTAGAGATGATTCAGCGTGTATGAACAATGGGATGGAGCTGAACTCTCAGAGAAAGCTTTTATTTTTTTTTTAAAAAAAAAACAACAATTGTCTATTCATTCGTCTCGAACTCTTTTTCTTAAAAAGACATGAGTATGAGGTAAAGAAGGTACACTTTGCCATTGTGGAGGATTTACGAAGAATGACCACTCCCATGTTTCACTGCCATATCTCTCTTCTAATATTTCTAAAACTTGCTCTGCTGCCATCGGTGTCTTTGACCAAATCAATATATGATCGATCCCAGGATCTACAGAATAAGGGAAATCGTTTGTGAGTACAAGATAAGTGACTCCTTCAGGATATTGAATTTTGGTCTTGATCAAATAGTTTGCAATAGTTCCGTATTCTTCTTTTGTCTCTCTTGTCCATTTGGCATATACTGCTTGTTGATCTCTGTTGCGGCGTAAGTTGCTGACTTGATTTGAATCTTTGCACCTGTGTTAGTTGCATTTTCTTTGTATGGAATATTTCACTACTTACTCACATACTCTACTATTTCTTCCCATGGGTGGACATGGTCAGTGTAGATATGGTCCTCAGGTAGTGACATGGATTCTGTGACTGGTGGCATAATTGAGACAAGTAAAAGAGAAGCGATTAACAAGGAATGTCACCCCTCCTTTTAAACTATATTTAAACTGCATTTTAACCTCAGATTCAAAGAAAGCGTCAGGAAGGCTTTGCTTTACAAGTGTAACAAAACTTAAAACAGAGTCTCAGAATACAGAGTACATAGTTCACTTACTGCAGTAGTATAATTGCAAGCATTTGAAGGCATTTTTTTTTTCATTAAAATAAACTTGGTTTTGCAAAGATTTTACTTTCAATACCTACCAATAGGTAAATTTGCCTTCTTCTTTCGAGTTTTGTTTATCTATGAGTGGTCAGCAATTCTCGCAAGGTCAAATGTAATTCACATAAAGTAGACATAAATAGTTTTTTGTTGGTATAAAGTGTAGGGTTTGTTGCTTGACCAGCCTTGGACTTTACACGCTATTGTTAAAGCACACGAAAGAAAGCTGCTTCTCAAAAAAAATCCCGCTTTTATAGCTCCGTATTAGTCGGTAGCGTTGCGGTCCGGTAGCGGTAGCGGTAGCGTTGCGGTAGCGGTAGCGCTTCTTGCACTTCAAGAAAATGATGACGTATTCATGCCCTCTTTTTTTTTCAGAGACAATAGGTACACGGTACCTTCTTGATTAAAAAAAAGATGAAAAGAACATAAAAGTATCAGCTGTAAACAACTTTGCTGTATATTTTGATATTTTCTTAAATGTCTTGACCAGTGTTGCAGCCAATCTAAATTGACTTGGTGTTACATAGGATAAAATCTTTCCTATAAATACCCTCCTTTTTTTTCTCAATAAATATTTCTTCAGTTTTATCTTGACTAAAAATCTGTTCTTAATAATTTGTAATTGACTCCTTTGTGTTTCCCTCAACTTTCATACTTCTTGTTTATCTTAAGTCTATACTTTACATATAACAATTAGTTCAAGGTTCATATTTCACACTCGACTCGAATCTTTTTATTACCAAAACCGTATGTAAGATATTGTTTATAATAACATAATTACTTTTCTTTTCAATCTTGGCAATCAGTTTATATTTATATTACTTACGCCCTCTTAAAATCATCGTTGATTATCTTTTTATCCTAAAAACTTTATATTATAAGATTTCTTAAGTTGACTACTTCCAGTCTGGTACTCACTTTCATAACTACTTTATTATTAACCTCAGTGTTAATAACCTATATCCACCTTATCCTTTAAGAACTATTACCGGTATCTTAACACCAGGAAAAAGCAAAAAAAAAAAAAAAAAAAATAGGCAGAGAAAGTTTGTATTTTTTGGTGACCCCAAGTTGAAATCCGTATGATTTTGTTGTAGTATTAAGAAAGCCTGCCTCAGAGACCCGCATTCGGAAATGTAGGTAGGCAGGGTAGACTGATGGGCTGGTTCATGCAAGCCATAATGTTTCATAACTTGTACGAGAAATGAATAGCTTTTAGCTACACAAAAATATACCTTTAACGGTTGTTTCTTTAGGAAAACAATGCCTACAGACGAAACATCTCAAGTAACTTCATATACAAAGAAAAAATAACGGCCGGATCTACTCTTGAAGACCAAGGTTTTTTTACTAATTGGCCATGGTGTTTCTGTGCTAAATGACCTAAAGGAATCTAACGGAAACTTAATGGAAGCAAACGCTGGAAAATCACAAGTATGTAGGTCCAATCGAAGGAGTTTTAGTCAATCTTATTCCAAGAATCTTTTTACGGTGTATCCAAAATAAAGAAGAGTGTTTAAACACTCAACAAGAGACGCCAGCGAAACAATTTTTACACAACCATTGGAAGTGCAGTCTATAGTAAGGTGACCGCTCTGAATTTCCTTAAAGGATGATACTAAATAACCTCAATGGCAAAAGAGTCTGACTTTTAAGGCGGTGTCACTGTCATATTTGCTAGCGTGGGTAATGTTAAATACTTAAAAATGGATCTACCTCAGGTAACGCATATTTCTCTTGTTAGATACGGTATCTATCTAGCTGAGCAACATTTGTATCTAGATAAATTTGGGTGTTTCTCGCTACAAAGTGCTTAATTCGTATTCACACATGACATATAGTTATTACATGAGAAACCCACTTGGTTTATAATAGATAGGCTACGATAGCCTATGGTTTCCATAAAAATATAGTAAGAAACTGACAAATGTCTTGAATAAAACTTAAAATATGCAAGTGTCTAAACATCAAAACGATTCGTCAATGTTTATCGCAAGTTAGGTTTACATCATTTTTAAAAGGCTCCAATTGGAACAAAAACTTCAACTGCCGCTATTTTTTTCTAATGTGGCATAAAATATAAGGTGTCTTGTTTTTTTAACTCACACACTTTTAGAGATGGATAACTCACTGCCGACAGAAGATTCTTCATCTTCAACAGAAAATATACAGAGTCCTGAACCAGCAGAGACGGGTGACCGTACAACTATTGATGCAGAGACAGGAGAGCCTATATTGATTGAACGAACGAGACATAGCTTTTCATACACAGCTAATGAATTAAGACAAAGAAACAGCTATAAAGAATCTGTGGAAAAGCCTACAAAAACAAGCCCTGCAACTACTGATAATTACAAGGATGACTGCTACTCAAATGGTGGAGGATTTTACGAATGTAACATTTGGTAAGAATATCACAAGCAAAAGGGAAAGCATTAGGAGGACTCATTGGGTTTTGTAGCTTTGATACTGCTATTCATCCTGTTTTGACATTATGTGGACATTTATTTTGGTATGTATGTGCCTATAAGACCCCCTACATTAGCCAAGTACTAAAAAGAGAACATAAAGTTGGTCTTGCCTTGCACAATGGCTAAATGCTCAATCACGTAACCCTACGTGTCCAGTGTGTAAAGCAGGTTGTGGTAAAGACAAAGTCATTCCTATTTATGGCCGTGGCAAAGAAGAGAAAGACCCAAGGTAAGATACCATAATAACAATTGAGCACGGGAGAGGCTGACATAGCAACAGAAACGATCCATCGATACCAACACGTCCAGCAGGTCAAAGACCACCACCTATTCGTGATCCCAATCGACCAGCTACATCATTTTTTAGCCAGCCATTTGGGAATAACGCATTTAATGGAGGAGGTGTGTCTATATCAGCAGGATTTGGTTTCTTTCCAATGGGTGTCAGATTTGTAAGTAAGATGACTATCGAAAGTATATTGGTCTAAAACTGTATGATAGAATATTCCAACCGGTTCAACAACACAGCAAACTCCACAAGGCGCATTTATGTCAAGACTAGTAATGATGTTGTTAAGTTTATTAATTATCGCAATTATTTTTGCTTAGACAATTAAAAAAAAATTAAAGTGTGCCGTCATATCTATTGATAGACCCTTCTTTTTCATCCACTCTTAAATGTCCATTCATGACACTTTGGCTCAATTTTTGTGCTGATGTCTTTTTGTGCTTTACTGCCTTTTTCTCCTTCTTTTGGGGTCTAACAACAGACACAGGTATAGGCGAATTATGAACCAAAAATGTAGACACACTTCCCATAATCATTCTATCAACTATGTTAGACACACATTATAATATAACTCTCATATAAAAAATTTATTACCCTTTAAGTGCACCTCTATCCCTTGAACCGCAGACAATCATTGTCAGTTTAGGTGTTTCATAAATCTGTCAAAAATGAGTATCATAATTTAACACGATCATTGAGACTTACCAAATTTAATAAGGATTCTCTTGTTTTGCCAGCCACTGAATAAGTCACAATTTTGATATTGTAAAGCAACATTTCATCCATCGCTGTTTTAACACGAGAGATCATAGTTTTGGAATTACGATCAAGCTGAAATAGCTGTTTAATTCTTTATCTTTTGCTTTTCTTTTCTTTAACACTTACCTCCATTCGAAGCTGGTATTTTTCATCGTCATCCATATCTTCTAACTCATCATCGGTTCCGACTACACTAGCAACGTGTAATTCATCACCACTACGAAGCAAAGTACCAATACCCCAATTCATAGCATACATGCTCTCTTCTCCAAAATCACACATCATCATATATCTCTTTGGCTTTGAAGCGTGTCTTTCTGGGGACAAGCCGTAATGGAAAGTCACCTGTATGTAATCACCTCGAGAAACAAGTGTAGGGGGATCAGAAAATACAAGCTCAGGTGGGCGGCGAACTAATTTATGCTTTGCACTGGTGCTTGGATCCACAGGTAATGTTTGCTGGTCAACAGCAATTTGTCTGTTACTCTCCGTGATCTTGAATAGTTCTGGGTCACGGATAGCCAAGTCGTCTTCATATTCATCGTCGTCGTCATAGTAGTAATATCTGCCATTGACTGGTCGGTTCTCTTCATCAGAATCGTCTTCGGCATTGATTTGGTTAGGATCGGGTTTAGACATGATGACCGCTTCCTTCACTCGTCTGTCTTCCGCTGAATCTCGATTCATGTCCTGGATTTCCTGAGAAAGCATGGCATCCAGGTCCCAAGTGTTATTACTTTCTACAGTTCGGTTCTACACTTTACAGGTTAGTCCCTTCGGGTAATGTCTGAAAGTCTCGTTTTACCTTTGTTGATTTACTCATTTTTTTAAAAAAAAAAAAAGATGGTCAAGGCAGGAAATGTGGGGTACACACACGACCCAAATCTTTTTTATTTTCGGTACTTAAAATACACTCATCATCTGGGCTACACAAGTGTTGTCGCACATCATACTCTTACTAAAAGTAGTTAGTGTACTCCTCCCAGCATTGTTTGAAAACTATCGTCTCTCAACTGAAGCTCTTTTGTCATTTTCGGATACCCATCGTATATGGTAGCATCCTTATTTGCCGCAACGATAACCTGATATAAACAGGTGCTTTTGAATAAATCATTTCAGCCTTAAACGTACAAAGCTTAAGAAATCAACAGAGCTTTTCTACAATCCTGTCTTCTCCAAGTAAGCGGGTAAGAAAATTACGTAATTTGAAATATATAAATAAGTACCATTCGAGGCTGTGCTAAATCCAAATTTCTTTTCAAAATAACACTCCAGGTTTCTATGCAAACACGACAGGTAATGCTAACTAAAAGAAATGAACCTATAATTAACCAAGTGAGCTTAAAGCTTGAAAAATAATATCTACATGTTACTCTTTTATCGTGAAAATTAAAGTCGGTGACTATCAGATTTATAATAAAAACAAACTATTGTTTCGTGTAGAACAGAGACATTTGTAAAGGTTGCTTTCATTTTCTACACTACTCTTCCGGTTAAACTTTCAAGTGATGACAAGGAATGTGCGTGATGCTTGCATAATGCAACGTTATTCTCGGAACTCTAAGCTTGGAAACTTTCCCAAACCTATGCACCCATAAAACGATCTGCAAAAGGTGATATGTACGAATATGCAAAGATTTTAAAATGAGGATAAAACAAGATGTGAAATTTATTACTGAAAAAAAAAAATTATTCAAGAACAACTCTTGCGGGTAACAATACGACTTCTTCTTCGTCTACAAACAAGGGGCTGATAACCATCTTCACCAACTTGTCTGTATTAGTACTCATGTCACCAACTAAAGCCATAATGTCCTGATCAAATTTGCTTCCAACAGCAATAGGTTGTGCAGTTACATCAGCGTCGCCGCCATGGATTTCTAGTGAGAGAGCAGCACACAAGTCCAAAATATCATCCCAGATTGGCATATATTCTCCATCTGTTCTTGTCATTGTATTCAATAATTTGAACATTTCATCGGTTAGGTTATTTCTCATATCTTGAAGGTATTCTTTTGTAGCAGGATTTAATGATAGGGATTGAACAGTTTGTCTGCGATACCATTTCGCGAAATTTGTACCCAAAGTACTATGAAATCTACGAATTTGATCCGAATAAGCAGTATTTAGCAAGTGCTGATTTTCTGTACCAAATGGAAGTGAATTTAAGTAGAAAGTTGTGATGTGTAAAAATAATGACTGTTCCAAAGTCAGCCTCCATTCATCTTCAACCGCTGCATGAACAAACCGAGTTAAGGTTTCTGCTAATCTGGCCAACTTGTGAGTTAATGTGCGAGAATTAACGATAGGTTGAACATGTGCATCAAAAATATCACCATCATCTTTTTTGTCTTTCTTATCCTTCTCAGTGCCACTTAAATCCAAAGCCTTTCCATATAATTCATCATCACAACCAGTTAAATTTCTCAAGTTACTAATCATGTCCGCTTGATGTTTTTGAGTTAATTGGGAATTACGAAGCTGTGATTGCAGCACTTCGTTTTCTTCAAGTAATTGTGCATATGATTTTGTTACAGATGCAAAACTAGGTTGGGGTTGTGGCGGAGCAGATATTTGATCATCAACTACATTATCATCACTTGCAACACTGCTGTGGTCAAAGTCAGCAGTTGCAGAACGAGCACCATCATCTCCAAATTCTGCTGCATTGGATCTTGAACGTTTGTCATCTTGGTCTTCATCGACGCCACCACCACGCAACAAGTGTGGATTGGAATCATAATCACGCAACGTTTCAAGTCGACTGCTATTATCATGAAGATGAATATCATGCAGGTGATCCCTAATGGAGGTTTCACCGTCCAAAGTGGAGTGGTCATCGTCCGTCTCTCTGTCCATGGTCATGCGACTACTGCTGATGATACTTGGTGGTCCACCATGAGCACTGATGACTGACTCTTGGTCGTCGATGGTTGCTGCGACACTCCAAGTATCAGTATCACGTAAACGAGAAGTAGCGTCCAAAGTATCCAGTAAATCAGTTTTACGAAGATATGAATGACGATGACCATCTACAAAGCTTCTTTGGAAGAACGAGTCTTTATCACTACCTTCATAAGAGGAAACTGAGCTCATTTTAGAATATATGTGTGTAGTATAGAAAAAAAAGGGGGGAAAAGAGAAAAATAAAAACAAAAGTTATACTTTACAATTGACGTCATTTTATTTAATTTTGGCTGTTCTCGATGCAATCCAATTTATGAATATTTTACAGTCCCTCTCATAAACCTGTTTAGATGTTGCCATCAAACTATAGACTAACCAGATATGTGACTCCTTTTCTCCTTTCAATATCGTGATATCACGCCCGTCTCGTTCTAAATGTGTGATAAACTGCTCGATACTTGGCTTTAATATCTCATTTTCTCCAAATGATATGAACAATGGACAAATCTTTTTAAAGTCTGCATGTAAGGGCGATACAAGTGGATCTGTGACTTTAGTATCTTTCCCAAGATAATTCAACCTAAATTGGGTTAATTGGCTCGGGCTTAGCGTGTCCATCTTAGACTTGGCGAGAACGGGCGCGAGATCGACCCATGGCGACAGTAGTGCTGCTCCTGCGGGTGATGATAATGGTGGTAAATACTTTAATGCATCGTGGCTTCGTTGATCTCGCAATATTAACAAGGTAGATGCCGCTAAATTTCCTCCAGCACTATCACCCACCAATATAACTTTGGACGGACACACTCCTAATTTATGAATCAAATATCGATACGCATCTACTGATTCATAACATGCTTTGGGCCAAGCATATTCTGGTGAAAGACTATAATCCAATGAAAGTATGCTTGATTTGATATTATGTTCTTTATAAAGTTGATTAATCATCAACTGAAATGTCGGCATAAACATGGTAGGGTGTCCCATCGAGAATCCACCACCGTGAACATACAAGATAGTCAAATCGTTACTTAATGCCACTTCCTCTGCTTCTTTGACGCTGTTTATATTTGGCGCTATCCATACACCTTTCCATGTCTCCTCAGCCACTTTTTGAATCCATTTGTGTTCTTTTTCTGTCGGACTGGTTGCTATGTACATGAGCATTCGTGAAACCCAAAGTGGTATTAACGATGAGTTGGCCAGCAGGAATCGCCGAATAGATATTGGAACTAGATGAAGTGAATTTCGAGCACTTTGAATTACTAGTAAAGAAACATAGCATTAGAATGTTTTCATTAGCGATCAATGTAGTACATTACATACATAAAGTCCTTCCATTTTTTGTGCCAAAGACTACGAGTACTATGGCAAGTAAGACAGGTTGAAGACTTACAAACATTTTTGACTTTTTCGAAAAAGGCTAACTAAACCGAGATTGCTACAACACGCTCCTGAATTTGTGGCTAAATTACAAAGTCCGTTAAGTATTTTGATTTCTGCGAGCAGCAGACAAACCAATCTTTTGTACTCATCATGGCTTAAGTGAGATGAGACAAAGAAAAAATTAAAAGTATATCTGATTATGTTAAAGCAGTGATTTGCACTTGCGGTAAAGGAAGGTTTAAAATCATTATTCAGGAATGATAACTGACGCAAAAAATGGCAGTCCCTATGATGATTTTCATTGTCTTTACAATTTATAAAAGGGAGTTAAAAGATTTGAGCTTTTCTTTCTTCATCATAACCAATTTTTCTAATGGATTTCACTAACATAACACAACTTCAACTTCCCAAGAAAAAGAAAAAGAATAAAGTTCACAATCAATTCACAATCAATGATAGAAGTACAATTCTCAGGTAAGCCCTAAACAGTTTTCCTTGTAACATTTACTTACATTTCTTAAACAGCCCAACAAAAATTTTAAATGGAGTTATATCTATGCGTAGCGTACCAAAAGCAGGTGTTTGGAGCGATTATCCTGGTGGAAGATACAAATGAACAAGTGAAATTCTGGATATCACTGTCTTAAATCGAAAATGGCCTTAAACAGAACCTATCAAACCAAGGCCTTCTCAACATTGTGATCTTAAATCGGAAATGATCTTAGATGGTCCGTTTTAGAACCTGCCTTTCTCAATTATCAGTAAAGATAGAAAGTTTCTATTCACTGCATGAATCAAAAGAGAATTGTCAGATACAATAAGTATCACATGTACGGCCTATAAATATAGTCATTGTGATATGATGACCGTTCTTCTTTAGCGTATGAATTACAGTGAGCATACACTGAAGTTAATGGTATTGAAAAATCAATAAAAAAAACCTTACGCACTTAACCCGCCAGTTCTTATGTAACCATTTAAATTGTGTTTATTTGGACCCTTTCATTTCGATAGATAATCCATACAGAAAATCCAATGCATAAGCAGCCATTTAACTGATTCATATAACATGTATCAGCTTCATTTCAGCTAAAAAAAGTTGTAATCCTTCCTTATTAACGCTTGATTTGAATCTATAATGCTATTTGGCTTCTATATAGACGTATTGTTCCTAACACGACATTTCATTGATTTTTTAAAATTTACAAAACAGCTTTTTAACGTGTTGTACTATGTAGCCCAATGGAATTATTTCCATTTTTAATTCTGCTATTAGTCTATCCACTGTCAAATCGACCTGTAGTTTTATCGGTACGTTTTTTACTTCAAAATTAAATTACATTGGCAGTTCTACCTCAATCTCTTGGTCACGTCGTTGACTAATATTTAGTCGTCCATTCGACCACAATAAGGCAGTATACCTATTGCTCGATAAAGCACATTTTTAAAAAAAATTTACGTGAAATAAAAGTGTTTAATCTAATTCTGCCATTAGCCTAATCGATGCTCTACCAAACTTTATCTGCCGGATTACTGTTATACAAGTTGCGCAGTAAAAACCACTACCATTCAGCTTTTTAGGCTAACGGCTGATTGGTAATTAGATTTTATTAAACTGTCGTTGTTTACCCATAAGTTATTCTGAGAATACGATAGTGAGATACTTATGGGAGGGTAATGTCATTACCAAAAATGCTTTTGATTAAGTGCTACCATTACCAAAAACACTTTCGGTCACGAATTCCTATCACCAAAACAAAGTCTCACTTCGGATAAAAGCCCGCCGATTATTTATGTTCTATATTTGCTCACAAAATGGCTGATTAATACGAATTTGACGCCCAAGTATCACAACAGAACTATCAAAATAATAGAAATACTAAAGCAGTGACACACTTGATTAATAATTAAGTGACGGTTTATACAATTGACATCACATATAAATATATTGTTTAAAGAGTTGACTTTTGGAAGCATAATCATTAATATTTAATTTAAACACAGCCGCGCACTCGGTGGTAAAAGGTGGTAAAAAAGTACCAACTTAGACCACCTGCGGTGGTAAAAACCCTTGATTTTTTATCCCAGATGTGGTACAGGTGGTACGATTTCACCACCTCTGGTGGTAAAAAAAACAAATTTATACCACCAGAGGTGGTGCGTTTTATCCACCAGTGGTATCATTATACCACTTTAAATGGTTCAAACACTCCAACAGTTGTATCTTTTTACCACTTTAAACTGATGTATTGTTCCGTCTGTTGCATGTTTTTACCACTTTACATTGATATATTGTTCCGTCTGTTGTTTGTTTTTACCACTTTAAAATGTCTTTTTGTTCATTCCGTTGCACTTTTATTACTTTAAAGCATTACATAATCGAAAAAAAATTTACGTATAAATACACAAAAACTGTGAAAAAATGGGGGTATAGAAAACGTTTTTATTGGTATTTATTTTGTATTTTCACTTCGAAGCTACTGAACTTGCATCCATATTATCACCAGAAAAAAATTAAATGGAAATATTAATTAACTTACTATCAACAAGATATAACGGCAAGAAAAAGTCTTTCAATAAACATCATAAAGAGCCAAGGGATCATAAGGTATAACAGCATATAAGACTAAGAAAAAAGTTGGACTTCCTTGAGAAATACAACATAAAATAAAAAAATGTAGCCTAAAATAAAAATAAATCGCCCTAAAATTAGAAAATACAGACTAAAATAAAAAAAAATGCAGGCTAAAAAAATTTTCTATAGCCTAAAAAACATTTCATCAGCCTGGAAGAAGCTTGTCTACATATTGAAGCCTTTAATATCAGCACAGAAAAAGCTCTGAATCTATACAACACAGTTAAAAAACGTAATGAAGATGTAATGTTATCTAGTGCCTTCACCATATGTCACAAAGCGAATATACAAACTTTCTACGAAACTTATAAGCCAGGAATAGGATGAATATTTATATATGCTATATTACTACCTTTTCTTATTGTTTAGTCTTTTCTACAACCTGCGAGATTGTAATCATATCATATATTACAAAACTTAGGTTGTGCAAATAAGAATTTACGAAGAGAAAGAAAGAGAAAGAGAAAAAAAAAAAAAAAAAAAAAAAAGTAAGTTTATTAATCCATTAGATTATTCAAAGTGCGAATTCTTTGAAATTTTTAGTAGTTATCTTCTGGCTATTTTTCTTCTAGAGCGGTGGATACGGTCATCTTCTAAAGTCTGTTCAAGCTCTTCTACGCCAGTATTCTCATCGCCGTGCAGAGGACTATTCCGTTCTTCCTCTAGTTCAGCAATAGAGGGAATAGTCTCTTCGTCATCCGACAAAGATCCTGCTTCCCGGGTTGACACGTTCTACAGAAAACGCATTAGAAACATAATAATAAATAAGTGTGATTGTTTAGTCATTGTATTACCCTTTTTCCCAGTCTGTTGTGAGCTACACTTGCCAACAACCTTTCTGCTCCCCCCAGTAGTTCTGGCATCTATCCAAGTCTGTTTTACCTTTCTTGGCTAATCGTTCCAACATGATGATGTATTTCATCTTGATATCACGGGAAAGCTTACCCCAGGTGCAATTTATCATCACAGAATTCTGAGATACCTCGATTTTTAACTCTCCCAAACAGGTTTTGGCATAATCTCTCAAAATATGAAGGAAAAAAAAAATAGAAAATGCAAGTTCGTGGTGGTACATTTTTACCACCGGTGGTACAATTTCACGTCTGGAAGTTCAAAAAATCAACCGGTGGTACATTTTTACCACCTAGTGCGCCGCTGTGAAATATGACTGAATTTCTCAACTTGAATCGTACAGGTGATAAAATTCCTTTAGTTGGTTTTGGTACTGCTCGTAAGTAGATGAAGTTCGCAAGCCTAAACAATTTTTACTCACATATATTAATAATAGGTATTGCACAGGAGGATACCGCAAATGTAGTTTACACTGCTATCAAATCTGGGTATCGTTTGATTGACGGTGCGTTATTATACAAAAACGAGACTGAAGTTGGCCAAGGCATAAAGAGAGCTATTGATGAAGGCATTGTTAAAAGAGAAGAGCTGTTTGGTAATGCGTAATATAAAAAACATTATTGATGTATAAGTATTCTGACTCTATAAACTAGTAATCAGCAAGCTTTGGACTTCCTTTCATAAAAAGGACGATGTAAGACGTTCATTCGATGTCACTCTAGAAAATCTAGGTCTGGATTATATTGATCTTTATCTTATGCATTTCCCTTTCGCTACGGAATATGTTGACCCAAGACATCCAAATCCCGGCTTCTTCAACCAAGATAATAAATTTGTTCTCCAACGTATTCCTGTTCACGAGACTTGGAGGGCAATGGAAAATTTAGTGGACGCAGGTCTTGTTCGTAACATTGGAATTTCTAACTTTAATGTACAGAGCGTCCTTGATTTACTGACGTACGCAAGAATTACTCCCGCCGTTTTGGAGATCGAGCTTCATCCTTATCTTTGTCAAGAGCGTCTCGTTACTTGGGTTAAATCTCAGGGTATAGAAATAATTGCGTATGCCTCCTTTGGCAACACGGTATTTGACGCGGTTCCCCCTGCTACTGCTCATGTGCCAAGTCTTATGACCCATCCCACGGTTGCAAAAATTGCTCAGAAACACAACCGAAATAATGGACAGATACTCTTATCATTTGCTGCTCAGCAAAACATTATTGTTATCCCAAAGAGTGTTCAAGAATCCCGCATGAAGACCAACTTGGATTTGTTTTCTTATAAATTGGATGCAGACGATATCGAGCAGTTGAAATCATTAAATATAAATGCTCGCTTTAATGATCTTGTACCCAACACTTTTGGTTTGGAGTTACCTATCTTTGAATAAATATCCTTCTTTTTTTGTATGATTCTTAACTTATGGTACAATAGTGTCTCGCCTTTGATTTTGGTCTTATAACTGAGTACTTTATCTGTATAGACAAAACGATAGTTTTTTTTACGAGAGGTAAACCAGGATGCATGAATAGGGGTAGAGGTAAAACAAGGGGATAATTGCATTATGATTATAAACGTACGACTGTATTTGGTCAATGAATCTTTCTCTTTCTCTTTCGCTTTTTCTCTTGCTTTTTCTCTCGCTTTTTCTCTCGCTTTTCTCTGAGGCAGGTAGAGGTTTGAAAAGTAAACTTATTTGTTTAGAGAATGATTATAAAAATATTTTCTTTATGAACAAGTAAATTGCCTGATTAGAAAGGCGAGGCTAATTTTAACGGATGTAGAGCTCGAGAAATATTGAAATATCAACTAAATTTTTAAATTTATTACAAAAAAGAAGTTATGAAAGAGAGATTTTTTTGGTGTTATAGTACAAATGAATTAATAAGAGGTAGTTTTACAGTGCAAAAAAACTTAGAAGTTTTCGCGCATGAATTCAAAGAAAGCAAAGTTATCGGGGTGAGCACCGTACTTGTAAACGAATTGGGAGGCAAGATAAGCGCCAAAGATAGATTTGACGTAACTTTCGGGAATACGTTCGAGTAAAGTATCGAGACCGAGGGTATCCAAAAGCAACTTGGGGAAGGCACGGTTTAAGACGGTAGTACGGAGACTAGCGTTATCCCAGAGACCAGAACCTTGCAATTGTGCTTGAAGTTGAACAATCGCATTGGAGAGTTCATCAGAAAGAATAGAAATAGGGGTCTTGGTGAGCTTGTGTTCGCGCCATAAAGCATCGAATTCAAGGGCAGCATTGTGTTCGATAAAGTTTTGAACCTCCACGACATAGGCTTCGTAGAATTCAGGAACGACATCACCCTTGACAGACATGTGTTGATCGAATTCTTCATCGTTGAAAGACAAAGCAGCCAAGACTTCAAGAGAAGATGAGGTAACACCACCCTTGTTAGCAGAAGCATCCTTAAAGATAACAACACCGGCCTTTTCGAGACGAAGACGAGCTTCTTGAGTGAAGAAAAGATTGGCACCTTCAACAATGTATTTGAAAAGAGGGACACCATCATCACCGATAAGCTTATGTACGTTATCCAAACCGACAGATTCGGGACGACCACCACAAGGAACAAACAAGTTGGCACGAGCAAGTTCGTTAGTATGGAAAGTGTTACGGAAGGAAAGACCATTCTCGACAACAGTACCGTCGGGTAAAGTGACATTGTCTTCATCAACAAGAACACGGAAACCAGAGGCAGACAACTTTTCAATATCAAAGTTGCTGATCATCAAACGAGATGTAGCTAAACGAGTCAATTCTTCACGGTCAATACCCTCGGCATCATAGAGGACACCAGAGCCATCAACAATAGCAACGGTCTTGTCACCTGAAATCTTGACTTCGTTGGAACCCAAATCACCATCGGGGCCACCAGTTTGGAGCTTGGTACATTCTTCTTCCTTGAGGTTGAAAGTACGGTAGATACCAAGAACATATTGATGAACAGAACGAGTAGTCATACCATACAAGTCATGGGGGATACCACCGAGGCTTTGAGACTTACCAGTGGTGAAAGCCTTCCAGAAACCGGCACCACGTCTACGAGCATGTTGAGATGCCCAATCCATGTATTCAGCAGTACCCTCATCAGGACCGAAGAAAAGAATCTCTGGCTTCTCAGTCAAATCAACCAACTTCTCCTTAACACCAATGGTTTCACCATCGATCAATAAATCAAGAACAGAATCAACATACTTTTCAAAGGCAACAAGAGGCTTATCTTGTTGATCGACATCCAAGAGAATGGTACCCTTAGATCCACCTTCGGGAATATCCTTGTTCTTACGATGTTGGGTGTTGGCCAAGTTATAGTTCTCATCAAAGAGAGTACGCAAGTTGATAGAGTAAGCTTCTCTGTTACGAGAACGAATCATACGGATACCACCACGAGCAACATCACTGAAACGAAGATGGAAACCACGGAATTCAGAGCCAACGACCAAGAACATACCATAGAGAGGAGCAGGGTATTCAATTTCAGGCAAGAAGCTAGGATCCATACGGAAAGAAAGAGCAACCTTGGTAGTTTGATAGAAGTTAGTCTTGAGGACATGCTTGTTGAAGGTCAAGAAAGATTCAAAGACCAATTGTTCATGAGCATTGGATGTGACAGACTTGATCTTCTTGCTGATATCAGCGACGGACAAAACCTCCATGTTGGTCAAACGTTGGTAAGAGATGGTGGGTTGGAGAGAGGCCTCACGTTGGTTAACATAATGAGTAGTAGCAAAATTGGCATAAAGAACCTTGAGCAATTCAGGGTATCTCTTCATGATATCAAGAATATATTCACGAGTAAAGGTATCTTGACGAAGACGTTTCTTCAACTTGGAAAGGACTTCTTCGTGAACGGGGTTGGCACGATCCAAAATAGAAGTTAAACTCAAGTATTCCTTACCCAAACGGTTAAGGAAATGTTGAGCAAAGATCCAACCAACGTAACCATAAACCATTTCTTGGACGGAGAGCTTGTTAGTTTGGAAATATTGTTGGAGAGGAGTCTTGGGAAGACAGTATAAGAGAGAGGCTTCCTTCATGACTTGATAGATAGAATGCTCAATAGGGGCAGCCTTAGATTGGGGGACAGGATGCAAGTACAAGCCAATAATGGTAACACCGTTAGAGAATTGTTCTACAGAAAAAAAAAATGTAGGAGTTAATATTTAAATTTCCCAGGATCATTTGTTTGTGTACCTACCAACATATTTACGGGTGGAGTACAAGTCATAATAATGGTATAAATCGGAAACAGCAGAGAAGAAACCCTTGGTGCTTCTTTGACGGTAACCAATGATGAGACGACGTTCACGAGAGCCCTTGACTTCATACATTTCAATGACAGGACCAGTACGTTGAAGAACAGTTTGCATGACATCACCGTAGAGGTTTAAAGTATAATCAGTAGCCTTCTTCAAGAAGCTCTTGTCAGCCACTTGCTTGATGTCGGTCTCTTGTTCGGGAGTAGGTTCAGCGTTTTCAAACTCACACTTGGTGACAAAATAACTACGAAGTTGAGAAGTTAAACCACCGCCATTAGAGCTGGAACGATATGATTCTACGCGATAAGCTTCAGCTGAGGTGGAATTGTCCAAGAACTTTTCGTCAATAGCCTTTTCATGTTGAGGACCATAGATTTGAGAAACACCGGGCTCAGAAGAGTGGATATAGACGGCAGAATCATCAGTTTCCTTTTGCAAATTGATGTCCAAAACGTTTTCGTTCTTGGTGTAAGCCAAGATTTTGGCACCGTAAAGAGACATGATGTGATTGGAGATGGTTTCAACACTCTCGAGAGCAAAGTAGTAATCATCAATGTTAAGGTTGCTATGGAAACACATTTTAGCATCTCAATTTCATTGTAGATATTCTTCCCCCCCCCTCCCCTCTTTTAGTAGCTTACCTGTAGAACCAAGAGACCTCGTTCTTTACCAACTCCTTGGGAAGGAAACCAAGTTGTTCGAGATTATCACATACCTTGAGCATTTGGCTTTCCTTATCTTCGTAGACATTGGCAGCATAACCGCTCTCATTGTTAAGAACACGAGTAGAATCCAACATGTTATAAATTTATATTAAATAGAGTAAATAATAATAATAATAAAAAAAGGGGGGAAAAACTGTTAAGCAGGTCTGTATTTATATCAAAAGGAGAAAAAGAGATCATGTCAGTTTAGCACCACTCAAATGAGTCAGAAAACTAAATTCTCGTCCCGCCGTAGAGCCTATGACGATGCTCTAGTAAATGGCGCAATTTTCATTGGTTAGATCGTGAGAAAAATAACCGTGGAAGTTTTGGATCGTGCTTTTAACTTTATTATTTATAAAACAAGAGGCACATCTTTTTTTCTCTCTGTGACCTAATTTAGGTTACTATTGTTGTATCAAGTGGGTGAATGGTGTGCTCCATGGTAACTGGAGTTTTAAGTGTTGTGTTTCAAGTGAAGAAGAGAAAATAAAATGTCGTCAATATGTATACGAGTTATGAATTAAAAAAAAAAAAAAAAAAAAAAAGCTATTTTTAATAGACTAAACCAATTGGATTCATAATTCATAAGCTGGCGTTAAAATAGGACTTTTACCCCACACAATTCAAACGTGGAGAAAATAAAAAAAGGAACGCACCCCTGATTTACCTCCAATTTCCCGCACCTCAGGCCAAACTCGATGAGTGTTCCGAGGAACAGGAACCGTAAATGATGTTTGTTAGCTCAACATTTACCCATTAGAAGAAAAGTTACTGTATATGGTTATAGCCAAAAAAAAAAAGTTAGCTGTCTAGACCATTGTTAGAAATTATTTAGAGGACACGCGGCGCGCATTGTGTAATTACAAGGGCACCTTTCGTTTTCTGCGTTTCTTTAAAATAAACCCTCTTTACAGCGGATCCTTAAACGCTGAGAGCTGGCCCATGGGGAACCAATATAAGGAAAGAAGGGTATTGCGTAGTGTCGGGGAAATGAGCTTGTTACATCTTTTGCCACGACAAGATAAGATAACAGCTCACTTTAATGTATGTAGAATACACAATGTTTGTATTTAGAAATAGACACAACCTAGATATTCTTTTTGTTTACGTTATGCTAAATGTGTAACTGTTTATAAGATCCAAGTACCCAGTCGATTTGCCTCAACTGATTAGATTCTTACCCTCATCTTTTGCCCTACCAAAGCCGAGACCCTTTGTATTATGACAAATGCGGTATTATTATCATCCGATTGCCCAAATTTCATACATCTTTGTTTCTAACCATTTTTTTTCTTTCTGGGAGGAAAATCTTATTTTCAAACGCCGGAGGAGTTTAAAGCAAAAATTGTAAACCCTTTTTACACTCCCCCATATTTTGGTTTAACAGGGCCTTTAATTGGCGTTTTTAAAATGACTCGATTTTATTCTATTTTCCAAACTAAACTGAAATTCAATATTAAGAAGAATCTGCAATGTAAGACAGCTACATGCATTGATTTTAGAGAAGCCATATATATAAAGCTGAGTGTTAAGTGTGGGGAACTTTTACTATTTTAAATACCCTCCCCTGTAACAATCTTTTATTTAATTTATTATAATCATCTCCATCTCAGTGTTGAGAATGGGAAAAGTCGGTCCCCATATTCACAAGGGCTCAAAGGAAATGTCGGCATAAATTATAATTTCTTGTGAGACGTTCAAAAGCACTGCCCTAAAATACTATACATCGTGATTCTGGTAATTCCACGGTAATCTAGAAGTATGCGTGTTAGTCGTGTTTGATGCACCATTCACTACTCTTGTTTAGTCGTCTTTTAGTAATCTCATAAAAAATTCTAATAATCCTCCTTAATTTTCTTTCTCTTCTCCTTCAACTGCATCGATGATCAGAGGAAAATACTCCCTTCAAAGGAGAAACAAACTTTTCTCTATGGCTACTACGAAGTCGTACAAAGTTTTACTGTATGTACACAACCAAAGTAAACTAGACTCAAGTAGGATAACAACTGCCTTTTTGGAGCATTCTAACTCGCACACTATATCCAAGGCAGCGGTATGATTTTTAGCTGGTATGGGCGGTAATAAGGTGGGTATGGACCAGACCCTTTGATAAATACCTCAACCCCATTTTACTTGACAACTGACCCAAGGCTGTACGTCTTCAAAAACAAATGCATTTTTACAAGAGCTTCATGCGTTTCTTTTGTTAACCACTGCTTCACACGCGGGCAGTACATTCTACTTGTTATTGCCTTATACCAAAAGTTATTATTGGTAACTACAAGTCACCCTATTTTAATATTAACAGCAGCTTCTTATAACATAATAATGTAACGCCATATAATTTCATAAGCATATTATTACTTAACCATGTATAACAAACGGGAGCTGTCGTCATTTAAACGATAATCGAATATAAATTCTGTGTACTTTACCACATCGGTGGACTTTCTATGTCTGGAGGAGCAACTGCTCTAGGATAGGTAATGTTTGTTCATCTCCTGATATATCTTTGACTTGTGTACAAATAAAGCTCTTCATTTTATCTCTTCCAAATACCACTTATTTATTATGTGTCATTAGTATCCAGTAGGGTCTTCAAACATTTGCTAATCAGATCTTATTCTTCTTTTAAAAACGAGCTGATATATGTCTTCATTCACTACATTGATGTGCCTAATACCGCCTCTTTTGGAAAACAAAACATTATGTAATCAATGGGGCTGTCAAAATAAAGCGCAAGCTGAAATAAATCGTATTATGTAATAAGGATATAGCATCGATACTATTTTACACAGCCAAATCTGACAGTAAAAATGGTTTTAGGGATATGATCTTTTTTAATTGAACGCTAAGAGATTTGTATAATTTGATAGAACTCAAGCTAACTAGAAAAACATAAAATCAAAAACACAATTTTCTATAGCCGTATTTTCAAGATATATTGTTTCACCATCTAAATATTGAGGTACTATCCCGCGACTACGTTATAGTATAATGAGTAAACAGTTTTTAGTTGATAGTCGCAAAACAATGAAGAGATGTATTTTTTTTTTCCTTTCACGAATAGAACTCGGATAAATGGGAATATCCTGTTTGTATTATTTGGTCTTCCCTATTAATCTTGGTTATTGTAAATATTGAGGTATATTATGTCAACTGATTCTCCCTCTATGCACAATCACTTTATTGTTTCTCCGTTCTCTTCTCTGTATTGTTGAGCATATATTTCAGCACACATACATTACAAGGTGCCCAAGCGTTAAATAACAGGCTTATTATACCCTTCGGTTTAACGTACTACACAAAGATCGATCGGTACATAAACCTTATTAAAGATATTTATTGCTGGTACCCATAATAATAGTGCAGTTATATCTTTTTCTCAAGGTTCATCATTTTATTTTCCTCGTTGACTTTGAAGTATGTAAAGATACCCGAAAATTGTAATAAAAAAATTAAATCTTTAAAGCTAGGTCGTTCTGGTTACCAACCTAACATTATGCGTTACTTTGCTGTCAAACGTTGTAACTTATTTTTGCGTTGTTGTCCTTTTTTGTATTTTCCTTTACATAGCTATTTGAACCCAAATTTAACCAATAAAAATTTCTCTATAGCTGTATAAATATGCATCAAAGTATCAACAAACGAAACCTAAAAGAGAAGCCCATCATAACACAACTTCGTTTATTACCTTAGAAGGAACACCAAACGGTTGCGGAACTATAAAAAAATGAAAAATGGCTTGATTGTCGGTGATTCAATGATGCATCTCATTGTACAGTTTCGTCTTTTTGATTTTCTTTTTTTTTAAAAAAAAAAAGCTCTTGTTTCTCTCCCTAGCTACTTCTTTTTCTGGTGTTTACACAATAACTGTCTGCAAGCTTATTTATTTACTGGTGTTGAATACAAGCAAAAAAAATCAAGGAAAATGGCGGGTCATCATCGTCAAACACGTACTAATTCTTCAAATTCAGTTTCTTCGTCCAATGTGGTGGGAGTACACTACAAAGTCGGTAGAAAGATTGGCGAAGGAAGTTTTGGTATTATATATGAAGGTAAAATAAATAAAAAAAAAGAAGGAGAGCTAGATTAAAAACCAAGAAAGAATATAAACGTTGGAATTATAGGAATTAATCTAATGAACAATCAGCAAGTGGCTATTAAATTCGAATCTCGAAAGTCAGATGCACCTCAGTTAAGAGATGAATATAGAACATACAAAGTTTTAGCAGGCATAAGTAAAGTTAAGACTCATTTTTGTTTTAAATATCATATATTAACATTCATGTACAAATGAAAAAAAAAGGTGGCATACCTACAGCATATTATTTTGGTCAGGAAGGTCTCCATAGTATACTAGTCATAGATATCCTTGGTCCTAGTCTGGAAGATTTGTTCGATATGTGTTCCCGCAAGTTTTCTATTAAAACTGTAGCGATGCTTGCTAAACAAATGGTAAGAAATGCCTAGTCTATATACAGAAAAAAAACTAACATCCCAAAACTAGATAACCCGTGTCCAATCCATCCATGAACGTAATCTTATTTATCGTGATATCAAGCCGGACAATTTTTTAATTGGACGTCCAAACACAAAATATGCCAATACCATTTATTTGATTGATTTTGGTATGGCCAAACTCTACCGCGATCCCAAGTCCAAACAACATATTCCTTATCGCGAAAGAAAGAGTTTATCTGGAACTGCCCGTTACATGAGTATCAATACTCATCTAGGAAGAGGTATTAATATAAAGAGGCTAAAAATTCATATTTGTACTCACATATACGTTCTCTTTTCTAGAGCAATCCAGACGTGATGATTTGGAATCTCTGGGCCATGTATTCATGTATTTTTTGAGAGGTTCTTTACCATGGCAAGGATTAAAAGCTGCAACAAACAAACAAAAATATGAACGGATTGGTGAAAAAAAACAATCCACTTCAGTCAAGGATTTATGTGAAGGTTTCCCAGGTACAATCAGTTTATTTTGACAGTTATAACATGATACTAACAATCAGAAATTGTAGACGAATTTGGGACTTATTTGCAATATGCTCGTAGACTTGATTTTGAAGAGAATCCCAACTATGAATACATGAAGGGTTTATTTGATAATGTTCTTAACACATTAGGCGAGTCAGACGATGGTGTCTATGATTGGATGTTATTAAATGATGGAAAGGGATGGGAAGTAAGTTTTATATGGGAGATATATGTCGATAAAATATTTAAGCATCCCCCCTTTATTATATAGTATCGATCCAACTTTTACCGTAATCCTAATAATAGACATACTGCGGTTGCAGGTTTTAATAACGCAGTTGCAGCTGATAGACCTACAAGACAAAATTCTAGCACCACAAAGCAATTGCAACAGCAACAACAGCAGCAACAGCAACGTCGCTTATCAAATAAAAGATATAGCAACCAACAAAACATGTATAGATCAGCCCAGCCGATGTTAAGCGACGCGGCTATAGTTAATTATCGTACGATGGATTCATCCCATCCATTATTACTACAACAACAACAACAAGATTTGAATTCTTCTCAAAAGCGCGGATTTTTATCCAAGTGTTTTTCAACCATAACCTGTGGCATATGTTCGTGTTTATAATAACATGATGCAATATTTTGATACCTCTATTATTTAACTAAAAAAAATACAATATATATACGCTAGTCGCAATGGCTCCCCTTTTTCTTTTCTTTTTTTTTAAAAAAAACATCTTGCAACACTTACGCATGTGTTTATTTATTTACAGACAAACTCAAATATAAAATGATCAACAAGGCTATTATGCTATTACCTAAGTCGTGTGTGTTTATTTATGTCATAATTACCTATTGTATTCTTTTGTTTGTTTCTTTGTATGTTGCCTAACTACATGTGTATGTGCGTAAGGTGAAGCGCACTGTCGCTCTTGAAATGATCAGATATACCTCATCTGCCAAAAGTCTAAATCAAGCCTAAGGTTACATGTTGAGATCAGTTTGGCAGATGGGATATCTTAAGTCCATTGTAGCTTTTCTGAAAAAGTTATTTATGACAATATCAATTATTTTATTTCAAGCGTGAGCGGGTGGGTTAACTAATCTTTTTATGTATAAAATGAGAGAAAAGTAGGGAAACGGGAGAGGATGAAGAGAGGATAAGAAAAATTAGGATGCTAAAATTTAATAACCGAGAGCGGCGATAGCAGAGTTGATTTCCTTGATGGAATCAGCCTTGGACTCAACAGCCTTCTTTTGGATGGCAGCGAGAGCAGTCTTACGTTGGTAGTAAGCAGCAGACTTGGCCTTACGCTTCTCTTCGAGCTTGGCAACAACATCTTGGTACTTCCATCCAACTTCGTGAGAGACACGACCGATGGTGGTGTACTTACGACCGGGCTTAAGACGGAGGACACGGAGAGCAGCAGGGATAACCATACGCTTAGTACGGTCATAAGGAGCGGGGACACCTTCGAAAAGCTTAATACGATCCAAAGCAGCGGCACCACGAGCAGTCTTGTGGGGAACCATACCACGGATGGCCTTATACAAGATACGAGAAGGAGCGCGGAAATGGAAAGGACCACGAGTAGGGTTGACGAGACAACGCTTGTTGAGGTAAGCATGGTACTTC
The DNA here is from genome assembly GCF_025094135.1 of Mucor mucedo. NCBI lineage: Eukaryota > Fungi > Mucoromycota > Mucoromycetes > Mucorales > Mucoraceae > Mucor > Mucor mucedo. Next base: position 267,991 of record NW_026252306.1, on the reverse strand, counting down.
ACTATTTTTTTTTTTTTATATAATTTTTTTTTTATTAGTACATAAATAAAGCTTATTTTCATACTATACATACACTTGTTACGGAAGAATTCACCAGAAACGTTTAAAGCTTCACATCTGACAACAACAACCTTTTGGCCATTGAGGGCTTGCTTAGAAATGATACTGGCAAGACGACCGAGAAGGTGACCCTTACCGTCAATTACGATGGTCTAAAATTTCAATAGAATAAATAGTTAGGAACCGTGCGCTTCGTATCTGAATGTTTTTGCAGTTGGGCAGGTTCATATTTTACCTTTTCGAAAGTGGACATGGTTGAATTTAGAAAGGGAGAGAGGGCCAGTAGAGGGTGTGCAGAGATTAATTCCCCACTTGAGTATAATCTAAGCCACCTTTATTTTTTTATTCATTAAAATTTTTTGGTCTGTCCATCTTTTAATTCCATTGGTTCTGATTTTGAAAACCGGTCAATGGTATAGCTATTTAGTACTTCTTCAAATCAATAAGCATAACCTTGATTGGTCAATTCGAACGATCGAAAGCCCAAATTGCTTAAACGCGTCGTCGTAATCTTTAATAGCACAACGTGGGCAGACAATAGCCTGGTTTCTTATGTCAGTATCTGTGAGAAGTCATCGTTTGTGAAACATGGCTGGGTCATTCGATTGGTCGCAATACTAATTGCTTCAAAATCACGAATGTTATAAACTATATAATCACTTAGTATCCTTACCAATAATCATCTCCATGGTGTAATTTTGGATGCTACAAAAAAAAAAGATGCTGACACTTTCCATAAACTATCTTCAGCTTGTAAAATACAATAAAAAATGCATGTATCCGCAAAAGTAGTTCATGATAATATCCAGTGACAAGTAAATACGACATCATACAGTAACATTAACAGGGATGTACAATAAAATTCCAGAGAAAAATTTCCTATCGTCAAGTTCAAGCAGTCATCCATACCTTTCTGTTATTCTAATTTATGTTTTGCTAGTGTAAAACTCCGTGACAAAGATATATCAGGCGAATCCTTTCGACTCTGGCTTGACTTGATCTTACACAATTTCTTAGAAATGTGGAAGTAGACTACATCTTAAGGCAATTCTACTTTTATAAGCAAAAACTCAAACTGGTCGCCACTTTAAATGCTTGTGCTAAACTTGTCAATGCATTACAGCTTATCAACCGCAGAACGTATAAAAACACAAGCTTTTCTGCATACAGCATACGTTATACACCATTTAGTCCATTTAGCTATTGGCCCAATCACTAAAATATAAATATGTTCCCGTATTTTATAGCAAGCAGACTCAAATACTCATACGCGATTTTAAGAAAATTCAGCTAAGATTTTTAAATCAGTAAAATAGTTACTGCTTGCTTTCAATATAAAAGGTAACTGCGCCCTGAATAGATGAAATTAACTTTTATATAATGTTGTACACGACAAGTAAAGGAAACTTTTCTTTAAGCAGGTTTTAAAGAGACATTGTATGGACTAAGGGTAGCCGAACGTGTGCAATAAACTATGACAGTAAATTTGTGATTACCCCAAAAATAATTAAAAGTTTAGCTCAGCACTCAGCAATCCTATTCTTTTGCAGACTTCGGGGAAAGCAGTAGACAACACGGGATAACCGCATTTCCCGGAGCCAGCTGCTCTGAAAGCTTAACCATATTTTACTATCAAATGATGCCGTCGGAGTAGCCTCTTGCCTACATGTAAATATGAAGGATTACGTAGTTTTCTGTATCTTGTACTTGATATGTTCGTTTGTCCAGGTATCTAACTGTTGGGTCTTGAGAAATTTCTCTACCCTATAAAAATAAAACCCTATAGAAAAATTCAAGGTAGTGACTTGAATGGATAGAGACAGCATTCCGGATATAAATCAATAAATAGTGTTACGCCCTTAAAAAAATATGCTGCATATTTTACCAATATGCAACTACTACTTCTATAAGAGGCACGAATACATTTTTTTTTTTTGACATTATCCATATTGAACATCAAAATTTCGAAAGATTTTGTTGACAAGGGGTTTTAGTTTCTCAATGTAATGCTTTTCAAACGGTTATGCGCGGAGTGCAACGAATTGCTCCCAGAAAAAAACCCAACGCGTAAATATAGTTATGAAGCAAAACTTGTTTTTTTATCAAAAATAGGCTAGCTTTCTTATCGATTCAAAGTAGGCAGCCTAATTTTTGCAGGATATGGCTAATCTCATTACTACTATGAGTCAACTCTGTAGTTGGGCTTCATTGTTTTAAGCTGGGTTCATTGCAAACAGGAGCGGCGTTTTAAACCTCTGAGGGGAAGGACTCGCGGTTGTTTTCCGAACAACCTGGCCACAGAAGGCACCAAATCGATAAATCTTTCTTTTCCATCCTCGTGGGCATCAATCAACAACGATGGTAAATTATTAAACCCCAAACAAACCAGATGATGGATGAGAGAGAATATAGAATGGATGGATTGGAAATTTTGGATGACAATGGATACGATTTATAGATGGAGAACGAAAAATTAAATAAAATAAAAAGAAAGCTCCAGACACCATTGGAATTCAGAATTTAACTCAAGAAGATACGACTGCAACAACCTGACAATCCATTCCGACATTTTATATTCTCTTTTTGTTCACATATACCCGACGGGATACTAATGGTTTGTATAATAATAGAGTGCTGAACAACAGACTAAAGTCAACCCCATGAGAAACCTCCAAATCGAGAAGTTGGTTCTCAACATTTGTGTTGGTGAGTCTGGTGATAGACTTACTCGTGCCGCCAAGGTTCTTGAACAATTGACTGGTCAAACTCCCGTCTACACCAAGGCCCGCTATACCGTCCGTACTTTCTCTATTCGTCGTAACGAAAAGATTGCCGTTCACGTTACCGTCCGTGGCCCCAAGGCCGAGGAAATTCTTGAACGTGGTTTGAAGGTCAAGGAATACGAACTTAAGGCTCGTAACTTCTCCAACACTGGTAACTTCGGTTTCGGTATTGATGAACATATTGATTTGGGTATTAAGTACGATCCCTCTATTGGAATTTACGGTATGGATTACTTCGTCGTTATGGGTCGTCCCGGTAACCGCGTTGCCCGCAGAAAGCATTGTAAGACCAAGGTTGGTGTCAACCATCAAATCAAGAAGGAGGAATCCCAAGAATGGTTCAAGGCCCGTTTCGATGGTGTCATCTCCTACAAGGCTTAAGTCGTGTCTCTTTTTTTTGTGTACAAATAAATAAAAAAAAATAGCGAGAAATACCAACGAAAGAAAAGTCGAAAAGGGTCCATTCTTTTCCTTTTTTTCATTTCTTTTATTTTTTTTTATATATATATTTGCATACATTCAAAATCAACCTTTATTCCAGTAGATTGAAATAGGATGGAGGGTTTTATATGGAATAAATTAATTATGCACGTTGCGTCGTCGACTTTCTGCACTGGGTACGAATGATGCCTATTGTCATATTAGTTTGGGATGGTTATAATGGTGAACTACTTACCATAGAACCAGTACATGTGAAGTGGATAAATTATCAACGCTATAATCCATATATACACTATTCGGTGATACCTTTTTAATGCAACCATCATCCAAGCATGTGCCACGAGTCGAAGCACAAAGAACGTTAATCCAAACAAATAATCTGATCGCCACTCATGTTTCATTGATCCCACTGCCAATATCAATGTAGGTAACTCTAAAATGGATGCTACTGTAAATAATGATGCGATTTTTAATCGTAAAAGCCAAAACAATGTCACAATATAAAAAAGATGATGAATCCATCCAGTCACTAATTTTATACGTTGGCGGTAATATATGCTGCCTAATACTAAATCAAGTATCAAGTAATTGATAAAAAAACATATAAAACCCGTATGAAATACGCTATCTGTGGACAGCAAGGTCATATCCAAGCCATGGTAAAAGAATTGAACCACAAACGGAATAGATACCAGAGTACATATTAAGCTACTAACAAAAGTTAGGAACCAGCTTAGTTGCTTTTCGCTGAATCGATGGTTTTCATGTATGTACGAAAATCCGCAACCAAGCAATGTTAAACTGAACAACATCGATACCGGGACAATAGGTTGTTGCAACACTTGGTACGCAGTCAGGGCTTCCATTTTTTTTTATTTTGTGTATGTATAAAAATAAAGCGAAAAGACAAGGTAATATGTCTGGCTATTTTAAAATATGTACAATTGTATACCATGATTGTAAGCACTTGACACATGTCCATAACACGTTGGATGTTTGGACTTCTTGCCATATCAGAATAGCCACCCAATCATTTTTTACGATCAAAGCACACAATAATTTGTGTATGCATTAATCAGCACTGTTTATTCGTCAGATCACTTTAACGTTTGATCATTAGGTAGAAACCATTTCTGATCTTATCTTTACGACAAGCGATGTATCATCTAGACAGAATGAAAGCGATATCTATTAAATGCCAGTTCAATATTGGATTACACGATTATGGTGAAGCTCATAATCAGATCATTTAGGTAATGAACTTGTGTTTGTCCCAGCTTGTATTATCACAAGTGTCGAGTGCAAACGAACAAATTTTTTAAAAAAAGGGAGCCGTAAAATAACAAGGTATGAAAGAAGAGAGAATTTGATTTATGCAGAAGGTTTAAGATTCTATAATTTACAGTTTTTGTAATATGTCACGCTTGGGAGAAGAAGATTTTACCAACTTATGCACATTTGACAAAATATCACTCTTATATGTGGATCCAAAGCTTAAAAAGTAAGTTATCTAAAGAATTAAGACCATCTTCAATTACTTTTAATGTTTTAATAATATCCAATCTAAAAATTTCGTTCTTATCTTCGAGTATTATTATGATTTGTTATCCCCCCTCTCCATAGTATACAATCAAATATATAAATTGAACTCTGGAAATCCTTAGCTGCTATGTACCAACTTCGCGATCTGTAGTTTATAGAGCCATAACATTGTTCACTGATTCAACAAAAAAGCCACACAAGTTATTTTGGTCATTATTTCTAACTGCTTATCAGAGCCGTAAAGTATTACGGCGGTAGATACACGCGTTATATTACTTTGGCGTGGTAGTTAAACACTATTTTTACATTTTAAATTCAAGCAATATTAGTTTTTTTTAGGCGTTGTAAATGACTTTTCCTTTATGAACAATTTTTTTTATATTTTGAACTAATATTTTTTGAAAAAAGTGTATAATATTCATGTGCAATTGCATGAGCTACAGATCTATACAATGACGACATTGTATTTCCCTGCGTGGGAAGGACGCTTCTTTGTTTCAAGTCATATTCGGGCCGCTGGCTCAGCTTTTTTCCTTGGTGTATGTTTCGATCAAAGCCTCGTTTTCTACACAATTAATAATCCAGTTTAAAACGTTCTTGACAATAAAAAACTGAGGTTACTCATAAATCTTATTCTTAAATTGAACTTTAAATACGTTGCCGTCATCGGGCGCCGAGGAAGCAGTACATTTTATTTGGGTATTCCAGCTTTTGGTCTAAAAAAGGCTAATCGTCATGAAATACAAATGCTTATTTTTCTCGTATAAAAGCCACGTGTAGTTTAACCTGATATTGGCCGTGCATAATTTCTTTGCCAAATGCTATAGCGTGTATCTATGATCGAATATAAATCCTGTAGTAACCAGAAATATGTGTAAACCGGAATGAGCAACCGTGCGCAACATACAGGCGAGCTTTACTAATAATAGACTTTAAATATTTTTATAATCAATTGTTTGACCTTCGAGAGTTAACCGATTTACTCCTATGTTCGTATAGCAATAATATAATTTGAAGAGCGACTGTTTATCGAAACCATCTAGGCTATTATATATCAATACAGTCGCTTTAACGATTGTAAATATTTAAATCTAATAATACAAGTGAATATTATGTTTGACACATTAATAGTAATATTGCACAATGTTTACCCCAAGTTTCCATTGAGAAGGAAAAAAAAAATCAGTAATTTATTTTTTTAAAAAAACAATCCTTTTTGAAGAAGTACCGGTCGCACAGTTGGTATACCATAGATCATGGAAATGATACATTTTAGCACATTCTCAAACATATTTAATCTATAGAAATCTCTCACTCCCAAAACCCAATAAGACACTTTATAAATTTCTTCGATAGATTATTATGACACTTGATTCATTCCTTACATAAATAATCTGAGGTTACATTAAGTTTCACAATGTCTGGTTACACTCGATGTTTATTAGCGTCTTCTGAGTCAAATACAATGTTTCCGGTTTCAATTGATCACCATCACGGCCAAATTTTGGATCCAATTGATTTTATTGTATGTGTATCCTTTTTTCAAAACGGGATTTTATATTTTAACTTACCAAATTTACGTGTACTCAAGAGTCCGTTCTTTATTTTATTTTACTAACTTCTGGCGACATGGATGATGGATATGTTCCTTATAAAACTTTGTAAAATGATGAAGGCATTTCTTTTTCCCACAAACTTGTCTGTTGGCTCCTATTAACAGGCCCTTAATTCACAATTACATACTATAAATATGCGTTAAAAACGTACAAATGCAAAGCAGAAACAAGCTACAACCGATTTGTCTATTGTTTTACTTTGATCAAAAAGCGCTTGGGTAGTAGCATTTAAAAGTAGAAGACGGACACAATATATCCCCTTACTCATATCACAGGAAACAGCCGTTAAATTGAGAGCTGTCATCCAAATATTCACTTAGAATAATTTGATAGCTAGCCATCAGCGTTAAAATCTACCTGCTTAAAATGAGAAATAAACTTTTTCACTGTCTTCAAATTTGACACAGTCAAGATACCGAGAGAAGGACCCCTATTTTGTTTACCATGTATACAAGCAATGAAAGCTAGATGAGAAGAAGTGTGGATTTCCAAAGGTCTTATATGGGCCATAAAACTGAATAGGACTTTGCAGCAATCCGCATTTCTGTAATTGTTTCGGTAATTTAGCTTAACCATTATGTGCGCGTTTAAATTTGTCTGGCTAATCATTATATTTGACTTTTTACAAAGCACTTTAATTCGACGTGAGACATATTACACATTGACTATTTAAATGTACGCGAGATGTGGACAAGAATGCCACTAATTTCTAAGTAGTTCGTTTCATTTCTTGTCAATATTTCCTCCTCTTTTATTGTTGTAGTAAACAAATCATGTAAAAACATAGTACTTTATTTGATCTGGATAAACATAATTACAGAAAGTAACCAATTATTTTTCCAATTTATCAAGCAGGCTTTAAAAATCAATCGAAAAGTTGGTCAACCTAAAGTGACCAATTAAAAGTGTAAACTCTAAATCAAGTTTGGGTGGTGCGACATCGCGTAAAACAAAAACGCAAAACAACAATGACATTCAGAATACTTAAATGGATAGCTTATAAAAAAAACGAAAAGAAAAACAGGATCGGGTTTTTTATTAATTTTTGATGCAGGTCCACTCGCATGGCAGAGCGTTACCATACTAAATTAGGAAAGGTCCGGAAAGGCTAAAGTTCAATTTTGTTCTTGCCTCATTCTTCTGCCTGACTTTTTAAGGATTGGTCCTCCCATACATTATCATAAATGTGGAGCTGGCCGAATGACTCATTAGCATTGTATGGCTAGACCAAGATGGTATTTTCTTATCCCAAAACCACACGCTTATCTCATATCAGATTGCGTATAATAGCCGATAATATCTTTTTCACATTTACACAATGAAGAATGCCTGTAATACTTTTCATGTCTCAGATAAAAGACTAAAACTACGTACTGCATGAAGTGTTTAAAACAGTATTTTACATGGTGATTCTAGGGGGATAATTGGCAAAATTATGTATATAACGGTTTTCGATCGTTGACAATGATATAATAATTGGGAACAACCAGGTGTTATTTTTAACTTGCGCAGTGTAACACAAACCTACCGTTGTACAAACGAGCAAGTGAAATGATATATCAATCTGTGTACATGCCCTTTTTTTGTACTCTTGTACTTTCTTCTTTTTTCTTTTTCTCTCCCCAAAGACCAAATCGAAAAAAAAGTATCAGAAGAGCAGATTTGCCTAAATTTACATAGTATACATTGCTAGCCTCAATCAAATATGTCAGGATCTATCGGACATCTTGCGAAAAGTGAGTAAATTCAAAATTTACGTATCCTTTTTGAGCATACAAATATTTAAAAAAAAAAACATTTTAAATAGGAAAAACCGGAGAAGAGTGGTTTAAAATGGAAGAAAAACTATACATCAAAATTCATGACCAGTTTCAAGCAACACCGATCGCCACTTCATCGCTATCTCTATTCAAGAAACCATTCTTAAGCACAGTCCCTCCTAAGAACTGTCTTGAGTATTATAAGAAAGCAAAATATAAAGACGATGTTGCTGCATCTGAATCATATTATAATATTGGCCTTATATATCAAATTGGTCGTTACGCCAAAAAAGATTATACTGAAGCGTTCTACTGGTTTAAAAAAGCTGCAGAATATGACCATGCCAAAGCCCAAGAAAAAATCGGAAGATATTATTACAAGGGCTACGGTGTGAAGCAATCTTACAAAGAAGCGAAAATGTACTACGAAAAAGCTGCTGAGAAAGGAGACAAAGAGGCTCAATTTCGACTAGGCTTAATTTATCATGACGGTCTAGGGGTTCGACAAAGTTACGATCAAGCCCTGTTTTATTATCAATCTTCAGCCGACAACGGGAATCCAGTCGCATCATATAATATGGGTACTATATATGAAAACGGTCAAGGTGTTTGCCAAAATTATGAACTATCCTTCAAATGTTACAACAAGGCTGCACATTCTGGAGATATAGATGCACAACTAAAAGTAGGCCAATTACTTAGCCTGGGATTAGGCACAGAGAAAGATTATCAACAAGCCATTACGTGGTACAAAAAAGTGGCAGAGGACAACCAAACCAATGCAAATGTACATTTCAAAATAGCAGAGTTGTACAAAAATGAACACGGGATAGATCAAAATAGTAAATTGGCATTCGATCACTATACTAAAAGTGTCCGGTTAGATACCAGTGAGGGTAAGCAGGATAACGGTGAAAGTCACGTTGCTCTCGGTAAAATGTATTTTTATGGTCTGGGTACAAATCAGGATAACAGAATGGCCATGATGATGTTTCAGAAAGCATTAATTATTTCCGGAAATGCGGAGGCACAAATTTACATTGATAAAATGAAGGGGAAAAAAGAACGAACGCAATATTTTTCTGATTGGTCGACTACTACTGTTCCCGCATCCCCAACACCGCCGGCTTCGATAGTCGACGAGACAAGAAGTATTAGCTCATTTGGTAGCAATATTTAATTCACAATCACCCAAAACAAAACTATAAGCTTAAATATGCACATGGCCAAATATGAAATTTACATATGATCAGTTCGTTAGGATAACAAAAAAAAAAAAAAAAAAAAAAAAGAAAAGAAAAGAAAAGAAAAAAAGCAATTATTAATTAATTAGAAAATACTTCTTATGGTTTTTCAGTACGCATACCACATACCACATTATAATAAAATAACTACGCACATTTTTCTGTTTTGATAACAGAGTGCATTATGCATGAATATTTTGACAGGTGAAACGACTGAATATCCTTTTTTACTCCCTTGTAGAGATGGGTTTAAACAGTATATCAAGCAGGGTGGTATTTTTAGGAATTGCGACAATGCTTTTAGTATACGTTTGTCTTAACTGATGACAATAACGTGAATTTTATTATGATCACTCATCTGCTACTGCTTTGAGCTACAATACTCTTTACAGGTTTCAGAATGCAGCTCCGTCAATATCTTCATCGATTGACACAGTTCGATTGCGGATTCCAATCTAAATAAGGCAAACATTCAAAAGTCAAACTATACTGATGAATGAGTAATTATGTATCAAGTTTTAGTCTACAATTCATATGAATTCTGTATAGATAACTTTTAAAAAAACAATAACAATACATATGCCAAAAAAGTTTGCTGTAGTTGCTGTCACCTTTGCTTGATTTTAGAAATCATGATAAGTGGTATTGCAGGGAATGAACATAGATAATATGACTGGTTAAAACCAAAAATAGCTTCAGATATAACATAAAGGAAGTATTGTGTGTGTGTGTGTGTGCACCTAATTGTAGATTTCCATAAGATACTCGGCCAAAACCCAATTTATTCCAGAACTTTCTATATTTATGGCCTTTTTAAGCTGTAACGATTGATCTTTGATAGGATTTTTACAAATGGTCAGACATAGTTTTGTTTTCAGTAGTCAGAAATAACTTAGGTTTAAGTGGATAATATTCTACAAAGCAATGCGAGACGAAGGATGAATAAATGAGCAAATACAGGAACCAACATGACCCTGAATAGGACTGTCTTTTTAGAAAAGGTTGTCACAATGTGTAATTTTTTTTTTCTTGAACACTCTCTCAAAAGTTGATGGTGGGCTGTTGATACCTTTTTTTACTTGCTTAAAAGAAAAGGATTTTGGGCTCGAAAAAAGAAAAGAGAATATAGAATAACGCTATAAAAACTCGACTTTTTCCCTTTTTTCTTTACACCAAATTCTTCATTTCTATCTTTTTCATTAAGTAAGCTCGCTCGACACCTTAAAAAAGTTACGACCATACTAATTTAAGAACTCAATAGAATAAGTTAACATGAAGGAGCAAGTTATCGATAACACGCCGAAAAAAATGTAATAAAACATAGAATGAAGTAGTGTAGGCATTAGTGACTTAAACTAACTAATATGCACTCAATAGTCGGTACATTCAATTTGGTGTTCTGTCACCACAAAACATGGTCAAGATTGCAGAATTTGAAATTACTCAAAGAGATCTCTATATGCCTGAAAGTCGTACTCCTATCAAGGGTGGTGTTTTGGATTTGAGACTGGTAAATTAGTTTATATCATGCACTGATTATACATATGGACACTAATAATGATGTATGGATAGGGTACTACCATGAAAGATAGCGTGTGTGAGACCTGTGGACAAAAAATGCAAGAATGTGCTGGTCATTGGGGTTACCTTAAGTTGGTTTTACCTATCTTCCACATTGGTTTTTTCAGACCTGTCATCAATATTTTGCAAGAAATTTGTAAAGTAAGTAAACAAACAGCATCAACGGAGATTCGATTTGGAGTAATGTGTTAATAAATGAAATAATAGACTTGTAGTCGTGTCATGTTAGAAGAAACTGATCGCCGTACGTTTTTAAGAAGATTAAGAGCACCAGGATTAGATAATTTACAACGTAATCGAATTATTAAGCAAGTCAACGAGAGATGTAAAAAGGTCACATATTGTCCTCATTGTAATGCTGTCAATGGTGTCGTAAAGAAGGTTGGACCCATGAAAATCACCCACGACAAATATCGTTTAAAGAGAGTCGATGCCGAAGCTGAGCAATTCAGAAAAACATTCGAAGCAGCAGCATCCTCTATGCCCGAAATTAAACCTCATATCAGCAAAGCACAAGACGATTTGAATCCACTTCGTGTATTGAGATTATTTCAACGTATTTCACCCGAAGATTGTGAATTATTAGGTTTGAGTGAAGAGCATGGTAGACCTGAATGGTACATTTGGCAATATCTTCCCATCCCTCCTTCTTGTGTTCGTCCTTCTGTTCTTCAAGATGATAATAGTAGTAACGAAGATGATCTTACAGCGAAATTGACTGAAATTATCTTCACAAACGCCATTATTCGTGCTGGTTTAGAAAGAGGTGTTACTGTTATGAATTTGATGGAACAATGGGAATTTTTACAGTTAGCAGCTGCCATGTATATTAACAGTGAACTTCCCGGTGTACCTAATGCAAATACTGGTAAGCCTAGTCGTGGTCTCTGTCAACGTTTGAAGGGTAAACAGGGTCGTTTCAGAGGTAATTTGTCCGGTAAACGTGTTGATTTCTCTGGTCGTACCGTTATTTCTCCAGATCCAAATATGCGTATTGATCAAGTTGCTGTACCTGAACGTGTTGCCAAAGTACTCACCTTCCCTGAACGAGTCAATAGACACAATATTCACAAGTTACGTCAAAATGTCATCAATGGCCCCTTTGTTCATCCCGGTGCTAACTTCGTTCAAGGGTCAAATGGATTCAAAAAGTTTTTGAAGTTTGGTAACAGACAAGATATAGCCGCCGATTTACAAATCGGTGATTTAGTTGAACGTCATTTATCCGATAACGATGTCGTATTATTCAATCGTCAACCTTCTCTTCACAGACTTTCTATTATGGCGCATTTTGCAAAGGTTATGCCTTGGAGAACTTTCCGTTTCAATGAGTGTGTATGTTCACCTTACAATGCGGATTTTGACGGTGATGAAATGAATATGCATTTACCTCAAACACAAGAAGCGAAGGCAGAAGCCATTGAATTGATGGGTGTCAAGAACAATTTGGTTACTCCCCGTAACGGTGAACCCCTTATTGCCGCTACTCAGGATTTCATTACAGCCTCTTACCTCTTGTCTTACAAAGATACTTTTTATACCCGTGGTGAGTTTACACAAACTTGTTCCATGATGTGTGATGCAGATATGAAAATCGATCTCCCCCCTCCTGTTATTTGGAAGCCTCAACGTCTGTGGACCGGTAAGCAAGTGTTTAATGTTCTTTTCAGACCCAACAAGGAGAGTAAGGTATTATTGAATGTGGAAGCAAAAACAAAATCATTCGTCAAAGAGGAAGGTCGTCTTCCTGATATGTGTCCTAATGACGGTTGGCTCGTTGTCCAAAACAGTGAAATCATGTGTGGTCTCGTTGATAAAGCCGTTGTCGGTGACGGTAACAAAAATTCCGTCTTCTATGTAATTTTGCGTGATTATGGACCAATTGAAGCTGCCAAATGTATGAATCGTTTAGCCAAACTTTGTGCGCGTTGGTTGGCTAACCGTGGTTTCTCCATTGGTATCAGTGATGTTACTCCCGGTGAGCGTTTGAGTAAAATCAAATACAAAGAGGTCACTACCGCTTATGCTAAGTGTGACGAAGTCATTGCTCAGTATAATTCAGGCCAATTGGAAACAATGGCTGGTTGTAATGGAGAAGAGACTATGGAGTCGCTTGTATCTGGTATCCTATCCGCTGTTCGTGGTGATCTTGGTAAAGTCTGTATGGACGAATTAAACATGTACAATTCACCCAGTATCATGGCCCGTTGTGGTTCCAAGGGTTCCCAGATTAACGTATCTCAAATGGTTGCTTGTGTCGGTCAACAAATTATTAGTGGTAGTCGTATTCCCAACGGTTTCCAAGATCGTTCTTTGCCTCATTTCTTAAAACATTCCAAATCTCCTCCTGCTAAGGGTTTCGTCAGAAACAGTTTCTATACCGGTCTTAGTCCAACCGAGTTTCTTTTCCATGCTATTTCAGGTCGTGAAGGTTTGGTCGATACTGCTGTTAAAACAGCCGAAACTGGTTATATGGCTAGACGTTTGATGAAGGCCTTCGAAGATTTGACTGCTCATTACGATCTTTCTGTTCGTAACTCTGAAGGTGCTATGCTTCAATTCTGTTATGGTGCTGATGGTTTAGATCCAATGACAATTGAAGGTGATGGTATTCCTGTCGAATTTGCCCGTAATTTGAGACACGTGAAAGAAATGACCCCCCCTAAAAAAGAGAGAGGCCTCTTACCCTGGGAAATCAATCTTATGGCTGCCGAAGAAACAAAGAGAGATGTTTGGACCAAAAATTGTATGCAAACTTTCATTGATATGGTGCTTAAATTTGTTGCCGATAAAGTGGCTGGTAAATTAGCTTCTATCAGAAAAAAGCATGGCTTGCAATCCGGTTTAGCTATCCCTGATGAAGATTACATGGATATTGATATTGATGAGGATGAGGACGATGTTGTTAAAAATGTTGTTCGTAACTTATTCGTAGTTACAGAGCGTCAATTGCGTGAATATCTTGCTGTTTGTATTTCCAAGTATCTTAAGGCTAAGATCGAACCTGGTACTGCCGTTGGTGCTATTGGTGCTCAATCTATTGGTGAACCCGGTACTCAAATGACATTGAAGACTTTCCATTTTGCTGGTGTTGCTAGTATGAATATTACTCTTGGTGTGCCTCGTATTAAGGAAATTATTAATGCTGCCAAGATTATCTCTACCCCTATTATCAAGTGTGAACTTCATTTCAACAGAGATGTAAGAGCCGCTCGTGTTGTAAAGGGTCGTATTGAGAAGACCACTCTTGGCGATATTGCCATGTACATGGAAGAAGTCTATGAGCCAAATGAGTCTTACATCTTGTTACGTATCGATTTGGATGCTATCAATAGACTTCAATTAGAGACTAACCTTCATCAAATTGCACATGCAATCAAGACGGCTACTAAATTGAAAATGGGTCAACTGGTAATTTTCAAACCCGATCTTTTAATAAGATATCGTAATAATTAACATGTATTTTTAACTTGATAGGATGTTCAAACCAGTAGACCTGATATCATTCGTGTCTACGTGCATGCTAAGCAAGATGAATCAATGTACTACAGCTTGAAGGCCCTCAAACGTGTTGTAGCAAGTGTTGTTATTACAGGTTTACCTTCTGTTGTTCGTGCAGTTATCAGTGAAAAGGAAGGTGGTAAAGGAGCTAAACAACTTTTGGTCGAAGGCTACGGTTTACTTGAAGTTATGACAACCGATGGTATTGTTGGTAGTGAAACTACATCAAATCACATCATGGAGGTTGCCCAAGTACTTGGTATCGAAGCTGCAAGGTAAAATAACTTGTGTCATGTACCTAAGATGTATTTTCTAACATATTTTATCCACCTTGTTAGAAACACTATTATTAACGAACTTACAAACGTTATGTCTTCTCACGGTATGACCATCGATCATCGTCACGTCTTCTTATTAGGTGACATTATGACAAGTAAGGGTGAAGTTTTGGGTATCACGCGTTTCGGTATTTCAAAAATGAAGGATAGTGTTCTCAGTATTGCGTCTTTTGAAAAGACTACCGATCATTTGTTTGAAGCCGCCTTATACAGTAAAAAGGATGCGATCGTTGGTGTGTCCGAACAAATTATTATGGTAAGTTGAATTCACTGTTTCAGTAGAAATATTATGAGACTAATTTTTTTTTTCAAATCCAATAGGGTATTCCAATGTCTATCGGTACCGGTTTGTTTAAGTTGATTCATAAATCAATGAAGGCTTCTATTCCTTCCCCAAGACCACTTCTTTTTGACATTTAATAATTTTCAATTTTTACTTTTATACACTATTCTTTTTTATCAATTCATGCAAAAATAACCAAAAAAAAAATTATAATCCGCTGTTTTGCTCTATACATAAATCCCTCGCAAATAAATACATCAGCTCATCAAATACAAATTAATAACAGCTAGGCGTTTTTAAAACTGAAAATTTGTGGTTTTTTAAAAGCTTTGAACATGGAACCTCAAATATATTAATTAAGCAAGGGATACTCAAGTATCCGGTAAATCGCATCAATTACTCAAGATATATTCATAGCGTTACCACCTTTAATTATCCATCAATGACTTGGGATTATCTGGCAATACCAGAACATGGTTCATAAATTACAATCATCTTGTTTTTCCTATAAAAAGAAGGTCGTCTATTTGGATACACGTGAGTTGATGAATTAAAGGAAGCTAAATTACCTAAAGCAGCCATTATTAGGCTCTTCTAGATGGCATATATGATACTCAATCAAAGCTCCCCCAATATCTTTACAACCATCCTGTACTCGAGTACAAAACTCTGTGCCTTATGCTTTAGAACCAATTTAAAGTCCGCACATGGATGTGACGTCGACACACGGCCGTCAGCTCTCACTCAAAAATTCAATCAATAAGCCACTTTCAACAAAAAAAAATTGGTGTTGACAACCAGTTTTTGCTGAATATATTTTGTACGCTTTTTTTCAAAAACTTTACTTTTACATATAATGGCTATTGATACTGCGTATGTTTTGACAGCTCCTGACGAGAGAATTCGATTCGAAAAAATGCACTGTCCAGCTCACTAATTACACCCCTCTACGTTTTCATATAGTGCACCAGCAAAGGCTTCTTGGGCTGACGAGTATGAGGATGAAGAAGGTACAAATAAAAAAAAAAAATTAACGTAAAAAAAATATTTTACAGAGAACCCCCCGAGATTAACGAATAACAACGGAACATTAGATTCCTATCAACCTCAAGTATATACCGATGATGATGGTAACAAAATTATTATTGAATTCAGAGAAAATGAAGATGGCAAGAAAGTCAAGGTTCGATTTTGTTATTTATTTCTGGTCCTTGCATGTCCTAATTTTTTATGTTTATAATTAGGTTACTCGTAAGATTCGTTCAAAGCTTGTTACTGAACATGTCAACAAAGCTGTTGCTCAACGTAAGAAGTGGGAAAAGTTTGGTGAGGAAAAGGGCAAGAAGGCTGGTCCTGATCTTTCTACAACCACCATTGGTGAGAACATTCCCCTCAAGTTAGGATCTAACACTGGAAAGGTAGAGATTAGATTTAGAATGAGAGAGAAAGAGAAAGAGAACAAGAGAGACTAAACTTAGATATATATAGAACGTTGATGCAGTTGCAGAGGAAGAGGCCAAGGATAAGATTCAAAGTCAACTCAAGACCAAAAATATTGCTTGTCGTATTTGTAAGGGAGAGCATTTCACAAGTAAGTGTCCTTACAAGGATACTATGCAACCTTTGGATGAAATTGCTTCTACCATTGAAGCTGTCAAACTCGATGGTGGTGAGTCAGCCGGCATGATGGAATCAAGCGGTTCTGGACCCAGTAAATACACACCTCCTCATCTTCGTAACAAGGGAGCAGCTGCTGGACCTGGTGAGTCTATGCGTGGTGATATCAAGCGTGATGATTCTGCTACTCTCCGTGTCACAAACTTGTCTGAAGATGTTACTGACAATGATATATATGACCTTTTCAACCGTTTCGGTAGCATTGCTCGTGTCTATTTGGCCCGTGATCGTGATACCAACCTTTGTAAGGGTTTCGCCTTTGTTTCATTCAATGATCGTGAGCATGCTGAAAGAGCTCAACAAGCTATTAACGGTTACGGTTATGATAACCTCATCTTAAGAGTCGAATTTGCTCGTAGCACATAAAAAGTCACTTACACATAATAAAATAATGTAGTTTTTTTTTTAATATGTATCATGCCCTTTTTAACAGCTTTCCTATCAAACACCTAAACCAATCGACTGGGTAAAGTGTATAGCGCCATTGAGAGATGAGGGTCTGTAATGATTCAGTTATAGATATGAGAGTATTTGCTTCAACTTAACGCACTCGAGTTTGGACGGTGTATATAATTCTGGAATTTTATTATGATAAATGTCAGCTACTCGTATATGTCAGTGCGACATAATATGCCAACTTTTGGATGAATACAGACCTTTAAATATAAAATAACTATTACACTTTTACCCCTTTGTATTGAGAGTTTGACTAGCTTGAAATGAATGACACGGCGTTGAAGGATGTCGAAGGATGAGTATACCTGTTTCGCCAATCGCAGATAGAAGTGCTTATAAAGGGGATGTCACCGCCACCATTGTAAGAGTCATATTACCTGGTTGCATTCACCACACAAGACCCACCTAATATACATAACAGCCCACCTCAAAGCCCTCAATCCAAAACATGCCAACCTATTTTGACAGGGCTTAAAACAAATCCCCAGATATATGACAATTCCCCTTAACATTATCCTTTTCGCTATTTATATCTAATTCTGACGGTCTAAAGTCACAATCAAGTTACGATCAACAAACGCATCTAAAAAATCCAGAATACTTAAATAGATAAACTTGAACCTGATCAAGTAAAAAAAAAAAAAAAAAATACCACTATCTATAAAAAGGTTGTTTAAGTTTTCTAACATAAAAATGACAGAAGCTGAATTCGAGAACAGTTACGTAAGACGCATCAAAAACATTGATGACAGGCGCATGTATTAGTATGTCTTTGACATGAATTTAAAATCGAATACTTGTAGAATTTAATTAAAAACTGTTGCGACAGTTGAGTGTAATGATAGGAAATGATAATCATGATCTGGGACAGAAAGGTGACAAGCTGTCGGAGATTACACTTGAAGTTATATAACTTATCTTACTGAAAGTACTTTGGTTGAGAGTGCTATTCATTTAGATACACCCGGCGTTAACATGTAACGAAGGATCAACTTTTCGGTAGTACAACAATGAATTAAAATTTAATTACGCGATTGGATTTTAACATAGAAGAGAAGAAAACAATACGCAAACGAGTAAAGAAATAGATATAATACCACCCATTATATAACTGTTATCAACCTCCTAGAATTATCTTTACGAGCATTCTTACATCCTGTAATTATTTCCAATGTAACTTCATTTCTGCGATACACAGAAAGTCATGACATTGTAGCACTTGACAGAATATTGCGACATAAAAAACCATTTAAACAAGGAGTGGCTTTATTAAAAGATACGAGAGCATCTAGATACACGAGCAAGGAGAATTGAATGTCCAACCTAAGGTTACATCCATAAAAACTCTCGAATATTATTAAATCAACTACGGACATAATTTTGAATTGGCCAATCATAACCTTACAGACCCTTTTATTTAAAAAAGTCCGTTACAAAAAAAAAATGTAGTTACATTTCTTTACCTTTGATTTCCATCAAGATGAAGCTCTCATTGTTAGTACTGAATCTTGCCTTCATTCCCACATTGTTTGCAGCTTCTGCTGTACCTGAAATTGAAGACGGTAAGTGAAAAATATAGAATCGCATATGTATATGCAACTGCTTACAGTCCAAGTGAAGGTTTTGAACATGTGACGTGTGGAAGCACCATCAAACTCACCAGCAAAGCTAACGGGTACAAGTTACATTCCCATGGTGTGACTTATGGTAAATTAATGGCCTTCTTTGTTTCTTATTGACATTAGTGACTCATGTTAAACAGGTAGTGGATCAGGACAGCAATCTGTTACAGCATTTCCCGACTCTGATGACGGAAATAGTTTCTGGATTGTGGAGGCAGCTTCTGGCAATATTTGCAAACGAGGGTAAAAACGCACAGACCATAAAAAAAGAAGAAAACATACGTATCAGGACTAAGTTTTGAATGGATATAGAGAGCCAGTACCTTGTGGATCTTCCATTCGTTTAAAGCACGCCAATACACAGGGTTACCTTCATAGTCATCTTCATCAATCTCCACTTTCTAAGCAGCAAGAAGTGAGTTGCTATGATGGCAAAGATAGTGGTGATAATTGGAAAGTGGAATGTTTGAATTCGGGTGATACAACTTGGATTCGTGAAGTGCCAGTTCAATTGATGCATGAAGACACAAAGACTTATTTAAGCAGTTACTCAAGATATGCCTTTGGGCATCCTATCCCTGGACAACTTGAAGTTGCTGCTGCTAAGAGTGCTACAAAGGAATCACAATGGATGACACAGGTTAGATTTATTTGATGTTATTTGTATGTAATGCATTATTAATATTTTTTGTTGTCTTTTTTTTCTTTTATTATTATTATACAGGAAGGTGTTTATTTTGCTGCTGCATCAAAACAATAGAAATCTATAAAAATGAGTGATAGAGGAATAGCGTTTTTCTTTTTTTCTTTTCTTAAATAAGAGCTTGAGTATTTCCCAAGGGGTTGGCAACATATTTATCTACATTTTCAGCATCAGAGGGCAATGTGAAATCTTTTTGTTCTTGACCATAATAGCTTGTTAAAGCATCTTGACAAGCCTAATTGAAATAAATAAGTTTTTATTTTCTTCACACACGTATCAACACTTACTCTAAATTCAGCCATTTTGAGAGAACTACCGAAACCTTCACCCAACTTGTTCTTGCCGGAAAAGACACCAACTACGAAAACAGGAGAAGAAGAAGCACGACCAGTCTCAGAAAGCAATCTAGAGTTGGCAGGTTCCTTATTCAATTGTTTCAATAAGGCAGTTAAATGACGTTTAGGTTCCTCGACCTTGATGACAGGTTTGACATCAAAATCGCGAGACAAGACGAAATCGTGAATGAATTTCTTTGCTGCATCTTGTCCTTGTTCTTGATAAATAGCACCAATAAGAGCATTCATGCAATCAGCCATGACAGTGGCATGACCTAATTTAACACTCTCATCCTCTGGTGCCTTCCAAGCAATGGTGTGTTGTAAACCAACTTCAGTGGCGATTTTGTTGAGAGACTTGTTTCCGACAAAGGCGCGAAGGGTGGAATTAAGAGCGCCAGGGTGTAAAGTGGGGTATTTGCAATGAACAAATTCGGTGGCGAATAATCCAGAGACTCTCTTACCAATGAATTCTAAGGTGGCATTGTTCTTTTGTCCAACGAGGGATTTGTGTGTTAATGCTTGCTTTAAAATGCTGGAGTCTAAAGATTGAAGTCCAAGACGTGCTCCAAGGGCGTGAATAGGTGCGTTGTCTTCGGGTGTGTTGTCAGCGTAAGCAGGTTGAGTGTGAAGGAAAGCTGAAGCAAAGCGAGGTGCTAGCGTACTATGGATTAGTTTACTTTTTTTTGACAGGGGATCTCTATGAATCAATTACCTTTGCTGATGGCGGCAGCAGCTTGTGCTGAAATGCTATTGGTTTTGGTCAAAGAACGGAGCATAATTACAAAAAAAAAAAAGTAGGAACCGAACAGAAAAAGAAAAAGCTATGCCCCTTTGACTGACAAGGGGAAATTGTTGAGCGGGGGTAAGAATGTGGCTTGACGTGTGCTTAATTCCATGCTCTTTCCCGCACAACTGAAAATACGTGACTATTTAGTAAAAATGAAGTCACATTTTATCCTGTTTTTCCGCCTATATGCTTTGGTGGGGGTCTCACCTGCATCTGTATTTATATTTCCTGATGAAAGAATTTGCATCGGCTGGTATAGTTTATATAGAATTTGGCCACGTTTAGCCATATGATAATGGAATTAATTTGAGCCATTTTAATTGAATATTGTAAATGCAAAATTGCCCATCAAAGCACGAGACCGGCGTCTTAAAAGAGAGTTGTCGTTTGTTTAAAACCCAGTTCACTTTCACACAAAATACACATTTAGGACGCAATATTACCCTTTTTTTCTTTGTATAAACAAATTATAAAAAAGCCCTAATAATGCCGTCCCGAGCCCTTTCTAGTGCAGAGGATAAAAACAAGGTCAGAAGAGCCTTGCCTACTGCCGTAAGTCTTTTACTCTCATTTAAGGAAATGGCATGGACTAAAAACATTGTTTTCATCTAGAAAATTTATGCGGCTACAGTTGCGCGATTGTATGTTGCCTATCCTAACCCTAATAAATGGGCATACTCAAATATCTGGGGCGCAGTAACTTTTCTTAAAGATAAAAAGACTCATTCCTATTACATCAAGATTGTTGACTTGACGGTAAGCAAAGATTTTACTCTTAAAAAAAAAAGCATATAACCAACTTCCTTTATATATACAGCAACACCGAGGTATTATTTGGGAGCAGGAGCTCTATGATGGATTCGAATTTAAAAAACATACGCCCTTCTTTTGTACTTTTGCTACTGACGTAAGGATAAAGGATTACACAAGCACCAAACATAACTGCTGATGATTATGCTCTTTTAGGAATATATGGCCGGTTTATCGTTTGCAGACCAAGACGATGCAGAAGTGTTCTATACAAAAGTAACTACTAGAGAAATAACTACCAAAAAGACAAGCAGTAAAAAAAAGAAGGGTAAATATAATATGAAAATAACAATGTGCTATTATTCAAGCTAATGTTCCACAGAAACGAGTAGCGGTAAAAAACCCAAAGGAAAATTGGATAAATCTCAGATTGGATTACCATCCGAGTTTAGGTAAAAATAAGCAGAAAGAAAAAAAAAATGAAGCGAAAGGAAGATTATTAAACAAACAAAAAATAATATTAGACATTTGGGTCATATTGGTTATACACCAGATAAAGGGTTTAGTGTTCAAAATACAGGTCCTGAATGGAATGGTTTATTTGATCAATTAAAAGATTTGGGTATTTCACCAGAAGAGCTTCAAGATAACGAGGATTTTATTAAAGAGTTTGTAAACGAAAGAGGAGGACCTCCTGCACCACCTCCTCGTCCTGCTGTAGGATCACCTAAAGTACGTGCGCCACCCCCACCACCTTCTAGACGTCATGCTCCTCCACCTCCTCCAGTAGGTGGTCGTCGTCCTCCTCCACCTCCCCCACCTTCCAGACGTGCTGCACCACCACCACCACCTCCAGTGCGTTCTGCTGTACCTGCTCCTCCACCACCACCCGTACGTCAACCAACAGAATACTATGAGACAGAAGAAGAAGATTACTATCAGCCTTCACCTGTAGTAAATACTCCTCCTGCGCCTAGTTTCCCCTCTCAGCATCATATCTCAGCTCCAGGTACAGCACTTCCCCCTCCCCCTCCAATGCGATTTCAGACACCAGAAACCCCTCCTATCAGATCCATCCCAGAAGCACCTAGTCCTAATAGATCAAATAATCCTTATAAAATGGCTTCACCTGAACGATCTATTCCAGCTGCACCACCACTTCCTCCTATGGGAGCTAGACAAGGTGTACCTCCCCCACCTACCTCAGCAGTACCTCCTCCTCCTCCTCCTCCTCCAATGGGAGCTAGACCAAGTATTCCAGCTCCACCACTTCCTCCTATGGGAACTAGACAAGGCGTTCCTCCCCCAGCACCGCCACCTCCCCCCATGGGAGCTAGACCAAGTATTCCAGCTCCACCACTTCCTCCTATGGGAGCTAGACAAGGTGTACCTCCCCCACCTCCTCCACCACCACCTCCTCCACAACCACAATCCGATCAACACGAGTATGATGAGCCAGAAACATATCAGACAAACGTAGAAGATGATGAGTTCTATGATGCTCCGGAAGCACCCCAACCACCGCCTCTTTCTCGTATGTCTGAAGCTCCTCCAGTACCTCCTATGCCTTCAACAAGTAATCGATCCGTACCACCTCCTCCGCCACCACTTCCCAATAGAGATAGAAGAGGTCCTCCTCCTCCTCCTATGGGTCAAAGACCCACAGCTAGACCCACTGGTCCTCCACCACCACCTCCTCCACAAGGACCACCATCTGGTGGCTCAAATCCTCCTCCTCCTCCACCACCACCATCAACTGGAGGCGCTCCTCCTCCCCCTCCTCCACCACCACCACCACCACCACCTCCTCCAATGGGCGGTGTACCGCCTCCCCCACCACCGCCACCAGCTATGGGAGGTGCAGCACCTACAACTGCCAGTTCACCACCGTTACCTGTTGTTGGTGAACCACGCAATGCTTTACTAGATGCAATCCGTGGTGCCGGTGGTGTCTCTTCACTTCGTAGTACACCTGTAGAAGCACGTAAAGACCGCAGTGTACCATTAACCGCTGCAGCTACAGGATCTGCTGCAGGAGGTGGAGGTGGAGATTTAGCAAATAGTTTATTAGCTGCCCTTAATGATCGTAAAAAAGCCATGGAAGATGATTCTGACAGTGATTCTGATAGTGAATGGGATGATTAGATATAATAATAAAAAGGCCCAGTTTAATACATATATAAATAAATAAAACATTTAATTGTCATGAAGGACTTTTTTGCTCCTCTTGTTGACAGGAAGACCCCCACCGGGCTGGTTCCATGAAAGATAGCTTTGATCACCGAGTTTTCTAATAGGGATTGTGTTAGAAAAGATAATAAGAGAGCATTATGGTGATGATGATTATTTTACCTAGGCTTGATACAATGACGAAGTGAAAAAACAAGGCCTAAGAAGATGGAAATGGCTCCAATAGCCATGTAGGCAATACCCAAGTATGGGTTACGACCTCCCAATGGTGATGTGGTTGAAAGAACCAGCCATTTCTGACCACCATACATTCTAGTATCAAAGTCTTTGTCACATGTACATGTTAAAATGGTGTCTCTTTCATTGTACAGTAAAAAAAAAAACTTACTCATATCAATGGAGACTCTCCATCTTCCGACGTTCAATGTATCTTGATCATTTCTTGCCCAAATCTTTCTGAAATCAGGCAAAGCTGCGGTATGCATCCACACCATGAAGCGTTCCATGGTTTCTAAATTGGGAGGAGGATATTCATTTGTGTATTTACCATCGGGATAACGAGAGGCCCAGTTGGGAGGAGGAACAATATCCGCAGTGGGATAGGTCGTAGGTTTATACTTCATTTTGTCTGTGGGCCAAGCGATGCCTGTTCTCTGAAATGTATAGGTATCCGAAGATGTCAAGGACGTTAAATCAGAAGCAGTATCTAAGGAGGAGTGGGACATGAACTTAATAAAAATCGCGGAAAAAAGAAACTATGTAAATGTATACCATTAAACATGGAATTAGCAATTAATCCACATGGATATACTACGAGATCCGAGTCTGGATTGACATCAATGGGTCCACAATTGGTATTCAGTGTCACTGAATTCACAATCTCACCACCTAACTGTCCAGCGTCGTAATTCTTAATGTATTGGCGATGATTTTGGTAGAAATTTGTCAGACGATAGTACATGAAGACAGGACCTGTCATCGTCTCAGGCACGCTAAAATCAATCACACATCGCTTAATAGTTAATTGGTTGGGATTTTTCCAGTCAGCGTCCAAAAAATCGCTGACATTCTCGTATCGGAATATGGGCGCCGTTAATGTGCTGGCGTCAAAAGAAGTCGAGAATTGAAAACTATGTTTGGAATCGTCCATATAGATGGGTTCATCGTATAAACCGCATGTTGAATAATCGAGCATAATTTCGTTCACCTAATTTCGAGTGAGTTGAATACAAAAAGTAAAGATTGGAAAGCTGTTATACAGCTATTGTTACCTTGCCACTGGACCAATATAAAAGTCCTCCAATAGGCATGAAAAGTATACCCACAATGAAAAAGGTGGGTAAAACTGTTCTTGGCGTCAAGACAGGTTGCCATGCCTTTAATCTTTGTTGTCGAAAAGCGCCATCTATTTTTAAAAGGTCATTACAAGAAAGATAAAAGAATAGGCGTTTCGTCAAGTTATACCAACGGGTCTTCGAGATTTCTTCTCTTCGCTGGTAGTATCAGACATTGATTATATACAGTAAAAAGAAGAGATAAAAAGAAGGAGGTGAATAAAAAAAATTATAGAGTAATACACATATCACGTGTAGCTTATTCGTGCTGTTACTGTTTAAGGCTTTTTGTGTGTGTTTGTGATCTTGGATGGGCGCCGAGAGCTCCTTTTAAAACTTTAAATGTGTACATTGTCGGTTCGTAAATAAAAAAAAGTTTATTCCAAGATTTCCTGCATTTGTGGCGCTTGTCAACCTAGTAACGACAGTTTAGAAAGTCATTGAAAACATGTAAATTGCTTCGTTAGAAGTTGTCAAGTCAGATTTTGGGATACAGTTGTTCCATTTCATTAGGCATAGCAGACAACAAGACAAGACAATTAGTTTGATCGTGACGATCCCATCGTAGAATTAGTTTCGTCACACACTTACTTTTTCTTCGATTCTAACAGCCGTTAATAGGCATATCTAGTATTCGTGTACTTAATTCACTTAAATACCCCCCATTTCCCTCACACATATACTTACATTCATCCCGGCCCTTAACACTTCATATTTGATTGTGGCTGTATTATTTAAGAAGTTTGCACAAGTACAGCGCGAAAGGTTCTTCCATGACTTTAAACCTTCTTTTCCTAGCTCAGGTATTTTGCCTACACGTCTTTTCAAAGGCTACTACATGCAAGGGAAGCAACATGTACAATGGATTGTTGTGGCCATTACCTACCGTGTATTCACTACACTCTGTTGGTGACAGATTGCTAATCTAGAACTGTTTATGAATAAACTCTTCATCATAAAACCATAATCTTCATATGGAAACATTATATGATGAGAAACATCAGGTACCCAAATACCTTTCTTCGGGTATGCTGTCATACCATAAATTGAGACTGTGTTTATCATTTGCATATCTTTTATTTCTTTTAAGAGAAAGAATTAAATATACATCAACAATTTGTTTTTTAGATGTATAAGCTGGGCATGATTCATTACTTTTAACAGGTTTCTACAATGACAATACTCTATTGTTTCAATTTTGTGATCTATTAGTAAATGTAATACATAGAGATCAGGTATTTGTCTCTCTTTAAAACATTTTGTACTTGTCCCAGGTAGCAGTTGTTATACTAAGGCTTCAATTTTTTTGGCATAGTATTAAAGTATTCAATACCGGGTGATGGCTGTTCTTGTTCTTGCTGCTGTTGTTGTTGTTTACTATCGTTGTTATCATCAGGGTCTGATTCATCATCATCAAAGGCACTCATATCATACACTCTTTCAGTTCTGGGACCAGGTTTACAGAATGAGGAACCAGTTTTCTTTGCTTTCCTACGTAAGTAGTTCACTCTATTTTTAAATTTTTTGTTATTCTCTATAATGCAAGGACAAACTCCACCCTCGTCAAGAAACTCATATACGTAATCCTGCTTGAGTTCCAATACATCGCTGCGTTCATAGGGCTCATACATACAAAAACAATGACCAGAAGGTAGAAGTCTTGGATCGTATCCACGGTTAGGGGTGTTTTTGCTTTTAGGCATCACTTTTTTTTTTTTTTTTTTTTTTTTTTTTTTTTTGGAAAATTAGAAAAAGGAATCAAAAGAAGGATGATTTTAGTTTTTAGAAAGATATACGATATATTTAATTAATGTATTCTTCATGCATAACATACGGACGACTTTGTTGTTGTTATTGGTTTGTTTTCAGTGTAACATTATTCAAAATTCAAAGGGTAGAATTACGCTAACGTGATTTCATACAACTTCGGCACATCAGCGTTTAATATCTGTTTGTCCTTATTTCATAAGAGATAGTTTTTTTCATACAGCTTGTTATCATTGTGGCTTTTAAAGAATTTTTATACATTTTAAAATACCCTGACGAGCAAAAACACGTGCTTACTAAATGCAGGCATAGCTGTCAACAGCCATACATCATGATTTTAATAGTTGACGTTAAGAGCATACATCATGATTTTAATATTTGACGTTAAGTGACTAGGTCTCTATCAGCTTCGAATGAATTTTGCTTGACCTTAATTTTGGCGATTGACAAAACTTCACTATTAAATTAAGCTCAGAAAAGCAAGGAGGAGGGTAAATACCTCTGTACCATCCTACAATTATTATTTTATCAATTTGGATCGTTGTATAAATTGATGCATAACCAATCACAATATAATAGTCTTTGAGTTCAAGAAACTTTTGATAATGGCTATGGACAGTGCCTTTTGAAGTTGACCTCTAGGAAACTACTCTGCCGATAGAGGCATCCCACGAGCTGCAAAAAAAATCATAGGCATAACAGGCCTCAGGAAAAAGTGTAAAGAGATAAAATTATAGTTCTATTGCCAAAACGTGACCTGAATCCCTGGTAAACACTCCTCTGGAGTCGGAGTGGAGCCAAATAACGTTTGTGATGGACACGACTGTCAACCGGCAAACGTGACTGTACCACAGCCTATGAAACTCAGATTCAAAGTGATACGATGGTAGTACCAAACGATAAGATTTTGTAATTTCATAAAATTATACGATAATGAAAAAAAAAGTGAAGGATTGCTCTGCTTAAAATCCAATTACCCCACAGTTCATTGATCCAATCGGGGATTCATGATAAATCTTTTATCCGTTTTAAATAGAAATGTTTACCCCCCACATATTCTTATTCGTTCATTTATATAGTCTGATCCATGGTTTATCCACTGAGATTTAATACTAAATTTCAACTGCTTTTACCATTTGTTAAAGGAGAAGGGAACAATACGTTTAAAGTGATTAATGAATGGTAAAGGGGAGAATCATGGGTGAACATGTTTGAGTTTCTAAAGACCATATAAAGTAATGAATCAATTGTGTATTGTCCAGAACATTTTATGTCAGACAGATCAAACAAGTTAACAACCCGATTTTCCCAGATAGAATAGTCTTGCTTATATCAATTGCTATCTTTACTTTTACATGTAATTTTTTTAATCGTGGGTTTTTCTTCCAAGAATGATATAAATTCCAACACTGAATGTATGCACCCTGCATCAACGACTTGCGAAAACAATGACATAAATGATACTCTCCGCGGGGCCGGGCTTGCATGAATATTTACACGTGACCGTGTCAAAAATATCATACGCTGTAATTTTTAATTTTTTTTTTTTTGAGTTTATAAACCCCCCATCTCTTTGGGAAGACAGAAAGTTTTTTTTCTTTTTTTCTTTCAAACTCTTTTTTGATCACAATTAGAATGTCTCCAGCAAACACTAACCAAGCTTTGAAAACTACCTTGTGCTTTTCTATCGATGATAAGATTGGAGGACTTGAGAACTGCTTGGCTGCCATCAAGGCCATGGATATCTCCTTGACTCGTATTGAATCGTAAGTAAAGCAATTATATTCAACAGATTTGTTTCTTATATAAGATAAAATAGACGCCCTAGCCTTGCCAAGGAGTGGGATTATGACTTTTTTGTCGATTTTGATGCTAATGATGCTAACCAAGTAACCAATGTTGTTGAAGGCCTTCGCAAGCATACGAAGGATGTTCGTGTGATTGGCTCTGATTCCACCACAGGAGGTAAATAGCAGACTGTCAATCAAAAAAACAAAAATAAATAACCGTGAGAAAATAAATGTTAGATAGCGTTCCTTGGTTCCCACGCAAATTGACAGATTTGGACACTTTTGCAGAAAAAGTTATGGAAATGGGCGAAGAACTCAGTAAGTAGTAGAAGAAATATCGGTATAAGTATTTAACATGTAATGTCTAGGTTCTGATCACCCTGGTGCTCATGACCCTGTTTACCGTGCCAGAAGATCTGAAATCACTCGTATTGCCAAGACGTATCGTACGGGACAAGCAGTTCCTGAGATTGAGTATACGGATGAGGAGAATGAAACATGGGGTAAAGTGTTCCGGGGTTTAACCGCCATGTATCCCACGCATGCCTGTCGTGAGCATCAATATGTGTTACCTTTGCTTGTTCAAAACTGTGGCTACAATGACAAGAAGATTCCTCAGATTGAGCAAATCTCTCGCTTCTTGAAAGACTGTACTGGCTTCACCATTCGTCCTGTCATGGGTCTCTTATCTAGTCGTGATTTCTTGAATTCTTTTGCGTTCCGTATCTTTTACTCCACTCAATACATTCGACATTCTTCCAAACCCTTCTATACCCCTGAGCCCGATGTCTGTCACGAGTTATTGGGTCATGTTCCTTTGGTATGTTCAGATATCCTTCAATTCTTTAAATTCTTATGTGCTAACAAGCTTTTTACTTTCAGTTTGCAGATCCTGATTTTGCTGATTTCTCACAGGAAATTGGCTTAGCCTCATTAGGTGCATCCGACGAAGATATTTCAAAACTAGCCACCATCTTTTGGTTCACAGTCGAATTCGGACTTTGTCGACAGGATGGTGAGGTCAGGGCGTTTGGTGCAGGTTTATTAAGTTCATTTGGTGAGCTCGAGTATGCCTTATCAGACAAACCCGAGTTAAGACCCTTTGAACCACCAAAGACTGCACTTCAAAAATACCCCATCACAGAATTCCAGCCCGTTTATTTTGTGGCCGAATCTTTCAAAGACGCTCAAGAAAAGGTGCGGGATTTTGCAGCAAACATGAATCGTCCATTTTCGGTTCGTTACAATGCTCTTACACAGTCAATCGAGGTGTTAGATAACAAGGAAAAGGTTGTTCGTTTTGCCAAGAGTATCCGTGACGATATGAAGACCTTAGCTACCGTCTTGGAAACACTTGCTTAAACAAACCCGAAATAAAAAAGTTTTTTTTTTTTTTTATTATTATTACTATACAATGTCTAAATATATTCCTACAAGTGGGTGGGGGGTTTTACAGTTGTGATCTCAGTGATATCATTGTTTCCATATACAGTGAGTCCACTTGATGTGGACGATTGGGGCGTAAGCGTGCTGGACAGTGATAAGGTGTTAGAGTCGTTGTTCACAGCCTTATCTTTCAACCCCACCGTATTTTGGTGTCTCTTCTGTTTATATCCGGTACAGCGATAACAGCCAAACCAAAACAAGAGAAATGCACAGGAACACAAGATCAAAAAGGCAATGATACAAACAGGAATCATAATATTTTCATGTTCTCGCACCCAAAACAAGGGACTACCTATCGGTCCTCCGTTTTGACAGGCCCCTGATAAACATCGTCCGCCAAGCCCACATGGTGTGCCATCGATAAAACTTCCACTGAACAAGATACATTTACCGCCGGGCTTGTTACATAGCATTTTACACTCTTCGTTATTAGATTCGCACGATTTTGTGATATTCATCACAAACCCGCGGGAAAGACACTGTGCGTCGCGAGAAGTACATTGACCTGAGGCACAACTCTTGCCATCCTCACAGGGCACTCCGTCGCTGAGATAAAGGTCGTCAGGACATGATGCGGAGCTACCTGTGCAATATTCAGACAGGTCACAAGGTGTGGCTGCAGGTCGACACATGTGTGTGTGTGGTCTGATTTGACATTGATGACAACAAGAGTCATTGGTATCTCTGCAGGTACAAAAAAAAAGGTGTGTGAGTTCCAAGTATATAACCTGCTAATATCTATATGTAAACTTACTCGCACACAGCTGGCTTCTTTAGTTTACAGGTCTTTGCATCACAACAATCGGTATCCACGCCACTTGTATCGCACTCCTCGCCTTGTTCTTTGATTCCATTACCACATACGTCCAGTTCATAGATAGAGCGAACATGTTCCTGAGGATCGGCTAAACAATGGCCCGTTTTCGGAAAGGCAGAACAAATCGTCTTAACCGAACACGGGCTAAAATGCTCAGCAGAAACATTACTAATAGGACTCATGAGAAACCCTTCGCCATTACAGGTCGCACTATCTAATGCACAGCATTGACAAGCTTCACCTTCACATGGACATGTTTCTGAGGTGCAGTCATGGATGGCACCAAAACCATGACCTATTTCATGGGCTACGACCTTCCATTCATCACGAGCTATAAATAAACTTCATGAGTATTTATAGTTTTTTTTTTATAAGTAAATACTTACTAATGGCGGATACACCTGCACCAGATACATATTGAGCTTTTCCCGATGGAGTCTTTTGAATATTTGCACCTGAATTGCACAATTGCTTTAACCAGGCCAATCCGACTTCGACTCCCGTGCTATTAATAAAATTGTGTGTGTGTGTGTGTTTTTTTTAGCAATTCCATATTTAGAGATGCATAAATAGGACTTACGGACAATTTGTCATGAGATGCCATAGACCAGCACCATCTTTACTCATAGTAGACCTCCAGAGGCTAAAATCACTGAGACGATCGCTTAAAGAATAATTGGCATCGCAGGCTCTGTTCCAGGCCCGTTTGGTATTGATGTTTGTTGGACAGGTAGGATCCATGATGGTGATATTGATTAGTCCCAGGGCTACATTAAATGTCTCTTCAAATACTGCAGAGGCCATATTAAAATCATTGATGATTTGGATCCGTGCTGCGTCTCGAGATTTATAGTATTGAACATAGGTACAATCCGCAACTAGTTGGAATTTGGGGCTTATTAGATTTTCTCTCGGAGACATGTATCTATTTTGTGCTTAATTACCTGCTCCCATATAATTAACTAGCAGTAAAAAAAGAAAAGTTAGCATAAGACAACGATACCATGTTTTTTTAGGGTGTGCTAGTATTACTCTTTCGGTCTGTAGGACATCCTTGTTCGAAACGCTTTGTTAGTTCGGGTAAGGCTGTAGGTTGGATTAGGTTGTCAAACCCGCATTGATGGGCGTGTGGATCCTGTCTTTTCGACAGCATATCGGAATCCCTGTAGATCACCATCGAAGAAGCACTACTGACAGGATCATTGTGTTGCTTTACCAAATGATAATGATGAGCATCCTTGATATGATACAAGTCGTTCTTGTATTTAAAAGCGCCCTGTATGATTGAAGTGTTTCTAAGGTTGTGGATTATGAGAAGAAGAAAAAGATGGAAAACTAAAAAGATAAATTACCCAATATGTTGCATCGTGATTCTAGCCCAACCGCCTGCAATGACATTTCCTTTGTATACTTTATGCTGGCCTAATTTTTTACTTTGACCGTATTGATGAAGGACAGCGTCTGAATGAAATAGGTCAAAGTTGGGCTCCAGATTCAGATGGAAAGTAGTATTATATGCTTGTAAGGTCAATAACAAGTGATCGTCAAATTCAATATGTTGGGGTGGTACAAGAGAAGGAGATTGACCTCTTTTGTCGAAGAAATGCTTAGGCCTCGGTGCAATTTGGTAGTGAAAAGTATTTAATGATTCGACTCGACGAAGTTGTCTTTGTGCTGAAAATCCTACAATAATAATAATAAAAAAGAAAGTTGTCATGTTACATGTCATTGCTTTCAAAATGAAAAGCGGGTACAACATTACCTCGACAGCAGCTTGGTAGTACAATTATAAAAATGCATAAAAAAGTCCAGCTATTCATTACAATAAAATAAAAAAAAAGAAAGAGAAAGAGAAAGAGAAAGAGAAGAAGAAAAAGGGGATTTTAATATAGAAAAAGAAATCTATTATTAAAAGAGGAAAACGATAATTACATTTAAAATTCAAGGGCGATAAAATAACAGGGTTTTTATTTTTTTTTGGTGTGTTTTTCCTTAAAAATAAACCCACAAGTCTATTCATTAGTGCCTGGGCAGTGATATCATGACTGTATTCTGTTTGCTAAGTTTCACTTGTAAAATGTTAAAAGGGGCACTAAAATACACAAGTGAAAAATAAAGAGAGGGGAAAATGGATATTTACTCCTTGGCAGGCCATGCGGTTCTACAAAAGTCTATATCTGTTAACATGATTTCAAGTTGATTGTACGACTATGCATACGCATAAAACTTGATAAAAACGTGGAAGACTGATTTATCCAATAGAAAGACCAAAAAAAAAAAAAGATCGATTTCGAGTAAGAGCAAACCAAGCACAGACAATGGACTTTAACAACACATGATTGCATCAGGTGTATGAAAACTACAGTCAACGTTTTGAAAGGAGAATAAAATAAACAATGAAGCCAAATTAATACACACACACTCTCTCTTTTTTTATATTTATTTTATTCTTCTTTTTTCTTTCTTTTTATTCCTGCACATTGGGAAACATGCGAATTGCAATCATAACGGAAAACTTCCTTCCCAAAGTAGATGGGGTTACGCGCACATTAGCAAGATTACTAGAGCATTTAGAAACAACTTCACACCAGGTTTTACTCCTAGGTCCTGAAACGAATAAAAAGACATATGCAGGAGCTCAGTTGATTGGGACATTTGGTATACCGTTTATTCTTTATCCCGAGCTTAAAATCAATCTATGGAGACCAAAGTTCACAACCGCATTAATCCAATTTCAACCAGACATCATCCATCTGGTTGACCCCGTATGCTTGGGCGCCTTGGGCTTATCCATCTTGCGTTATTACCTACCCACTATACCCATTGTATCTTCCTACCACACAAATCTGGCGGATTATTGTCGTCATTTTGGCTTTGGATTCCTATCAAGTACAATGTGGAAATGGAACAGATATTGCCATTCATTTAGTCATGCTGTTGCCTGCCCCTCTAAATCCACTAGTATCACCTTAAAGGAACACGGATTTAACAATATCAAAATATGGCCTCGTGGTGTAGATATGTCATTCTTTTCTCCGGGCAAAAGATCCAGCCAACTACGTTCCTCATGGTCGTGCGCTCAAAAGACTGTGATTCTCTATGTGGGACGCATCTCGTATGAAAAGAATATTCATTTACTGATTGATGCCTATAAACAAATGAATCACGATGTATGCCATCTGGTGCTTGTAGGTCATGGCCCCGCATTTGGAGAGATTCAATCTGTTTGTCAATCATCAGATATACCTGTCACATTTACAGGCTATCTACAAGGTAAAGATCTATCACAGGTGTATGCTTCAGCTGATATTTTTGCGTTTCCATCGACAAGTGAGACATTTGGGCAGGTGGTGTTAGAGGCCATGGCATCAGGATTGCCCGTGATTGGCTTAGAGGCAGAAGGCGTGAAAGATTTAGTACAACATGGCAGAACTGGCCTATTGTTGAACCCTGAAGGTCTGACAGAAACGCAACAGATGCTTGCCTATCGTGAATTATTACAATCGATCGTAACACAGAGACAGTGGTGTGACAAGTTGAGCGAAGAATCCATACGACAGGCCCAGCAATACACTTGGTTCGATGCAATGGCTTGTATGGTGCAAGTCTATCATGATGCCTTACCCTATTCAAAGCAGGTGATCGAAGTCAACATTGACAGTGGCGTTGAGTCTGACTATGCTTAATAAACCCCTCATCCCAACTAATTTTCTCACCTTTTATAGAGTAATTTTTTTAAAAGTATACATATAAAAAAAAAGTGCCCTCTTCTTCATTTAGGCCACAGTTAAAAATGTCATTTAGTTGATTATCTTTATCAACTCTTTCATATCGTTTCTTGCTGATTTCATTCTCATTTTGTTTTAGTTGGCTTTTTCATCAATCATCCAGGTGTTGTCGATGATCTGAATCATGTTGACTTTTTTTCGTTAGACTGGTATAGGCTGAGTGCGGTTTTGAAATGAAACTGCACAACAAAGACACACTCATCCTATATTTTATTTTTTAATATTACCGATAAAAGGCTTAGAGAAAAAAAAAGGGACGTGCTTGTCGTATTCGGGTAAGACTGGACGCTATGACCCTCTTCATTTTAGATATGAGCTCATCAATAAAATATGAAATTGTCACTAACTAAAAATAGAATCTTTTGAAGGCTTATGATACGTGTTCTCATTTGTCGGTAAAGGTATCTTTGGAAACTACTTTAGTGCAATCAAAAAAAAAACCTTTTGGTTGTTGTTATCGCGTCAGTATGTTTCACAAGAACAAAACAGGAAAAAAAAAGCCTCCTCGTAGGGAGTTCCTAAATATAAAAATAAGCCCTATGACATAGTGTCAATGAGATTGGTGGCACTTTATTTTAAAAGAATATTACGACAGACCCCTATTAAAGGACCACTTTAAACTCACTGTTTTAGTACCTGATAAAATCCGATAGCTTAGCAGATTTAGTGTTAGAAAAAGCAGTATACAGGGAATATATACCATTTTTCTGCCTTTCTAGGTATAATTCTCCGAATGATAACTATTATAGCGTCTCTTTGGTAGATTAGATACTGACAGAATGTGTCAGCCTGGAACCTGCATTGAAAGAGATTGATTTTATTTTAAACCTTAATTTTTTACCGGATGCTCGGGGCATAATGAAATATTTTTCTTGGTAACTTTGCTGCTGTAGAAACCTTAATTTGTATAGGCAATGAAATCATTACCATTTAGGTCTGGGTGCCTTTGTGTCTGAGTGTGTGGAAAAGTAGTTATAAACGTGGAAAAAAAAAGACACGTTATTTTTGCGATGATATTTATAATAAAAAATGTATTCATAGGCTAACAGGTAACAGTGGTTGATAGATAATTTAATAAGCTTTTTAACTTTCTGATAAACCATTCTACCGTAAAAGTGTCAAGACAAGATCTATTTTTTTGGGCTGCAAATCAATATCTGACTCTTTCAATTTAAAGATTTTCATCTTGTGCCCTTTCATTCCCAGCTCTGTCCCTGAAGTGACTATCTTATGGGCTTCCTTTCCTGACTCTTTTCGCCCTTAGAAAAGAGTCATTTTCCATGATTGTATAGTTCCATATTATACACGTTTTTTGAAAAACCGAAAATCATGATTTCAAGCATTTTGGCGTGTGAAAGTTTAATTTCTTCTCCGTCCGTGTTTAATTGCGCGGAATAAAACCGTGAGTTTTATTAGTTTCTGTTATATTGCTTATTTTCAATTATGCAAAAAGAGAGTTGCCTAGGCAACCAGGTTACTGTAAATGAAAAAAAAAAGCTAGAATAAAAAAATAAACATGAGCCTTTTACTATGTGGCATATCGGTGTAGGGTGACATAAGCTTTTGGTTTCTTGTACAACGCATTTTACAAGCATATGTTGTGTGGCCATTCTATTAAAAAAAAAAAAAAAGACGAGAAGGCGACAAGTTGACATATGTACGGACTGTTTATATGTGAGGGCTGGGAATTAAAAAGTAACCAAAAAGAGTAAATACATTAGGGAGGATAGTACTGAAACACATTGACCCACTTTGTACCTTTCTTAAAAAGAACCTAATTTCCTCGCTCTCTTTCTTTTCTTCTCTTCTCCCTCTTTTTTTTTCTTCTTTTTTTTTTTTTTTTACTTGTTTCTTTTGACTTCTCATGTTCACCTTGTAATAAATGAATCCACTAAACAAAGATAATAAATCAATCAGAGGTTTCCGAACAGACAAGAATAAGAAGAAGAAAAAGGAAATCTAATGTTTTTTATTCCATTCTTTTTAGTTAAAGTATTTTATACGCTTCGTGGCTCTAAATCAACACGATTAACAACATTTTCTATACCCGAAGAAAATACTGATTTATCGCAAATATCTATTCCATTGAAATCATGTCTATGGTCTATTTGCTCGTCCAGGTATTTTATTCTTATGATTATTGTTATTTGAAAAAAAAAAGGATTTTTTTTTCTTTTTTTTTTTTTAGTTCCAACTGATACACGTGATATGCAACCTTACTCACCTTGTTTAGTCCGGATATGATTTGTAGAGATCACGATTTGTCTATTTATACTGCGAATTTCCACGAAAGTGGGCAAGGGCCAAGTGAAAAACGCGATTCACTCATTTGGGAAGGCCATGGTTTACTGACGTGGATCATGGACGGAGAAGATGTATTTATACATGGTAAATCGATTGATACTAGTATAATTGATATTTACATGGAATTACAACCAGTGAGTTGTGTGTGTGTTTTTAATAGCCCGTTTACCCTCTTTCTTACTAAACAATGATTTTTAATAGACCATGAAATGGGTAAAAGAAGACTATTTTTCTGCATTAAGAAATAAATCATTTGAGCAATTCCGAATTTCAACACAGACTCCACATCATCCAATATGTAACTGTTATCATACTGATGAATCAGAATTCGATCGTTATCAGCGTCAATCAAGTCCGCCTTTACCTACTCGAGTACCCGTCTTTCGGCCTGAGCCTATATTCCCCCAGAATAAGCGACAGAACTCACCTCCCTTTTATAATCAACAAGACAACAATCTTACTTTACCTTACCCAAAAAAAGACGTAAGAAGGTCAGCATTCACCATTGCCTCTCTAGCCGAAAAAGACCGCTATTTACCTCCATCTACATCTACCTCTTGTTCTTCTTCTTCTTCTTCACCTAATGCTAATTATATGAAGCTGGAAGATGCTATTCCTGTCATTTATACACCTAGTAATAAGAAACGAAAGAAGAATCCTGCCATTATGCCAGCCTCCTCCTCCTCCTCTGCCAATGCTAACAATAACAACCACAACAACAACAATAATAATAATAATAATAATATTAGTAGTAGTAGTAGTAGTAATAATACTGCAATTCCTGCCCCATTACCAACACCTACCAGTGATCCTTCTTCTAGAATCTACCAAAAAACACCTGTACAACCCCCTCCAGCACCACCACAACAACAACAGCAACAACAACAGCAACAAGTAAATACAGTGGTGCGTACATACTATGAAGTCGATAGAGACAATACAGGTGCGTATATCTTACCTGTAGAAATTGACTCATGGACCGTTGTTGATCTTGGCACGGTCATTTACGAACGACCGGCTTACCATAATCAACGTTACATCTACCCTGCTAATTATACGGTTAGAAAGTAATTTATTATTCATTCATGACAAATATGTACGGGAGAGGGACTTAATTAACTTATTTTTATCCCAGATGGTACAGAAGTATGGTGGATCCCAAAAGTGACACACAATATACATGTCGCATCTTGGAAAATGGAAGGGAACCTAAATTTGAAGTAACAGCTGATGATTGTCCAATGACATATTCAGGACCTACGCCTACCACTGTTTGGACAATTATAGTTCGGTAAGCTATTCTATTTTGTAACAAAAAAGTGGTTTTTTGTGCTACTAACATATAAATAATAGACGGGCTTTTGCTATACGTAATCAGGAATACGGTCATAATCCAGTTGGACCCGACTTTTTCGGTTTACGTAAGAATACCATTGCTAAAATGATTCAAGATTTACCCAATGCATCCAAATGTTCTCAATATGTTTGGCAAACATTTGAGCCTGCACGATTTAATAAGCCCGGAAGAAATAGAAGGAGAGCAGACTCCACTTTACCTGGATCTCTACTGGGCGGTGTCAATTATGGATTAACAAGTAGTCGCTTAATACATAATACAAACCTATCTTCCACCCAGCATGCCTATAGAGCAAACAGTACCCCTTCATCTCCTACCAATGACCATTGTACGACCATTGTTGAAACTGCTTAACATCTACACCCCTATCCCCTCTTTTTTTATATGTATACACACACACACACACACAAACAACACCTGTTTATTGTACATCTCATGTCACACTATAACATGTTACACACTTATGTAAATTCCAAAATGGACAAATTAAAATTTTTTACTGTCTGAATCGTAATTACCCAATTTTGGGGATAAAATCTCTAATGGAAGGCTTGTTGCCTCAGGGGGCGGCGCAATGAATTAATTTTTTAATTTTTTCTGTTTCCTTCATCTCATCATGTCAACATGTAAATAACCTTATAAGTGTCACTTCTTTTTTGAACTAAACATGTTTAAATATAGCTCACGACTGGATTTATTGTGCAGAAAAAGACACTTCGCTCGATTATGACTGTCAGACAAGACCTTTGATGAATGTTTTCTTGGTCTTATCCATTCTCGTTTGTCTGTGCTTACGAAAGTCAACCCGAATTCAGGTAAAAAGTTTCCCGAGATTTTTTTTTTCTTTTGCGCAGTAACAGGCCATTAACCATCGCACTACAGAAATGGGTTTTAGCAAATGAGGAAAGAATGCAGGAACAAACAGACGAAGAAGAAGGTTTAATGCAATCTTGGTGAAAAACACTACATACACACATACATACATACCCAGTTAGCCAGTCAGTCAGCCAGTCCCGGTCCGGGAAAGGGAGAGAGATGACCCTTTCTTTTATTAATAACAATCTTTTGTAATAGAAAATAATAGATGAATAAAAAATTTTTTTTTGTTCTAATTCAAGGTTTCCTGGTTGCACACAACCCCCATAACCCCGAGAGGAACTGTTACAATCGCCCAGTAAAGATAAGGATATGCTCATGTGTCAAATGGAAGCTTCAGATATACCAGAATAATCTCTATCTAATTATGTAATCAGCATTGATTCAATAAAGGGGTCAAACGAAGCACTTCTAGCCTGATTGCTGCAGCTTTTTTTTTTTTTGCTGCCACTCAATTTAACTCCGCTCCCTATCCGTCCACTACATTTTTGCTCAATCGATAACTGGTGTGACACAACGGCATTGACTTTCTTGGAAGGATGGACAACTATAAAACACCCGCTTTATTAAAAGAGTACGAAAAAAGGCGGAGGACTTAAAAAACGAGTCTTACCAAACAAATGTTACAATACAGTCAAACCTATGGAAAGACAAAAATAAATATCGGGATTAGAAGAGTAAATGCCATGAGTTTAAATTATCTTTGTCACTCTGGTTAAAACAGTTGCCCGAACTAGCTAACTAAAATTGGCACCTAATTGTCCCTCTCTCTTCCTAATAGAAATATAACATAATGATATATACCTTACCTTTTTTTTTATGGAGTTGGGCAGGAAAACATTTTTAATGAAGAAGGAGAAAAAGTTTACGATCCGATGGAGGATGTTTTAACACATGTCGATGATCCCAATAGTTCTTGAAACAATAACTAGTCGACAAACTTACTTGAGCGTTAAGCGCCCCGAAAAAAATTGTTTGAAGAATACTCAGTTAGAAAGCAGTCGAAACCTAGTAAGTTGAGGCCATCAGTGAAGTTATACAACAGTTACAGCGACTTCACCAGAGAAACATTTATAGACCGTATGCTCGAAAGTCTTCAAGAGCGTTGGACTAGTGGCCAAGGCTGTAAGAGGCTTAAATATAAACTACCACACTGCGTTAAGATGGTGGGAGTATTACGAAGGGACAGAAGAGGTTGCGTATAAAATTTTTGAAGAAAACAGTGGTCTGAAAGCTCATTTACAGCCGAGTATAACGAGTATATAAAAGAGCTGCTTGATAATGATCCCCAATTATATTCAGACGACATAATAAGTAGTTTGACTGAGCGATTTGAAGATTTTACTATATCAAAGTCGCAACTTAATAACCATTTACGAAACATAATGCTCATCACTGTGAGAAAACCGATGTTTGAACCTGGAGTCAGAAACTCAGTAGGAAACCTACAGACGAGATTCGAGTGGTTTATGGAATGGAAAGATCCTGATCTGGATTTTACAAAAAATTGTATTTTCATTGATGAAGCCGGGTTTCATATTAATATGAGAAATAATTGGGCTTGATCAAAAAGTGGCAGCGACAAAAGCGCAATTCAGTAATTCTCAGTGAAGAAAATACTTGGAATTCAGACGATTTGGTTTTTTAACAAGTTGATGCCTTTTAAAAAAAACTATAAATTGGTATCAGTTACTTTATTATTTTACATCAATAATTATTCTTCATGCTGATGAGTAGTAGTAGGCCGCTTTGGAGTAAAAAAGGTATGCGGGGAGGGGCTTCGACTATTGGTAGGGGTGATAAATTAAATTGCTCATCATAGAAACGTTCTCGGCGATGTTTGGAAATCTTGACCTTTAATTTCCTAGCCATTTCAACATAATGAGCCTAAAATATTAAATATTAAATCAATTATATACACTCCAGGAACATGGTAAACATTAGTAGGCTTTATCTAACTAACCTTAAACTGTATAAGTGATGCGACTGTGTCAGAAAAATCTTCAAATTCACATTTATCTTGAGGGAGGAATAGTTTGCATGTTTATTTTACAACCACCACTTTGTCTATCATCTTCATACAATAACTATGACCAAGCAATCCTATAAAAGAAAGTAAAAAGAGAAAATGGATGTTGAGACATCTGAATAAATGTGAAATTGTATTCAAACTATAATTTGTACCCTTCCAATCCATTCCTAAAATTACAGTATTATCATCGTCCAAATGTTCCCTCAACTCATGAAGTATGCAACTGTTGACAGGAAGCTTTTTAACAAATTGCTTCATAATAACAGCTCTTGATGAAACCATCGATTTTCATTCGGCAGAGCAAAGAACAATATCGTCATATACGAGCATCAAGTCTGGTGTATCAGAAGACTATCTCACCATAATAACAACTTCTCTAATGTAAATACGGAACATATAAGAATCACCGATACAACAAATACGAATCATCGATTTAACAAACATGAACATATAATATATATACAAGAGCAAATTAAGCATTTAATAAAGGATTATCTTATATTTGATTGAAATTATTGTCTCTTAGACATCGGATATTACAAAGTCCAATTTCCTTCCGCGTACATTTGTAGGCTTTTTGAGCGTGAAACATTGTTCATTAATTTTTCGAGCGTTTTTAGATGTATCACATCCCTTTTAACCGCTAAATATCATAAATCAAGAGTTAACACCATTATATCCCATAGGGAATTCCGGGTCATAGGCACACTTACATGACTAGTTTGATATTTGAGTCCCTGAATATAATACTTAAAATGTGATATGCTGGAAAGAAGCATTGTAATTTGGAATTATAGGTTTTGTCGATATTCTTTAGTTCGGTCAAATTTACAATCCTATGTGGTCAATGATCAAAGTAAAAAAAAAAAAAAAAAAAAAAAAAAAAAAAAAAAAAAAAAAAAAAAAAAAATTAGTATATACCAATCAAAAACAATTCCCGTAACGGTTTGAACCCTCAAGACACTGCAGACTTTGGCGTGGAAGTCAAAGGATGTTTGTGTCATTCACTTACAGATATTCATAGATTTCTATAACTCTTTTCAAGTCTTCATCATTTCGTGTCCAAGCATCAAGCTTTGCTTGGATGATAAAAAGCATCAAATCTTTTTCGTTTTTATCTTTCACTTGCTAACAGATAGATAAGTTTAATATAATAAATGTACGGGAGACAGTATTAGGGTGACTAACCTTGTTAAAACTATTAATGAAAACTGAAATTATTGATGGCAAATCCAGGTCTTCTTTCTTAAGTTTCTGTCTATATTCATTTAATTTTGCTTCACCAATTAACTGAAGAATGGGATTTCTTTTATTCATTGTATCGATGATTTGTGACATGCTTAGTCTAAACAAGTATTTCAAAGTTTGGTTACATATTATGATTGATCCCATAAAATTTTTAGTTTGGTATGTTACCTCAAGTACTGTTGCTCGTCAGCATCCACATTCTCTTCTGCCTGCCATTTGTCAAGAATTTTAAGAGTGTAACGGTCAAGTGGAGCGTTATTACTAATTTCTTCCAGTAAGGCGTGAGCAATTATCGGTAGCAAACCAACCTCTTTTTTGTTTTCCTAAATAAAATTATAGCCAGTTATATTTAGTGAGCTATTTTTGTGGAGGGGTCTTTTGCGTACTAACCAAACAATAATAATGAGGACTTAACACATTTTCGGAAGCTGGTGGAAGAATCTAATGCATCAACCTATATGAGATGTTATTTTCTTTTGCTCAATATATATATAAAAAAAATTATGGAACTTACATCATCCAAATCAATAGTAAAATCAATATTGTCATCATCTTCAGCACCAAACTATATATGAAGCACTACTTTTTAATACAAAAAAACAAAAAAAAGTTTAAATATGGAGAGTACCTCAATTTCTTCCTCCAAAGCATCAGTAGAAGTAATACCATTATCATCTCCCCCCGTTTCCGTTTTCTATTATAATTTAATTAGATCAGGCGGAGAGGTTTATTATTGGTAGTCTTACAGAAAAATCATTAGTTTTGTCAAGCATGTTAACTGTTTTCGCTTTTTTTCTTCTGTGCTTTTCTGCTAAGGGGCTTAATGGATTGACTTATTTTATTTACTTATATCTTTTTACCTGTATCTGACTCTCCTTGACCTTCGATATTCAAATGATTGGCTGACCCAAACATTTGGTGACCATAATTCGTATTATTTTTTATTACATGTGAACTAGACCTATAAACATCCAAGAATGAGACAGTAGGCCTTGTTTACTCGTTCGCATTATTACTAACTTAGAATCATCGCCTTTAATAACATTTAATTCGGTCAGCAACTTTTTAGCCATTTTAATTTTAATTTCTTGTGTTGAAATTTTCAGAATTCGTTTCAAATCCAATTCCAATGCATCAACCCCTTCATTGCCTTTGTATGCTACTTCATATTCACTCAAAGCGTCTGAAATAACCCAATCCGTAGCTGCTGTCTTGCGTAAATACATGTTTAAGAGCACAAAGGTTTGAATCGGAAATGTCTAGACCTCCGTATTTTTTTCAAACGTATTTTTTTTATACTACTTACAGAAATTCTGGCCAGAAGACCAGCAGGCCAGTATGTTTGAACCTATTTAAAATGCATCCCTGCTATTCACAGTTCGTGAGCTCCAAAAACTCAAGAACTCTGCCTAGGAGGTCGCCCTCCTATAGCAAAGACTAGCCGCAGCTGCAATATCACAAAATTTCTTTTTCAATTTAGCTTCTTTTCAAAGAAACAAGAGTCGCTACTAAACAAACCTTTTTTCGTGATCGGTTACTTTCATACGATAAAATAAGTATGTTAAGGGAAAAGAAAAGAAGAAGAATAAAGTGTGTGAACCAGCTTTATTTATAAATAAACAAGCTTATGTCAGGATGATTTCATTTGTCTATTTTATCATCCATAATGTTTGAGCCTTTACTTTAACGCTTTTCTTAGGGACAGCCAATTTTTCCTTAGGGACAGCCAAAGTGCACGTAGTCGCAACGAAAGATCTGTGATTTGGATGTTCTGTAGACCTGGGAACAAGGATATACAATCAAAAACAATGTAGCAATTACGAATAAATGTATATTAAACGATTTATACTTATTTTGACAATTCTATCTTCTCTTTTTCGCCTTTGAGCTCGTTTGATCTTAATCTTACGCAGCAATATTAAGGTAAAGTCCAAACGAGAAGCTGAAAGTAAGTTGTAAAACATATATACTGGTCTACACTATGTTGGTTTTAATAAACGTGTATATATTTCAAGTTGTTAAGTTATATTGACCTCTTGGTGTCTATTAAAGTATCATAATCCCAACATTACGACTACGCGCACCCTGGCTGTCCCTAAGAAAAATGGCTGTCCCTAAGAAAATTTGGCTGTCCCTAAGAGACCCGTTACTTTAAATAGAAACACTTGCAAAAACCTCCCAAGCAAGTCAGAGCTTGGTAATTGTCTATCTGCGTTCCAGTAGTGAAGCAGATTTTATGGAAAACAGAAATCAATCATCCCATGAAGTTTAGATAATATGGTAAGTCAATCGACGTGTAGACCATTGCGTGATTGAAAAAAATACGGAGTTCTAGACATTTCCGTTTGAATCACTCTTAATTTTCCTTCAATTAATGCAGATAATATAAACTGATGACGACAGAAACCCACGATACAAAAATCTGACGTAATCAAAGAAATTGTTGAGCACC
The DNA here is from genome assembly GCF_025094135.1 of Mucor mucedo. Classification (NCBI taxonomy): domain Eukaryota; kingdom Fungi; phylum Mucoromycota; class Mucoromycetes; order Mucorales; family Mucoraceae; genus Mucor; species Mucor mucedo. The sequence continues at coordinate 223,108 of NW_026252306.1, read as the reverse complement.
TATTTTTCTTAAAGTACGAACAAGAGGAAATGGTATCGCGTCTTTTTGACCTGCTTCATTCGCCGTTGGTACCTAAAGAGCCACGAAACGATGCCAGGTCAAGAGGAAGACCTACCAATTCTACTGCGAGAAGAAATGACACTTCGTCAAACAGAAGAAATCCCTCCGCTCTTGAACATGCTGAAAGAAGAACAAGGCTTTGTGGAACTTGTAGACAGCCGGGACATGACACAAGACAATGTTCCCAAAGAGTCATGTCCCAAGCTATTCGCTCATCTCAACAATCTCAGCAACAGCAACAATCACAATGATCATCTTGATCGCCTATTCTAATTTTTTTCTTTCAACTTTTTTTATTTTTTCTATCACACAAAAATCTCAAAATCTCAATCGTGTGATAATAGGCCAAAAAAATCGAGGGGGTGAAAATAACAATTCCCTTTAAGAAAACACCAAAATTCCATAGGTTTGACTGTAGTTCACGTGTAAGTGTGAACTAGCTTATTTGCATCCAATGAAACAATTAAGTTATTTTTTTTAAGGTCATTGTGTAAGAGCGTCAGATGATTTAATAAAACAGAACCCTACTATGGTCAAGAGCCAAAGTTACAGAGAGAAACAGTCGTATTATTTATTATTAATACAGTGTTTCCCGAAATTATTCGTGCACTACTTGCCAAAGAAAAAATTCGTGCGCCAACTTAAATCTTGCTTTTTATTGGAAGTACAAGCTATTTATTATTACCACGGTAATGGAATACAAACGAATGAAAATGGTAAGTGCCAAATAGAAATCGAAGATGGACCTTAACCCACCACCACCACCACCACCGCCAGAGATGCCACTGAAGATGACCTAAAGAAGAATCTTTCAGCTTAAATCAAACGTACTCCAAGGAAAACTCGGCCTAGCTTACCTATAATACAAAATGACACTATTTAAAATGCTTACAGTCATTTTGATAGCTACGCCAAGGGACGCCGACGCATCTATTTAACTTGTGACAATTTTTTCTACTATATTTAAGACTCTCGTTACTTTGCTTTTGCATATTGACCAAAGTTGATCCATTAGATTGTGTTTCGGTGAGGTAAGCGCAGTCAAAGCCTCCAATTTTAATATTCTTTACTATCTGATACCATTGTGATTATGGATGGGACAGTTGCCCATTATCTAATAATAGCCCTTGAACTTTCCATACTTCTAATGAAACGCTAAAACAAAGATATTTTTAACTTTTTGAATCAATGCACAAATTCCAGTGCACGGGAAACACTGTAATCTATCACCCTCCAAAAAAGAATTCCGGGTGCGAGTACAATATGCTTCGGTCCCGAAAAAGTGTGTTCAATGTTACTCATTTAGCCAGAATTGGTATAAAGTTTTAAAATGTCGTTTTTGAGAGTGTTTGAGCCTTTTCATATGCTGACGAGAGACTTCTCATATGCTGACGATTATTAAAAAGAAAAAGTCTCAAACGCAATTGCTTTAGCATATGTAATCGTGTCAAGTGTTTCTAAATGGATGGCCAAGTATAACCTTGATGGATTGATGCTTTCTTCGGGAAAAATGCATAGTTTAGTAACGAATCGTTTAATCATCGATCAATTTTCTGTCAGCACATATCTCTCTCATACAATAACGTGCTAAATAGAGATATCATGCTCTTTGACGTGGCTTTCATCATGAGTAGGTAGAAATATGCTGTGACACTCTAAAACAGTGTTTTGACATGGCAGTCCCAAGGCTGTGAAATCAGAGGTGAAATTGGTCAGGCACATGGAAAATTAAAAAAAAAAAAAAAAACCTCCTTTTTCATCATTGAGATGCCTTTTCAAACATGTTAACATTGCTGCATTGCCTACACTGTCAATAATACTAGCGAGCCCAAAGTGAATTTAAAGGAGGTAAACATGACCACAAAAAAAAAGGTGGTTGGAGAATTTGGACAACATTATGAGCACTTCCTTGACATGAACTAGTCAACAAATAAAACAATGTGGGCGCGACAGACAGAAATGCCGTGATATGAACTGAACCATTAAAAAAGATATAAAAAACTGCCCTTAAACTATTATTTGCTCCCGGAGCATATAGTACAATCGGGATGGCCGAGAGCAAGATTTATACGGATGACGGGGTTTATTTATCAACCGTTGGAAAAAACTATAATCAGATGTGTTTATTAAACCTTAACATTCAGTGTACGAAAAAAAAGATTTTTTATGGTGAAAGAGAGGAAGAGAAAGAATGGGGGGGGGGATGGAGGATAACAACCAGTGGAGTTTAGAAGTAGTTGCACTCAGCACTATCAGAGGACCCTTTTTTTGTATTCGAGTAGCAAGAATTATGTATGCGTAATAAAAGACTAGATGTCGGGCTTTGGAAAAAGAGGGAGTAGACGGGATGGCATGTCAGAGACGAGAAAAAGTAAGTGTGGCACGACTTTAGTGTTATTAATCAATGTAATCGAGCATGAGTGGTACAAAATGTTATAAAATTGAATGAGAGGATTGAGCATGTGCTGACAGGGTAGAAGCGAGTATTTATAGTAGTAGTAGTAGTAGTAAAATCTATTCGCAAGCTATGACGATATGATGTGTCTGTTCAATTTCAGTGTTGCACAATCCATCCAAACACTCCGTATCACTACAGTCAAGATAAGCATATGAAATAAGATGAGAAGACTGGGACTATATATAATGTAGGTATTTGCCTTTGTTTAATATGAACGCGGTAATGGAATCAGGCAAACAAAACTCGTCACTTGTCCCAGGGGAGTTTATTTTTAATTTTTTAACGTTTTTTTCGGTTCTTTAAAAAAAATAATGATTTATAAATAAAACTGGAAAACCTTTTATAGATCTTCTTTTTTATATTTTCCACTCTTTTCATATACCTATAATAATAGTCATGTTTAAAGAGTTCAAGAATAAATTTAAAAGTAATAGCGAAGAAGTAGATCAGTTACCGAGTAGCGCATCAACACCTGTATTAAGCACGCCGACGAACTTTATCCGTAAAAGAACCAACAGTGTGTTATCTAAACTTGCCAGCCGAAGTTCAGTGCAGAGCATGGACATAGGCACTAATAGTTCATCCAGCTCCAATAGCATGCCTAGTACGCCACGCCATGGACGATCGAATGCAAGTTTACCCTATCACGATCATTTAAAACCAGGTAACAATGCCGAACTTTTATCCTATGACAAGACAATGGCCATGTATCTTGACAATGCTAAAAGAACAAATGATCCTCGCATCCAGTGTGATCTAGCAGTCTATCTGTTCGAGTCTTCTAAACCTCTTTCTCCCAAACAAAAGAAACCTTACGTCAGTGAAGCCACTAAAATTTTAAAGACTTTGGCGCTCCGAGGACATGCCGAATCTCAATATTATCTTGCAAACATGTTTGCTTCAAAACCTGATTTTGGAAATGCCTTTCCATTGTTTGTACAGGCTGCAAAACATCAGCATGCAGACGCTGCTTACCGGTAACAATCCCTTTCTTTCCCATTATTAATATTATTATTATTATTATTATTATTATGAAATGCATTAGCAGTCAGCTGACTTTTTATGATATTCATTATTTTAGTGCTGCCAAATGTTATGAAGATGGTTTAGGTTGCTTAAAAAACAAGTCAAAGGCAGTACAATACTACAAGTAAAAAAAAAAAAAGAGCATTAATAGACGATGTTTATTCTTTTGAAGCTAACCTATAAACAGACTTGCGGCCACATTAAATCATCCAGGCGCAATGTATCGACTAGGATTAGCAGATATTAATGGAGACCTTGGTTTACAACGTAATATCCGCGATGGAAATAAATGGTTAAAGAGATCAGCAGTAGCCGCCACACCCGAATACCCACACGCACTTCATGAATTAGGTCTACTTCATGAAAAAGGATTATCAGACATTATCTTTAAAGATGTTTCATATTCAATTCAATTATACAGACAAGCAGCAGATTTAGGCTATGCACCATCTGCTTATCGATTAGGCGAATCATTTGAATATGGCTATCTAGGTTGTAAGATTGATGCTACGAATTCGATATATTATTATACCATTGCAGCCAGACAAGGAGATGGAGAAGCATGCTTTGCTTTATCTGCTTGGTATCTAGTAGGCGACGATAAAAAGATTAAACCAAATGAAGAAAAAGCTCTTTATTATGCTACAGTGGCTGCTGAAAAGGGATCTTTACAGGCAGCATTTGCACTTGGTTATTTCGCTGAAGTAGGTATTGCTCAAGCTCAAAATCTTGTTCTGGCCAAAGAATGGTACCAAAAAGCCGCCAATGGAGGCAACGAACAAGCTAAAAAAAAGTTAATTTCCATTTAATTTATATATATAAATAAATAAAAAAATAAAAATTGTACATATTCAATGCAGGGTGTTTCTAATTATTTTACATGAGCTCATTTCTTTTTAAAACACGCGCAAAAATATAAAAAACCTTTATTGTCGATCAAAAAAAAAAAAAAAAAAAAAAAATTCATTCTTACTATTATTAGAAATTGGGGTGTGCAGGAACAAACTCACTAATCTATTTTAGCGCCGTTTCTATAAAATTTGGGGTCGCTCATCTTTCTTGGCAACGCAGACATAATTTTGCCATCATGATGTCAAATTTTACGTACAGCCCATCACTCTTCTTTTTTTAAAACACAGACTCCACTTGCTGGGCAATTTAGAAAATGCACATCTTTTCTCATGCAAAGGGGTAAGTTCGGCGATGAATTAAGCTTTTTTTTTTTTTTTTTCTCTGAGCAAAAAAGTATACGGGTTCCGACAGTTCGGTCTTTTTTTGAACTCATATTTGCAACGCCTTTTTTGATTATCCATATCTTTACCGGCTTTAATAAAAGAAAGACATTGACTTGAATAACAATCGAAATAGAGCATCTTTCAAGTTGTTATTACCGTTTTTAAAAAGAGGTTTAGGAAAACGTGAAGTTTGGATTGTGACTGTCACGTACAACCAAACCCAATCTTTTTTTTTTTTTTTTTTTTTTTTTTTTTTAATGTGTAATTTTTTCGCAAGGCGGGTTACACTTTGTGTTTTTTTTTGTTTTTCTTCATTAAAAAAAAAAGACGCGAAATGGTTTTAACAAGTGAAGAGATAAATATCATCGTTTACAAATACCTACAAGAATCTGGTAAAACAAATAAAAAAAAAAAAGCAAATAAAAACAATGATGAAGCAAGACAATTTTTTTTAAAGCAGTTGAATAAACGCCTATAGGATTTCGACATTCTTCGTTTGCATTTCAATATGAAAGTCAAGTAGAACAATCACCTTACCGAGAAGCACAAATACAACCTGGAGCACTTATAAACATCATTCATAAAGGGCTTCAATTTATGGAAATCGAAGCACACATGAATGAGGTATTGATTTTTAAAGCAACCCCCCATGGAAAAAAAATTAATAATTGTGTAGGATGGCGAATTAATGGAATGTAGTGTGCCGTTTTCATTATTAGAACCACATCATTGTGATTTAACAGGCAACACATTCAATAGCGAACCTACCTCGTCTGTTAGACCACCACCCACTTCAGCCAAACGTCAACGCAAAGAAGAAAAAAAACAAAAAGAGCGAGAAAAACGATCGAGGAGAGAACCCAATGCAGAGGAAGATGTCGAAGGTCGTGTTAAAGAAGAGGAAGAACCAGCTACGAAACAGGCACCTTCATTACCACAAGAGCCAGAACAAATACCTACCGAAATCAATCCAGACAATGTCATTGTACTCGCTGGTCACCAATCCGAAGTCTTTTCTTGTGCTTGGAATCCCGTCGTGTCTTCTCTTTTGGCTTCAGGGTAACAAAACACGCACATCTGTTCATTAGTCTCTTCATTAACACTTGATCGTTATAATCTAGTTCGGGCGACGCCACTGCCAGATTATGGCAAGTACCAGAGAATAAACACAATGTTGCTGAACCCATGGTCTTGAACCATTTGCCCAATCTAAATGAGAATAAAGATGTAACAACACTGGATTGGAATGTAAGTTTAATGTCGTTGTCTTTAATAGCCTCCCTTTTAACACACAATGTATGAAATAAGCCTTCCGGAAGTTTATTAGTTACAGGCTCATACGATGGACAAGCAAGGATTTGGACACAGAAAGGTGAATTACGTTTTGTAATGGCGCAACACAAGGGTCCTATTTTTTCTTTAAAATGGAATATGAAGGGCGATCTCGTACTGAGTGGTAGTGCTGATACAACGACAGTTGTTTGGGATCCTGAGACGGGTGATATGAAGCAGCAATTTGAATCACATACATGTAAGCCATAGACGTAATAATTTTTTTTTTTTTACTGACGTATGTATATTGCAGTGGCTATCCTTGATGTGGATTGGATGGATAACACAACATTTGCATCATGCTCATCCGATAAGACGATTTATGTTTGTAGAGTGGGTATGAAGAATCCTTTAAAGAAATGGGTTGGACATGAAGATGAAGTGAATGCAGTACGCTGGGATCCTTCTGGTCAATATTTAGCCTCTTGTTCAGATGATATGACTACCAAGATTTGGAGTATGGAATCAGATACACCTGTGCAAGAAATTAAGGGGCATTCTCTTCAGATATACACATTACAATGGGCACCTTATACACAACGAGATTCCGTAAATAATGCACCGAGAATATTAGCCACTGCTAGTTTTGATGCTACAGTACGTATCTGGGATGCATTAAAGGGTACTTGTCTTCATGTGCTCAAAAATCATACGGAAGCTGTCTATTCTATTTCATTCAGTCCAGATGCTAGGCTGCTGGCCTCAGGAAGTTTTGATGAAGTCTTGAATGTGTGGGATGCTAAGGAAGGTACAATCAAAAAGACATTTAAAGCAAGCGGTGGTATATTCGAAGTCCACTTTAACAAGAATGGCGATAAATTAGCTGCATGTACTTCGAATAGGCAAGTAGTTATTTTGACCAATATGAAGTCTTGATTTTTTTTTTTATGGATGCATATCAATTATCACAAAAAAAAAATGGCAAAAATGAAATTTATTTTACACACACACACACACACACACACACTTTCTCTTTTCTATCATTTTCAATTTTTTTTTTTTTTTTTTTTACTAATAAAATTCAATGAATTGCCAATATTGCCATACAAAACATCGTAAATTCTATTGTACTGATTGCATTAAAGAAAAGTGAGTAATGGCTTCGTTAATTACAAGGAATTACTTGCTCAACTATGCAAAAAACAAATATATGTACATAGATTAGATACACATGAGCAGGAATTCAGCACATGCACTCAAGAAAAGAATGAAGTAGTTGCTGAAGCCGACGAGTTTATTCAAAAGGCAACCTTAATACAAAACCTCATTGCTGAAAAGAACAAGCGGTTACAACACATTGAAGCTATGCGACAAACCCAAAAGGGCTTATTGACTGCCTGCATTACCAGTAACCTTATCTACTTGTGTTTACATAAATTGTTTATTAATTCTATTTTTTTTTTTTTGATACAGAGTCAGCACGCATACAGCAATTAAAGAATCAGATCAAAGATAAACGAAAACTTCTGGAAGAAAGTCTAAAACGAAAATCACGCTTTGATAATTATCACCCTGATAATCAAGCCTTGGAAAAGGCTTGGCTACGCACGCATAAAATTACTGTTGGCACTCGACGTATTCTAGTCAAGGAAACCACCTCTTTATTTGAGTTAAAACCAGGTCTTATTGAAGAACCTGAAACACCCGTGATTCAACATCCCGAATTACCTGCGTCTGGTGAATCATTCATACCCGTCGAACAAGACCTGTATATCTGTGGTGTGACGCTTTCTTCCAGACTTATTGATGTATCCAGTAAGTTATTATTTAGAAGCAGCGAATTCTTTTAATAACAACAATTCTTTTATGTGGGGTAGAGGTGCCAAAAGAAGAGCTCAATGCTCCCATAGGTCTAGTGATCCATATGTTGAGTTTAATTGTCCGATATCTGGGAATCAAATTACCATTTGAAATCATCCGCAGAGGCATTCGTCCTTACATTAGAGCACTCAACAAGCAACACGTTCGGTACTTGTGGCTCTTATACATCTACAATCTCTCTCTTACGCATTTTTTTGTTTTGTTTCTATAGTAAATTTCCCTTGTTTCTGGAGGATGATGAGAAAAACTTTAAAAAGTTTGTTCACGGGATGGCCATGTTGAACTATGATATAGCGTACGTGTGCCACACACAAGGCATCCAAGTACCCATCTGTCAAGTGGCCAACACCTTACAGAGTTTGATATCTATCAGTCGTGCACCTCGTTTAGGAATGTAAGTAAATTTAAGCTAGTCTGAATGGCATTGCCATTATCTGACTTTTTTGCATCATATGTATCAGAAAATCGCATGCGACATACTATGACCATATTCGTGACTTGGAATGTCCTCTTTTGTATGATCAAGTATTACGAGCGACAACATTGAGGTTCAGATGCAGCAGCTCCTTAGAAAGATCACAGTCATTGGAACCCAGTGCTGTACATACATCTAATAACGAGCTACATGATGAATTCTTCAAGGTCAATAGTATAGTCACGAGTACCAATAACGGAGAGCGAGTACAAGAAAGTGATGATGACAATGAGTTTGGATTGTACGTGGATAGTGACGAGGAAGATGACGAATACTACAAAGATAAGCAACAGGAATTACCACCGAGCGAAACATGGAGTCTGGTGGAGGTGGCTCCGTTTGCTGTGGGCGGAAGAGCTGCTCATAACGGCACAGAGAATATCTTTCAAATGGGCGCTGCTTCTTTTATGCCCGGCGTAATGAATATGATGGAATCATTAGGCGCAAGTAATTCGAGCCCAACCTTATACCGTCATGACAAACGCAAAAATTGAACGTATTAATCATACGCCTTTGATTAATCACATAATAAAGTTCCATTTTTTTTCTTATACTTTGTCCTCAGCACATTTTTTAGATGAGTACAGTGGCTGTTGCACAAACTATCAAGTATTTTCGTGTGTCAGCTTTGACCCTTGGTTTTATTAGGGCATCTCAGCGGCAGGTTTACTTGTGTCTTTAACGAGTCTGGCGCTTTTCGGATGCAGTACTAACATCTAAGTTATCTAACAAGAAGGTAATGCGACCGTCGTGTCTTTTTTATCGTCTAGCAAGAAGGAAATGTAAAATAGAGCAAGAAATAAATAAATGACTATTTTAAACCACGTTAACAGTTTTTTTTTTTTTTTTTTTTTTTTTTTGCCCTCTTTCTTAAAATTAAACCATGGTTCAACGTAAGCATGGCGTAGTCAATACTAATAATAGTGAACTACCATGAATTAAAATCTTTTTTTGATTTTCTAGCAAATATCAGGATATACCCTTTAGCCTACCTTACTGAAGATAGTTACTCACAGTGGGAAGAACACATTCAGTAAGTGTATAATTGACATTGACACTTGCTATTTTTTCCATACTAATCTCACACAAAAACAGTGATCTTGCCAAAAAGTCAAAGACAGATATCAAGTTCAACTTTGTAGATCAATGCTTTGAAATCAAAGGCCGTTCTCAACAAGCTTGCGACGAAGCGTAAATAGCGTTTATACTGTTAATACTATTGTTGTCCGTAATAATTTTCTTTTTTTTTTATCTGTAGGTCTAAGCGAATTATAACATTGCTCCTACCAGCACTTGTAATGTATTGACAGACACACGTATTCGTCATTGGTTTAGCTAACTTTCAACTAAATTGTAGAATCGAGTGGTTGATGAAAATAAGTTTGCTGGAACATTTGAAGATTTAGACAGCCTGTCAAAGTCAGCACGACCAAGCCCCACCAATTCCACATTAAGATCGTCTTCGTCTAGAACTCCTCCCATGGTCGGTAGACCCTTAAATCCAGAAGAAGTGGATAAGAAGCATGCTATTAAGAAGGGAGGTGCTACCAACGAGAATAATGAACGAGAAGCTTATTTTACTTATGAGACTGAAAGTGACGAACCTGAGGATAGTGACGAGGAGTTTATGGAAACCTTTACATTTGCCAAAAACATTCAAAACCCTAAAGAAATATTAACAGGTCCTCCCTCCAACAATAGTAAACCACCAGATTACTTGCGTATCATTGGAAACGATACTGAAACAGAGTGTAGTTTACATGGCAGAGATGTCAAAATTGTTGGTACTTGTCAACGTAGCATCAAGGAAGCCGCAGACCGCTTCCGAAATTTACAAACAATCTTTAAACGTAGAAAGAGACCTACCAATGTTGTACCTTGTGTACATTATCCTACTGAATCTCCTCGTTTCGGTATCTATTTCTGTTCTTTGGATCGCTACGCCCAACAAGCTTATGTAGCTACTCCTGCTCTTACTTCACCTGTTTATGTCATGTTACCCGTATTTAAGGATAAGCACGGAAATGAGCAAAAGCCTAAGGATTTATTGCCTGCTGTCCAAAACCAGCCTCCTCCTCAATGGGTTTCACAACAACAGCACCAGCAAAGACAGCCTGATCTGTCCTTGGACGAACGCATGAGATTAGCTTCCTTGGAACATCGAAAGGGATATGGTAATGAAAATGCAGGTATGGCTCCCGATCAAAACACTCTATGGGGTGAGAATAAGCCTTATGTGGTGCGTCAAAGCGCTTCCAAGCCTGTGCCTTCACCTAAACCAACAGCTGCACCTGTACAAAAACCCCCTCAAGAAGATTTCCCTTCCTTGATGTCTACACCTCGTCCACCTGTAAAGAAACCGCAACAAAATACAAGAAGAGTTATGCGAGTCATTCCTCAAAAGTCTGCTCGCTCTCCTTCGGCTAATATTTCTAACGCTGAAATGTATGCTTTATCCATACCATTCATCAATGTTTAATCCCACTAACCTCATCCCCTTTTTTTTTAATGTATGTAGCATCAGAGAATATAATCTTCAAAATATCAAGTCTTCATTACAAGATGGGTAAGGACTTTGACACAAAGGATCAAGGTCATAAAACAAAAATTGATGGTTTTGTTCATAGTTTAGAGGGAGTACGTGGATTTAAGGGTGATATCAAGTTTGGAGCCAAACTAGGCAAGGTCCTTTGGGGTAACATGACTGCCGAAACTCAAAAGAAGATTTGGGACTTTCATGACATTAGGGATATCGTTGTCAAGGAGCGTGGTGTAGTACCTTTATTTAACGGCGTGTAAAGTATATGTCATAATTATATCTTTACATGTTTTTATTTAATTCTGTTATATTTGTTTGTAGTACAACGAAATCCGAAGATGTGATTAACCAAATGTCTGATCTTTTACCTGAAGCGTATGGTCGTTCTGCTTACTTTGAAATGTATGCAGATGCTCGAAACCAACCTTCTGTCCCTTATGAGCCTGTGGTGATGTACATGAGTCAAGGTGTGGTTGAATTGAAAAAGATTGTGACCAAGACCAACAAGGTGACTGAAATTGACTGGGTCTCACTCGACCGTAAATTTGATTTCCAAATGTTGCTCAAGACAGAAGAGTTGACCCGAACCGATGTCAGGCCCTATAATACATTCATCAAGAAAGTCGCTGTCTGTCCTAATACACGTCTTATCACATTTGAAAACGTACCTGATTTCTTAAACGTTAGAAGCATCCTCTTAAAACAAACCACTAAGTATCGTATCCATTTCCCATTTGTGGTCGAAATTACCCGTGTTGAAAAGCTCCCCTTGGTGAAGCAAAAATTGAGCAGTTTTGGCATTGATAAGATTCAAGGTGAAACTGGTAAAGGTCAGGTTTGGTATGATCTTGATGTCTTTTATTCAGCTCATGATGAAATTTTCAAAGCCAATAATGATTTACCTGTTGGTAAACTCGCATCTTGGTCTGTCCAGGATATCATTGGAAAGGAAGAAGATGCCGCTGTGGCAATTGTTGAGTATATTCGTTGCTTGCTGACCCTTGTTGAAATGTGTGAAGGAGCGGTTGCGTAAACGCATATTCCTTCACTCACCCTCTCTCTTTTCATATATATATATATATACATATATTGTATTCTGCTCACTTTATGTACCAGTCATTAGTCAATTACACAAAAGCCATTATCTCAATAAATAAACGATACATCTTCCCTCATTTTAAAGAATTATAGACCTGTGCCGAGTGATTTCTTGTACCGTTTTTGGTAGTCAAAGCTGCTCAAACACATTATCTACCACCTTTATACTGTAAATGTCATTTTTTTTTTCTTCTCAAATTGGCATTGGTGCTTTTTACAACCATGTGTATCACCATTTACACTTCTATTTCTATCGCGTGCCAGAAAATTCAAATCAAAATACGAAGGAATGCTGGACTCTAGAAGGTATTGATATTTAAATTTTTAATAGCACTTTAACCATTAGACCCTATTACTTGCACCCAACCATAAACCATATCATTTCGAACAATAACTTCAATGATTTTTTTAATATTGTCAATAACCCGAAAGATTCAACGAGAGTGTGTGTGTACAACATGTACTTTGTTTTGGTGGACAACCACGACGAATCTCAGGGACCTTTCCCTTTCCTTTAGTTTTATCTTACGGTTATTTGGCCAGCGTCAGTCTGTTCGGGCTTTCGTTTTTCAGATGCCTCTTGCGTCTTCAAATTCTTCTTTGGAACTTCCTCAACATAATAGTCTTTGTAAGAGACAGAGGTGGTAGTGGCTCATCTCTTTCTACCACAAGTTACAGACTTGACAGTGGGGCAGACCACTTTTAAAAGGTACATACTCGTCATTTGTATTATGTCGAGCATGGATACCAGTAACATTGTTGCCAAAAGCTTGCATTTTGGATTGGCTACTTGTTTAAGTACGATCCAACATAGCTTCCTTAATGGTATCAGGCTCCATGAGCAGTTCTTGAGCATAACGAGCCTAAAAAATGAGCATGAAACAATCCAGATTAACACTCATAGCAATGATACTGGGCATATTTTCAATCGCAAAATGCAATTAGTAAAACGTCATCTACGACCACATGTTTTTATGCTCGATATGATGTTTTTCATTTTTCGAATGAGCTTTTTGCTTTTCCGTTTTTAGGCGGAGGACCTAGCGGATCCGTCCTTCAACCTTTCACAAGTGCTGACGCTAAGAGCTGGTTTGCGGTTAGCGTGGCTAAGACCTGACTTGAGGTTGACCTGGTTTGAAATTGACCTGGTCAAAAGCTGTCTTGCGGTTAACCTGACTAAGAGCTGGGTCAATTTTGCCCTGGCTAAGACCTTGTGGTTTATAGGATCGAGAAGATTCAGTGGGTGTTGAAGTTTCTGATACCTTCTGAACAGGTTGTTTATTATATGAGGAAGTGTTAAATCCAGATTAAGGAATGGATGGAGTTCCAAAGTGAAAATCCAAAGCGGGCAGAGGGTGAGAAACTGATCCAGATTGAAGGTGAATAAATAACCTTATTTAATCTTGATGGCTAATGGGCGAGCAAGTAGATCAAGTGGTGGAAGTTTCACTCGCGTAGGCATAAAGGCTGGGGAAGCCAATTGATAAAACAATGGGAGTTCAAGAGGTAGCTGTCCCAGTTGATTATGTGGTGAGGCTGATATGTGATTGATTGATCGGCACAGTCGTCACGAACAAGGCCCACTATATGAAACAAAAACTTGATCAACTACGTGTCTGGTTTTGTATGGAGTGTAAAAAAATATTTACCTTGTAAATTTTCAGTAGAAGACATACTTGTTTTATCCACAAAAAAATTGTGTGAAGAAGATGAACAACTATAAAAACATCAAATGACAAGAGTATTATTTATGCTCGACATCTATTAATATTCTATAGTCCAGGTCTATTCGATTGTATTGCTTTTTACAGAATAAATATTTACTCGCCACAGGGTTGAGCCCTATAAACAGACTTCAACGGTATGATGAGAACACGCGGGATATTGCGTAATTCATGATTAACGTTTATATTACTATCCATCCTTGATGTGGTGTGATAACTTCATATCTATGATATCCTCAACAAGGAAAATCATGCATATTTCTTTGATTGAATAAATCGACAGCATCGTCTGGATGCATACTGCAGGTCATAAAATGTATTTATTCTTCTCTGAGCTTGTATGTATTTCTTCGTGTTTCATATAAATCCGAAGAGAACAAAGATTTGTTTCCTTTTTGATGATAGACATCTATTTTTTCGTTATTTTCAAAATGCGGCTGCGTCAAGATATATTTTTGGTATATGATTTAACGTCGCAGTGGTATCTTTCACTTTTTTCCTACCAATCAATGTAGTGAACAATGATACCACCAACTGTTAGTCCAATATGCGATATCATCGTGCTGTGAACGCGTTGGAAAAAAACGTCACCCCAACATGGCGTCGGTGGCAGTTAGGTCTTTTATACTTCTCTTGCTGTGTATTGTGGGTAGGCAGCATGTGGAGATATTAGAGTCACCTGTAAATCTAGAAATAAGCGGGTATTTCGAGTACACAAAAATTGTAAGAGTAAGAAAATAGAGAGTAAAGCCCTTTTGTTTACAACCATTAAATAAGCACTCTTTTTTTTTTTAATCTTCACGACAAAATAAAAACAGGCAGAAGAAATCACTATTTCTTCCAGGTTACGAGATGTAAATATAATCAAAGGTATACATGAAAGATTCACAAAAATCATGTGGCAAATTTATTAAAAAAGAATGTACACAAATATAATTTATCCAAAAGTTTGACTGATTCTTCCGCCACGTTTAGCTCTACTAAGACGCCATTCATTGGGTTTCTCGTAACGATTAAATAAGGGTTCAATCTTTTCTTGCTTTTTACGCTTGGAAATCTTGTTGGCATCAGCAACACGGAAGAAAGTGGGGGCAGCTTCTGTTAACCACTTAGGATCAATCGCTGTCACTTCACGCATATATTCTTTGGATGTAAATACAATTTCATGATAAATGACCCATTCAGGACCCTTATTAAATAATGCACTGGAAGGATGGATATAGACAGGTGTGCCTTCCAGTAATGTTTTGTAGCCTTCTTGGGGATCTTTTTTGGCGGCATTTCTAAAGTACCCAGATACCAGTGACCTACAGACTTTTGTATAATTACGACCACAAGACACGATATCATGACGGTATCTAATACAAAAAAAAAGAAGGGAGGGTCAGTGGGTCCATGTACACTTGCTCATAAAATTCATTGTTTTTACCTATCCATAATACCCAGCAATTGTTTTCTAACATCTTGAGCACGCTTCATACTACGAGCTTGAATGAAGTTATCGAAACACCAAACATTTGAAAACTTACTCCCCTTCCAGCCATTATACACTGTCAACAAAGTTAAATGGTCACCCTCGGGTTGATGAAATTTAGCCTTCTTTTGATCTGCTTGAGCTTGCTTTTCTTTAGGACGGTAAAAGACGTTTTGGGCGGTCAACATGGCAACGATGGTCAAAATTTCTTCTGAACAACCCAAATCAACAGACTGGATTAACATCTTTGACAATTGAGGTTCGAGAGGGAACTCGGCCATTTTACGACCTAAACGCGTCAATAAACCTTCATCATCTAGGGCCTGCAAAGCATATAATTGTTCTAAAGCCTGGATCAAATTGTTCTCGGGTGGGGGATCCATGAAATCGAAATGAAGTAAATCATTGATACCCATGGCCTTCAAGGTCAAAACAGTCATAGATAAATTCAGCAACTGAATCTCGGGAATTGTATTGGGTAACATTTCATTACGATAAGCGGTTTCTGTATAGAGACGATAACATTTACCAGGACCAGTACGACCGGCACGACCAGCACGCTGTCTTGCAGCAGCTTGTGAAATAGGTACAACAACCAAGGAATCCATACCTAATTTAGCGTCCCACTTGTTTTGTTTGACAAATCCAGGATCGATGACATAGTAAATACCATCAATGGTAATAGAAGTTTCTGCAATATTAGTAGCAATGACAACCTTACGACTACCAGGGGGTGCAGGATCAAAAATACGAGATTGCATTTCAGACGGTAAAGCAGAGTAAACAGGTAAAACAATCAATTCGGGCACATCACTCCCTAACGCCTTCATCCGCTCAAATAGAATTTCACTTGCTGTATCAATTTCTTCTTGACCTGTCAAGAATAAAAGAATATCTCCTGGGGGTTCTGACAAATGAATTTGCATGACTGTAATTAATGCAGCATCCAAATAATCTGATTCGGGATCTTTGGTATACAATACTTCAACAGGGTAAGTTCTACCGGGAATAGTGAAAATAGGACAGTTATTGAAATAGGTAGCGAATTTATCAGCATCCAAAGTAGCAGAGGTAATAATCAACTTCAAATCAGGACGTTTTTTAGCAGCTCTCTTCAACAAACCAAACAATACATCAGTAGAGATGGTTCTTTCATGCGCTTCATCAAGAATAACAACGGAGTATTGACTCATTTCAGGGTCAATCAAACATTCTCTTAAAAGCATACCATCTGTCATGTATTTAATACGAGTTTCGGGACTAGTACAATCTTCAAAACGAATGGTATAACCAACTTCTTGACCAACACGGCAACCCACTTCTTCTGCAACACGTTTAGCCACTGACATGGCAGCAACACGACGAGGCTGAGTACAACCAATTCTACCATGATTTGCGAATCCTTCTTCAGCTAAATATTGCGTCATTTGTGTGGTCTTTCCGGAACCAGTATCACCCACCACAATCAACATTTGGTTCTCACGAATAGCTTCAATAAGGGACGAACGAAGCTTGTAGGTTGGAAGAGATTCACGTTGTTCCTGGATTGACATACTGGTGATTTTACCAAAACTAGTAGCATTATTGAAAGTAGCCTTTTTCCACTCCGCTACTTGTTCAGGCTTTGCTCCAGCAGCACTACCTCTAGCATCCTGGGCAAACTGTCTTCCATCAGGACCGGCCATAGGATCCAGCCAAGGTGTATTTACATCTTGAGGTACGGCGTCCATTTCCTGTTGCTGCTGCTGTTGTCTCAATTCTCTACGTTCCTTTGCTAATGAGGCACCAGCTAAAGCTGAACGATTCATGGTTCCGTCAGGAATCTTGACTACCTTGACAGGACTTAAATCAAGAGTTTGTGTCGTTTGACCCTTCAAGAAGGGAGGCTCTTCTTCACGCACTTCCACATCGATTTCCTCTTCAGTTTCTACATTACCGTCGAAATCAGTATCCTCATTCAATTCAGGGTAATCGGCAGGATCGACAACACCTGAAGCAATCAATTGCTTCAATTCCCAACGTTCGGGTGATGACATGCGTTTGACAGATCTTGATGGTCCCTCATCGACAATTACACCTACGGGGTTGGAGTTGGATCCGGTTATGTAAGAAGGACGTTCGGGGTTACGAGAAGTCATGGCCTCTAATTCCTCTTGGGATCGAACACGCAAATTAGGAGATAAATCCTCACCAGTTTTTTGGTCAACGTCCTTCATGGAAAGACTAACACGATTACCGGCAATGGACATGACTTTGACTTTAACAGGTTGGTTTTGTTTCACAACTTCTCTTGGGTTATTCACACGACCTTGAATCAGAGAACCGACATGGACCAATCCTTCTGAACGGCCCTTAATACCTTCCAATTTGACAAAGGCACCAAAATCTTTGATGTTGGATACAGTACCGTTATAAATCTTGTAAATGATGGGAGCATCATCCGGACCACTATTGTTGTGACGACGGCGAACAGGAGAGCGCGAGCGAGAACGAGAACGATGTCTACGATGGTGTCTTCTTTCAGGTGAAGGGCTTTCGTTTCTGCGTTTATGGTTGCTGGTATTTCTAGGCACGGCTGTTGATTTAATGCCTTCTAACTCGGCCAACATATCGTCTGCAACTACCATATCCTCTTTACGCTTTGCTTGCCAATCAGGATCATCTTGCACTGCTAAACCAGGGAAATTGGATGTTTTATCCGTCACGTTGTCCTCTTTGTGTACTTTTCTTTTGGGCTTTAATGTTTTGATGATTCGATCCAAATTCTCAATAAATGCTTCAGGAAAATCGGCATCGGCGTCCTTTAACATTTGTTTGAATGTTGGGAGTGAACCCTTTGCTTGGTCGTGAATGTGAATGATGAATTCAGCTACAGGAATTAAAATAGATTAGATTTGGTTTTGTTGTTATTATTATTGTTGTTGTTGTGTCGGCTGCTGCTTACCTAAAACTTGTTCATGTAAACCGGTATGGTTGTAAAGTTCGCTCACCACTTTTTGTACAAGTGACAAGTGTTCTAATTTCTCAATGTCGTCCATAATTATAAGAAAGAGAAAAGAAACACAAAAAAAAAAAGAAAAGAAAAAAAGCCTGCACCCTCCTATGTGACGTTTTTACACACATGTAGGGTGGTATTGAAAGTCCGGAGGTAAATCTGTTTGCCATCATCGGCATAATTATTGAACAGCCATGTCTAAAGACATATACAACATTTGTATATATCAGCTTGCATCAACTATACATTAATTTCTCAAAAGCTGATATTGGATTCAACGTTTACTAAGAAAGGAAAAAAGAAAAACACTAACGAAGTTTAGCATAAATATTTTAAATGTTGTGAGGCTGCTCATACAATAAAACGTTTAGGGAGGAATCTGATTTACCGCGGTAAAACGTTTAACCGGGATATATCTGCTGATAGATTTTTATGAATTTTTGCACTGTAAAACACCCGGACATCTATGGGACTTCCCACTGTAAATGGCAAATTTTGTTTTGCCATCTGTAAAAAATTTTGTGTGAAAAGAAAAAAATTGGGCTCTATTAGTTTATGAAGAACTCTCTGATAAAGAACATAATAGAGCCGGATTTCTGATACGTAATAAATTCATCGAGGAGATAGCGTTTTTCTTTTTTTTTTTTTTTGGATATCAGAGCCAAAAATTGTTCATTATAAAATAGATGCACTGTATAAACTTTAACTCTGGTTTTACAAATTGATTTGGTTTTTTATTTTAACAAGTAAAGACGAATTTATTTTAGAAAAAAAAAAATTAACTATCGCTTTCAGGCGAGCTTTTAAGGTGCTCTTTTGAAAAGTTTTGACCATGAGTGTTGAAACTTAATTTAAAAATTCTTGGACATATTATGTCCGAAAGAAGAACTACTTGGCTGCTATTTTCACTGTCATAATACTTTTCATTTTCCTCATGTTGGCTTTTTAAAACAGAAATAGTGTTCAGTGTCTCGTCAAGAAGGTCCTAAACAATTAACCAGACTTGTTATTATTTTTCTTCCCAATTATTTGAGATTAGAAATATACCTTCAAACTCAAGAAAAAATTGACCAAGTTAATCAGGTGATCGTTTCTTTTTTCAAAGTCTTCGCCCAACAAGATCTTCTTCTCCCGGATAAAATTATACAACCCATGCTTGGCATACTGCATTGACCACAATCGGATATATTTGTCTAGATGTGGCGAAATATTATCATTAATGCAACTAAATAAAAGACTGTTTGTAATATTGCTTACCGCTTGGTTGTATGAAATAGAGCTTAAGTTTTTTAAATTCTTCAACAGACGCATGCTTGTAGTGGTCAGCTATTGTTTTTAACATCGCCAGCAGGGCAAACATGCCCTTTGAGTTGTCAAATGCTGTTTTTCCATGGTCTTCAACATTAAAAGCGCCCGCTGTTTCCAAAATAAGGACTTCTAGATCTTCAAGTTCTGCTAAGCGTATAATTCCATCAGCCTTATAAATTCTTCTTTTGTCAACTTTGCATCCCATTTTCCTTAGCTGCACTGTCATGGCGGTAAGCTCATCTTCACCAGGAATGAAATATGGCTTATGTTCATTACCCTCCATCATAGTAAGCATTGATTCTAAACAAGGATAGATCATGTTGACATTATATACGCTTTCTGATCGTGATATTGATGGTCTCTTCTTATAAACTTTTGCCCTAATCCAAATAAAAGGTTAGCTTATTATGGGAAAGATTCTGATGATATTATACATACATGATTTTACAGATATCATCAATACATCGACACATTTCTTTTTTATCTGTTAGAAGTCCTTTAACCCCAATCTTCTCTTCAAACTCATCAATATTTGTCTAAGAATAATAATAAAAAAAAATTTAGGTATATCAAATTTAACTTGAAGATTTGAATATCAAAAATACTTACTGCAGTAACTACATTACTGATATAATTCTTTGCTTCTATCCAAATGTCGGTTGTTTCACATGGCTTCAACTGCTGCTTTAAATGTCGGTAGGTATCTTTATCTGCATTTGGATGAGGTGATAGCTTAGCACCCAAACGGGTTACACCGTTCTTCTCAGGGCTACAATCAAAATTATTAATAGGTTCTTAAATCAATTGCTGTTTCATTTTACCTGTACTTGTGGAAATTTTTACTATGTTCAGCATCGGCCAAGAACTCAACCCATTTCTGCTTAAAATCAACCACTTCGGTCTCCTTCATGTCTTCATGGTTATCTTCATGCTTAATCTAATAAAAAGTAATTAGTTTATAGGGGATAAAGAACATCGTTTACTATCAGCTTGCCTTTTGTTTCTTGCTTTTCTTATTTATTGTTATAACTTCACCACCAACCTATTACCTACTTCAGCAAATAACTCAAATAATCAATATTCAAATCCTTACGTTGTTATAATCTCCTGTCACCTAAAGATAAAATATACAAGTCAATAAACATGATATTTTGAACACATATTTACATACTGTGATATTGTTCACAACCGAAGAGCTGGGTGTACTTGAAGAATTAAAAGGCTCCAATAATTTATTAATGTGCCTATGGACGATTGTGGAAACGTTTCTCGAGTCTTCTTTGACAGTTTGTAAATTCTCCTTATAAAGTCTTTTGATTTTTTCAGCATCTTGTTCATGGAAAAAATTTTTGTATGACTTAAATGTCCAGTCTAAAGCCGGTTTATCACAAAAGTACTTCAAGTACTTGTTATTTGTTTTAAAAGTTGCTTTATACGTGGCTAAATCTGACATATGGAAGAAAAAATTTTTTATGAAAGAGACTACAGGCCTTCACACCAAGACCGTCCAGACGGTTTAAAGGCGTCTGGACCGAATAAAAAAAGAATGACGTCAGAGTTTTCCTTTGGCTTTTTCATGCGGAATGACCTTACTTGGTAAAGAGATGAGACCGAACAGTGTTGAAACCGCGGCTATAGAAACATTTCTAAGTTTCCTTGTAATTTGCATGGTGTTGAGCTAGCTGTAATACAAATTTCGCGTTAGTATGAACATAAACAGATATGATAGAGAAAAAAGTCATATCACTTACCAATTAATTAGATAACACCCACTGGACACTGGGGGAACAGCTCCAATAGGCTATACATCATGAAGTAATGCTTTAAAATGTTAAAATAAACTGTAAGACTGACTTTTTGCATAGAACATATATAAAAATTATCATACCTGTGGCAGTGTAAGACACTGTTTGTAACGGAAACCAAATTCTAGACTGCCTTCTTCCTCCGATAGATAAATGTTGTATTGGTACCAACCCCGGCATCAGTAAAAACCTTTTGCCTCCATTAAAAAAACCTTTCATGAGGAAAAAATTGGGCAATACAAAAGGAAAAGATAACCAAAGGTCAGCACGATCAGCTTAAAAGTAAACAACCACATTTTGATATTTGAATAGATCCTTTGTCTACAAAATTAAATACTTATTTTTACGATACTTCCGTCTTTTTTTTTTTCCTTTCTTTTGGTGAACAAAGAAATAAAGAAAAAAAAAAAATCTCAAGAGGCTTTTTTATAAGTTGAAAAATAATAATATATTAAATCAAATGTTGTTAGAGACGTCATTTTGTATAATAAGGGGTTTCGACGACAAGTTGAGAAAAATAGTTTTTCTACCTTGTGATGGTGGGAACCAGGTTTATGAATTTGATTTGATGTGTATGCTTTACATGGCAATAAAAGAGGTGTTTGTGGATATATCACTATCAGGATCAATTTCAGGTTTTAGGTTTTAAGTTATATTTAGTTTTTGTTTGTAGAAGAAGAAAAAAACTCTCTGTCTTAAGCTTCCAGGTTCTTACTAATGGTATCATATAATTGTAGGATAAAGTAAACATGAGACTATGAATTTGACTGAAAATCGAAATATCTTACAGATTAAGTGGGTGATTTTCGGCTTGAAATAAAGAAGCTGTCTGAGAATCGAAAAGTCTTACAAATTAAGTGAGAGATTGACCGGGAGTAAGTGGCATATGTAAAGTTTTTATTGGACATTTAAGTTTATTTGGGGACCAAAGGCTCATCCAAAAGACCTAAAAATTAGATGGCGTTTGTTCTAACGCGAGAATAAATGTAGTCATCAGCTTCAAAAACCGGTTTAGAAGCTCCATGGTTGCTTTGCCCATCAAAAATCTGTAGCCTGTTCCCCTCTTGTTTTTTTATTTTTGAAGTGTCATATTTTTATGGATATATAAAGAGATATTCTATATTGAAAAAAAAAAGAACCCGATATATTAAGCCATAGTAAATACTCTTGAAATGTAGTAAAGAACACTGTATGGCATCGAAACTACGAGAACTGATTCTGCTGGTAGAAGTGGTTATGTTATTTCTTCTTTCTCAACTTCTTGTGTAAGTTATGATGTTGTGGTGGACGATCTACAAATGACCACTTGCAGCTGCCCTGACTTCCGCCTTAACAATATCGCATGCAAACACATGTATTTGTTGAAGTGTGATATGTCTTGGTTGTCTGTATTTGAAGGTAAAGATAAATACTATTGAATTCTTTACGGCTTCATTTCTTTACCAACCTTAAATTGAATAGTTTCTTTCGATCTCACTTTATCAGCCATTCCCCAGAGCTCGCCTGATAGCTCAGCTCTTCTTACTCCAACTGAACAAGCTCCTCTCACCGCTCCAAGCAATTCTTCAATAGATTTTGACACTCTACTTTCTAACATTCATAAACTTAAACGCCAGCAATATACTTTGACCGAAACTGAGCTCGAAGAATTAAACAGCTTCAATCACTGGTTTCTCTCTCGTATAAATTCTACAAACATTCCTTCCAATTCTAATTTTACCATACAAAGATAACAAATAATAAACGCTCTGCCTAAAAATCAAAAGCAAAGCAACCCTCTACTTTTAAAAACCGCTCAAAAATTCGGGTATATAAGTAAATTGAACTATTTGCGTCTTTCTTTCGCTTTACAAACATGACGGTACCCTCAACATCTCTTGAGAACCATAATCATGGCCCTTCAAATACACTAACACGCTCTTTTCGAGATGTGGCTGCGCAAGCCTTACCACCTCGAGCATACCGAAACAATCCCAATTCGAAATCTCGAATTACCATCTCTCTTGGAGACACCATCTTCAAACCCATTACTGACCTTAAAGATCAAAAACCAGCCATTCATCGTAACAGTAGTTATAAACATGCCGTCTTTTACTTTGTTGAAAAAGAATTTTTAAATTTAATACCTGAATTTCAAAAAGCACGTTATGTGCGTTTTCCTTTTGGTACCTGTCTTGGTACTCATGCCACTGATGACAGTCAGGGCAAAATTATCGAAGTCATTTTGAATGACCAATCAGCTGTCGACGATGCAGTAAACAATCCTATTGTTATTGGGCACGACAGAAAGTTTCACGCCACTCCTGCTGTCCCTCAGGACAACATCATTTTGAAGGTCCATCTTTCAAAATTACCTTTCTTGCCAGTAGCCGATCTACACACCACGTTGGTCCACAATTTTTCTCGTTTCGGTAACGTGAGAGACGTCACTATTTACCTCGACGATGAGTCCAACACAGCTTTCTGTGGCAACGGTGCTATCTTCTTGGACAGATCAATTGATCCAGCTAACCCCAAAGCCTGGGATAAGCTCACGTATAAAATCGATTTAGGTAACCAGTCCTTCTGTCTTGGTAAATGGGCTAAAATGGAGTCCCATTGTGTATATTGCAAGCAAATGGGTCATACCCGTAAGGACTGCCAAGAAATACCAACTATTAGTAAAACGTGTTATCTATGTGATAGACGCGGGCATCTCGCTCGCCACTGTCCCCGGTCTCACGATAACTCCATTGCCTCTTCAAAAAAACGAGTTCGTAACGAAGAGGAACCTTTTGTACCCAGCCTCAATAAGGTCTTAGTAACACCCACCCACACTATTAGTGCTGAAGATACCGACGAAACAACTGGCACCGAACCCAATTTCACCCTCGACGAAGTAACCCACAAGGAGGCCCGTCATCCTCGTACTTCCCAATCAATTACGTTGGTATCCGATAACGAATCTATGATGGACGTGTCGGAGGACGATGCGGATAGATTAACAGATGCCGAAGAGCTTCCCATGGTAACCAATAATATATCAGCCATTGTTGGAAAACAAACTACCAACAAAGCCAGTAACCCGACGACGACTTTCTCTAAAGTTACCACTTCTACTATGAGCAACAAACGAGTCTCTCCTCGAGCTAATAAAGGTGTCGCTGCTGTAAAATATGACCCTTCCTCCTCTTCACCGACATCTTCCTTCCGGAAGACGTCTGACTGATGAGGGGGCAGATTCAAGTATCTCCAACCTTTTTATTTATAAAAAAAAAAAAAAAAAAAAAAAAAAAAATCTATATTACTTTATGAATTTACATAATTCAAATTACACAACCACCACTAATCCTCATCCTACTACAACAACAGGATCAACATCTTCTTCTTTTCCTCCAATTGACCAAGATCCATTCTTGGACCACTCTTTCCTTTCAAGTACCATCAGGATTGCTACCTTAAACTGTCGCAGTCTTGTCAAAATCAATGAACCCTCTCGTCGTCAAGACTTTATTCGTTTTCTGCGTAAACAAAACCCGCCTCTAGATATCATTACTTTACAAGAAGCACACGCTTCTACTACGGAACTGAAGCTAATTCTTGATAATCTATTCCAAACCAAACAAACAGTCTGGAGCAAGCATTGCGGCATTGTTTGTTTTAACCCTTCTTTGCAACTAACTCCTGATTTCATAACAATTGATCAACGGGTGATAAAGTGTACTATAACTCATTCTCAACGTACCTTTGATCCTATAACTATCGTTACCATTTATGCTCCGGCACAACTCTCTGAACGTCAACAATTTTTTTCTCGTATCATCGAGATGCCAATAATTCGTTCCAGAGAAGATACTCCCTCCGTTAACTTATCTAGTAATTCTCCAGCTTTACCCTCTCGAACGATCATCACTGGGGATTTTAATTATAACCTACGCGATGTCTCCACCTCTTTGACTGGACAACAAGCTTTAAGTAATCACCAATTTCGCTGGAATCAAGTGCTTCAATCCAATTTTCTGAACTGCCTCGACTCGCCTAGCATATCACCCACATTTCGAAGAGGTCAACAAATGTCAACCATAGACTACATATATTCGACTTCCGATTTATACTCTGATAAGATTAAACAATGTAGAATTTATATCACCTGCATGGACTGACCACGCTCTATTGACCTTTTCTTTTAAGTGTCTTTCTACACATTCAGGAAAAGGACTTTGGAGGGCCAATCCAGCCTTAGTTTCGAATCCCAGATTTTTGGATTCCATGCATCAAGAGATTGATAAAATTTGCTCAACGTTTCGTCACGATCTTAGCCCTCAGCTTCGATGGGATCGTATTAAGGATACAGTTCAAAAAGTTGCTCGTAAAACTGGCCGCCATCATGCTAATTGGCGTAAAAAACATTTAGATGTGTTACAGTTAAAACGATCCTCGATCCTCAATAATTCGTCACTGACTACAGCTGCCCTACAATTCAAACTTTCCAAAGTGGAAGCGAAAATTCAGGGACTACAAGAGGAAATGTCCACCAATGACTCTTTACGAGCACAAAAATTTTGGAGGGAAACAGGTGAATCTTCGCCTTCCTTTCTGAAACGCTCTATTACTACTCGCCTTACCAAAAGTTTTATTCCGGAATTATTACATCCAATTACATCAGCATCCTGTACAACTCCAGAAGCTCTTGTTGTGTTTTGAGGTAAGTAAAAATTATAAGGCAGTTTATGAATAATTTGAGACTGCTTATAAGATTGTCTTTATTATGAAATAAAATGAACAAGTATTTATATAAAAAAAGACTATCTGCTGTCCCACTATCTTTAGTGTATCTTTGAAGTTGTTATCATTTTCCCAGTGTGTATCCTGTTACCTTTAACTGCTTATTTTGTAAATATGTTACACTTGGAATTACTGTCATCTTAGACACATTGTACTTCCATATCTTTAGTAAGCCTTAGTCACTGTGTTCTTGTAACCCTGTGATATGATAGTACTAACTATCTATATTGGGTAATTGATTCCTTAATCATTCTTAATGTATTGATGTCATAGATATGGATTTATTTAATGTAACAACAATATAGCAGATCACCACAGCAGGAATTACTTCATAACATATTTATTTAAACAGACATTACGTATAACATTATATCATATTCCTCTAACGCGTCACATATATTATCCGAAAGCCATCTAATCATTTAGTATGAATACCTGTAGTTTTTGCTAGTAGAATTCCCTAATCTAAATTTTCTCGAAATAAAAGATATACACAGTTCTAACAGTATTTTCTTTTGTTACCTTAATTTACATTTTTATCTCCATCCCAAACAGACTGTAAAACATCCCAATTTAAACGATAATCCTAAAAGTCGTAAAAGTTATAGAGCGCATTACCGAATCAACAAAAAAACTTTTCAATGGCTGGTCGCTCGTTTAAGTAACCCCTCTCACTATGCCGGATAAATTGTACAAGGAGGATATAGTGTAGAAATTCAGGTTGCTTGTGTTTTGTGGAGATTTGCGAATACACATTTTGGATACCGCATTGCAGAGGTTACTTTGGGTGTTTCAGCAGGATCATATAGAAACTTCACGGAAAGGTTTATTAATGCCATGGTAGATATGCGCAACGAAGTAATTTCTTGGCCTATCGGTAATTCTGCAAGAGCTTTGAAAAATTCTGAAGAGTTTTATGAACTGGGTGGACCCAATAACATGAGATTAAAAGGAATTCTCGGATGTATTGACGGTAAGCTTGTCACCATCCAGAAGCCATCAGTAAATGGAAATGCCCATGTGCATCGTAAGAACAACGAATCAATGAATTTAACTGCTGTGTGTGATGCAAGGTGCAGATTTATGTATGCAAAAACAGGGCATTCCGGTAAGTGTATGTCTTGAATAGACGCTCAGTGTCTTTGTTTTTGCCTACAGTTTTTGTCATGAACTCATTTCATCATGTCCTAGATCATGCCTTGATTTTAAACCCTTGTGAAACCTTGTCCTAAAATCTAATATCAGTATACCTTGTCCGCTACCAAACTCCCTGTAAAACCTTGTACCCAAAATCATATCTGTATATCTTGCCCGCTTTCTGAATTCCTTGTAAAACCTACCACCAATCTGTATTCCAATATATTTCCCGCCTCTTGTCTGACTCAACCTTAGTAAACCTTTTTCCGATCATCTATTACTTCATATCCCAATCCAGTTTTCCCGCCCGTGTCAAATCAGAGATATTCCCCGAACCATCTAATTATTCAATGTCAACTAAATCCAGCCTGCTATTACTCGTCGAATCTCAATTACTCATCCTTGTCAAATAATCTGCTCATGATATCTGTTCCGTAAAGTCCCTTGTTAATCTATAATTTAAACCCATCGTAGCTTTTCCCATGTATAAGAAATAGTATAAATAGATGCTAGTTATTTATTAGAAAAACGTTATTCTGGATCTTAGTCCTAACCCCTCCCCCTTCTCTGAAATAAACTTCTTTATTTATCATTTTCACTCTGACTCTCGTGTCACCAAGTAGTCTTCTTTCTGTTCTTGTTCTGTTTCTGACATTATCCAGAATCAAAAACCTAACTACTTGGTCCTCTTTACCTTTTACCTCGTTTCTTTGCCGTGTTCCCTGTTCCCTGTTTCTTGTTTAACCTCGTCTCCAATAAAGATTTGCCACTATGCCTGAATTGACCGAAGAGCAAATCGAAACACTCAAGCAACTCCTACATCGGGTCTCCATTATTGAAGAAACTGAATTACCAAAATTAGAAACCCAAAACATGTCCGCAAATGACATAATTAACAATCTTGCTCGACGACTCCATGCCATTGAATCCAACACTGCAACTATTATCAGCAACTGTCAACAACATGTAGCCGATCTAGGTGCAGAGATCCATGCATATATAGCCGAAAATTATCAACATAAATCCGTAACCCAACAAACAAATTCCATCCGTATCAAACCTCCCGTACCTTTCACTGGTCAAACGTCGTACATAAATTCATTTTTTTCTCAACTCTCAGTTGTATTTGCTGCCGACGACGTACGTTTTGCTTCGGACAACAAGAAGGTTCTCTACACCATTGGTTGTTTAGCAGGAAATGCCCTTTCATACATTGAACCATTTATCAAAGATATCGACACTGATAAAGAATTGGAAATTTTAAACGATTATAAAAACTTCAAACAAATCCTATATGACGCCTTTGGTGACTCTAATCCAATTATTAATTCTGAATCATCTATCCGTGCCCTGCGACAAGTGGGCTCTGTAGCTCGATACGCAACAGACTTCCGAAGATTGAGCATGCAATTGACTTGGAACAACGATGCCTTGGTATCTCAATTCGTGCTGAACCTTAAGGACCATGTTAAAGATGAACTTGCCCGACTCTCACCCATTAAGGAATTGAACAAGATGATAGCTAAGGCAATTGAAATTGATAATCGACATTATGCAAGAGTACAACAAAAACAACAATCACCAACTCGAATCATTAGACAACCTCAACCCACTCAACCTACCCCAATGGAAATCAATCATGTCGGTTATCCCACGTACGAAATTAAAACGGAAAACAAAACACAATCCTATTCACCCCACAACAACAACATTCGTCGTGGCCCTATTTCACCTGAGGAAAAAGATAGACGACGTAAAAATAATCTATGCCTATACTGTGGACTTCCTGGACATTTTACAGCTGCCTGCCCAAACAAGATAAATAACCAACCCCATCGATCTAACTTTGGAACAATATCAACCATATTAACTAATGAATCATATGATGAAACCAACTTGGAAACCGACACCCAATTACACGCTATTACAAGCATCGACCCCCAGTTAAATTTAGTGAAGGCCGTAAAAACCCCAAAAGACAAATTATTGGTACAGTATTTACATCAAGTATCCAAAAAACAGGAAAGTATCAACAAATCCAATGCTCTCGACATTAATTACGTTACTGAAAGCGAAGTATCGGGTCTCATTGTTATACCTGTAACAGTATCTATTAGCGGTATTTGTGTCTCTGTTTTTGCTCTCGTCGACTCTGGAAGCTCTAGTTCGTTCATCTCATCCAACATCGTAACTCAAAGCGGTCTCCCCTATCATACTGGTATACCGACCTCATACAAATTAGCAGACAACTCCGTACATACGACAGATAAAGAATCTTCTTTATTTATGAAAATTAACGATACACACCACCAAGAATATATTACTTTGAAGCACCTCGACTCTGCTGCTCACCCTATTATTCTCGGTCAAGATTGGCTAGTACGCCACAACCCTGCTTTTGACTGGAAGTCCGGAACGATGGTGATGACCTGTCTTCTTCGTGGATGCCTCGCCACTAAACTAGATACAACAACGACCGATGTGATTACAATTGACGATGAAAAAATTAGTGACTCGATTAACGATAGTACAACCTTTGTAACCCCTTCACATACAGATAATATTTTTACTTCTTCCAATGAAATAAATCATTCTTCTGAGTATTCTTATGACTTTTTAAAAATGAACGAGAAAAAAGAAAAAAGGGAAAAACTTGCAAAACAACTCAATACACCGATTTTAAAACATTTTAACGTTCCACAACCAAAATCTGCACCTATTATTTGCGCCATAAACACAAACAAATATGAAAACATCACGACACAACTGTTACCAAATAAATATCAAGATTTTAGTATTGTATTTTCAAAAAAAGAAGCTGATCGACTACCCCCGCATAGACCCTATGACCATACCATCCCTATCAAGACCGGTAGTGAAGTGACTTTTGGACCCTTATACAACCTATCAAAAATAGAAATGGACACATTGTATGAATATATTCAAGAAAATTTAACCAAAGGATTTATTGAAAGATCTGAGTCTCCTGCTGGTGCTCCTGTTTTCTTTGTCAAGAAAAAGGATGGCTCTCTTCGCCCTGTTATTGATTACCGCAGTCTTAACAAAATCACTATTCCAAACCGATGTCCCCTACCACTTATAAGCGAAACTTTAGATCGTCTACATACTGGGGCTATATTTACCAAACTTGATATGCGTGGTGCATATAATCTTCTTCGTATAGCTAAAGGTCATGAATGGAAAACTGCTTTTCGTACCCGTTATGGTCATTTTCAATATCGTGTCATGCCTTTTGGTCTTTGTAATGCTCCTGGCTCTTTTCAAGCTCTAGTCAACGACACCCTGCGACAATATCTAGACTCTTTTGTCGTTGTTTATCTCGATGATATTCTTATTTTTTCCAGCAATCCGGAGGAACACACGAATCATGTACGTCTGGTGTTACAGAAGCTAAAGGATGCTCAACTCTCTCTAAAATTGGAAAAATGCGAATTCGACGTGAAGAGTGTACAATTTCTTGGTTTTGTTATTACCCCCAATCATATCTCAATGGATCCAGAAAAGGTTGATGCAATTAAAGACTGGAAAGATCTCACCAGTGTCCACGATATTCAAGTTTTCCTCGGATTGACAAATTTTTACAAACGATTTATTGCAAATTATTCCAAACTATGTGTCCCATTGACTAGCTTACTTAAAAAGGATGTTCCTTTTCGTTGGGATAGCTCTGCCATCAACGCCTTTAATGATCTCAAGAATCGTATTGTTAGTAATCCAGTACTACTCCATTTTAACCCACAGTTACCTTGCATAATCGAGACCGACGCTTCTGACTTTGCTCTTGGTGCCGTATGTAGCCAGACTGGTCCCGATGGCTATAACCATCCAATCGCTTTTTATTCACGAAAACTTCTTCCGGCTGAACTTAACTACCAGATATACGATAAGGAACTTCTGGCTATTGTTGCTGCTTTCAAACATTGGCGACACTACTTGGAATTTTCATCAGATGCAACCATTGTTTTGACGGATCACAAAAATTTAGAGTACTTTTCAACTACTCGCAACCTCAGTCGCCGACAAGTTCGCTGGGCTGAGATTCTTGGTGATTTCAACTACCTCATTGTTTACCGTGCTGCCAAGCACAATGCTGCTGCTGATGCGCTCTCTCGTAAAGACCGCCCTTTTGAGGGGGGTGACTCTCGTGGAAAAACTAATATGACCTTGCTAGACCCAAAATTATTTTTAAACTCTGTTATCTCCGTACCCATTGACCTCGAAACAAATCCTATCCTGCCGAAAATCATCCTTGCATTACCTGAAGACTCTTATTTTGGACCAATTATCAACACAGTCAAAACATCTCCTGAAAATAAGGCTGAGACCAAATACAGCTTTAACGATAATATTTTATTTCATGAAGGAAAAATATGTGTACCTCATGTTGACGATGTAAAAAGAATTATTTTAGAAGAATGTCATGATACACCTGCCGCTGGACATTTTGGTATCGCAAAGACGTATGATATGGTATCAAGAAATTATTACTGGCCCGGTATGCGTACCTACATCAAGGACTATGTTTCTGGTTGCGAAACGTGTATCAGAAACAAAAATAGCCATCACAAACCATATGGACTTCTACAACCTCTACCAATCCCGGACTCACCTTGGACATCCATATCAGTTGATTTTATAACCCAACTTCCACCGTCCAAAAACTACACGGCAATTTGCGTGTTTGTCGATCGCTTCAGTAAAATGGCATTGTTCATACCCACTACAAATCAAGTCAATGCAGAAGAAACATCACGTCTGTTTATCACTCATGTCTTTTGTCATTTTGGAACCCCCGATAGCGTAATCTCTGACCGTGGAGTTACCTTCACGTCATTATTCACAAGGTCTGTCATGAAAGGATTAAAAGTCACACAAAAATTGTCCACTGCTTTTCACCCACAAACGGATGGTCAAACAGAACGTATCAACTCTATACTTGAACAATACTTACGATGTTACATCAACTACCAACAATCTGACTGGAGTGATTATTTACCCATAGCACAATTTGCCTATAACAATGCAAAACATTCATCAACAAATACCACTCCTTTTTATGCAGTATATGGATATCACCCACGAATGTCAGTAACACTACCAAGGTCCGATCAAGATAAATCCCCTGCAGACGTCCGCTTACAAAATATTCATGACTTACACCAAGAAATGAAATTCAATATTGGACTAGCCCAAGAAAAGCATACGGAATTTTATAATAGACACGTACAACCAGGTCCCAATTACAAAATCAATGACAAGGTTTGGCTCTCATCAAAAAACATCAAATCACAACGCCCAACTGGTAAACTAGACTACAAGCGTCTAGGGCCGTTCAGGATTGTAGCATTAGTTGGATCCCGTGCGTACAAATTGGACCTACCTCCAACGATGCGTATACACCCAGTGTTTCACGTAAACCTTCTAGAACCGTATAAGCCTGATAAAATCCCTGGTCGCCCCATTCGTGAATTACCACCTATAATCGTAGATGAACATCAAGAATACGAAGTGGACTACATTGTAGATTCAAGATTCAATAGAAATAACTTACAATACTTGGTACACTGGAAAGGCTATAGCACCATGGATAGAACTTGGGAACCTACAAAAAATCTTACCCATTGTAAATCAGCTATCAAGAAATTTCATACCTTGCACCCAACCCGACCATGTGAAAAGAGTCTCACAGTTGCTCGACCGTAAAGAGGGAGCGACTGTCATGAACTCATTTCATCATGTCCTAGATCATGCCTTGATTTTAAACCCTTGTGAAACCTTGTCCTAAAATCTAATATCAGTATACCTTGTCCGCTACCAAACTCCCTGTAAAACCTTGTACCCAAAATCATATCTGTATATCTTGCCCGCTTTCTGAATTCCTTGTAAAACCTACCACCAATCTGTATTCCAATATATTTCCCGCCTCTTGTCTGACTCAACCTTAGTAAACCTTTTTCCGATCATCTATTACTTCATATCCCAATCCAGTTTTCCCGCCCGTGTCAAATCAGAGATATTCCCCGAACCATCTAATTATTCAATGTCAACTAAATCCAGCCTGCTATTACTCGTCGAATCTCAATTACTCATCCTTGTCAAATAATCTGCTCATGATATCTGTTCCGTAAAGTCCCTTGTTAATCTATAATTTAAACCCATCGTAGCTTTTCCCATGTATAAGAAATAGTATAAATAGATGCTAGTTATTTATTAGAAAAACGTTATTCTGGATCTTAGTCCTAACCCCTCCCCCTTCTCTGAAATAAACTTCTTTATTTATCATTTTCACTCTGACTCTCGTGTCACCAAGTAGTCTTCTTTCTGTTCTTGTTCTGTTTCTGACAGTTTTAACCAATACATTTAAAGGACGAAACCATGATGCCAGGGTTTTTACAAGCAGTGTTCTATACCATAATATGCTGACAGACGGTGCTCGATGGTGTCCTGAAAATACTTTCATTTTGGGAGGTGTGTATACGTTAGTCATATATAATACGTTTTTACTGATAAATGACTCAATTGTAAAACCACTTTGTAGATTCAGCTTACCCTCTTCTCCCAAACTTGGTCACACCCTTTTCAACTAACGACAATTCTTTACAATTATACAAGGATTTTAATGCTGTTCTTTCTAGCTCAAGAATTAAAATTGAGCATGCATTTGGGGCCTTGACATCTAGGTGGAGATTTTTATGGAAACATCTTTACATGCTTGACATCAAGCGAATAGAAAAAACAATTCTGGCTTGTTGTGTTTTGCACAATGTGTGTATTGACCAGTGTGACATTGAAGAATCTTTTGAAGCTGGTAATTTGGAATAAGCTGCGTTTATCAGTGCAACGACAATACGTAGAAGAGATGATGTTGAAATATCTCTTCAAAATCCTACACCTCTCCCCAATAATGTAGTACCCGCTCATCCATCAGATCCTACATTACAACCTACGAGGCTGACCACTGCTGCTTTACGTGATCTCAAAAGACTAGCTATAGCTCACGGTAACACTCTTTTGGAATCCTTAAGGTAAGTCGAACAAGCCAATCTTTTGGCGACATCCGATCAGGAAGAAGACGAAGCTGATTTTTCACATTCAGATGAAGATGCATAAATTTGTTTTATTTATGCACGTTGTTTTTTATTTATGCACGGTTTTTTTTTCTTTCTTATTTATTATCATATTAAAACTTACAATTTATCGTATTATTTTGAGGCAAGTTTTAGTTAGAAAGCAAGATAATATTTGTCAACTGTAGATGCTCAGTCAAGAAAAATACTTTACGAGAACGGTTTTATTATGAAAAGAAAAAAAAATCTAATTGTTTTCGTTGTTAGAACGAATATTTGTTAACATGTGATACTTTTCAAAAGTTTCTTCCAAATGCTTTCTTCTTTTTTCAGCCGACTCTTCATACAAGGCATGTCTCTCGCGCATCAATTCTCGTCTTCTTTCAGCCATTTCATTCAAGGTAGCTCTTCTACTCTCTTCCAGTCTCGTCAAAAAAGCATCACGATCGATTTGTCTTTGTTCGCGCTCTTGGACTCCCAATGCCATTATTGTTTGCATAAATTTATGAATGGAAGACTGAGCATTACTGGCAATTTGTTGAATTATTTCAATTGGATCCAAGGTAGACTTATTGGCAACATTATTGGTGACCAAAGAAGGGGCGTTGTTGCTTGAGTCAGAATGAATGGAAGTGGCGCGAGGGTTAGAGATATTGGATGAGGAACGATTGGAGGAGGGACGATGGGGTGAGGAACAATTGGATGTGGAAGGGTTAGATACTGACGGGTTTGGCGTGACAGGATTGGAATTAACAGAAGTACGAATATTGGCATCAGGTGTAATTGGAGATGATGAAGGGGGACGAGTGTTGCTTGACTCTGCATCTGAGTCGGATGAATTGCTATGCTCGTTGGTAATATCTTCGACGAAGAAAGAGTTTTCTCTTGCTAACCGGGGAAGAGGAGTGTTAAGAGATGCGCTTGGGTAGCGTTCTCGTCTGGCTTTGTTGATCACCTCTCTTTTAACTTCTGTGTCATCCATATACAAAATTCTACCTAAACCCAGAAGATTTTGTACACCATTGTTTCTATTATGGCGACCAGTTTCAACTACAGATTGATTTGATTCCACTACTTGTTGAAGATCTTCATCTTGATCAATATCATAAATGTGAATACCAGTCTTCTCCATGCTAACTGTTTCGAACAAGATCTGAGGATTGATACTGGGATCATCTCTTGTAATGGCACCCACACCAGCATAGTACTCTTCATTTTCAGGCTCTGGATACCAATTTAAGCTCTCTGAAAGTAAATCTAAACAAAGATTTACATACTTCATTGCTCAATGTAGAAATATCTAGTTTTTGTCGATTATGCAACGCGTAATTCGTTTCGTTATGCTCCAAACGGGCTAATAATTCGTCCTCTTCGTTGAGTCTTTCTTCGAGTGTATTGATATAGTCCTCGTAAGTACGTATGGTAGCATATAAGTAAAGGATTTGAGACATTTTATGTTAAAAAGTGTTTAAAAAGAGAAAAAGGCAAATAAAGTAAGAAATTGTGATGTAATCTCTCATAAAGTGCGTTTACAAAAACGGTAGTTTGGAAATAGTGTGTATTTACACATATGACGTAATATTCATACTCCGAATGTGTAAATTGGAAAAAATTGCCCATTCCTCTCTATTGCCCATTCCTCTCTATTATAAAAAGACATTATTAATAAATTGTACTAATCCGATTAGCGGTGGCCAATGACAAACGAGGTTTAAAAGTACAAACACGATAAATTTTTGAATGTACTTTGATGACTTTTAAATGTACGCGTCAAGTGACACTACAAACCTATTACAGAAACGTGTACCACTCTTTCTTCTATTATATGATTATCATTGGATTACTTACTTTCAAGATATGGCGTGTCAGTCATAATCTTGCCTGTCATCTAGCCCTGTCTAAGAAGGAGGTCGAATTCAATATATATATAAAGGACCCTAAATTTTATGTTAATAAAAGTTCAGTTAATTTTTGCAATCTGGTTAATCTTACTTGTCATTTTTCCTAAATTATCATCGATTTATCACACATCTGATATTATTGGGTTTTGGTAATGATAGCTTTAGGCCAAGTCAAAATTTATAACGACATTTAATAAAATATTATAATCCCATAAGTAGTATTATTCGGTTCATAAGTATTTACACGCGCCAAAATTTCCCTTTATATCCACATGTGTGTTGTCTTTAATTTGGGACCTGATTTTTCTATTTGTCTTGACTTCTGTGATAATCGAATATAATAAGAGAAGTATAAATGAAAAACAAAGCAAGTACAGAAATGAAATTCTATAATCCCTTATAAATACATGATTATCCATTCTATTATGTAATGTGACAATTCTTTTATTATGATAAACTATGATATCCTCAACAATGTCAAAAGATATCATCCTGAGCAATTCGATAGAATAAAAAGAGAGTACAGTAAAGGTCCACCTAGAAGGTAATATAATAATAATAATAAAAAAACCGACCTTTTAACATAAAAATATATATACTTTCTAGTAAGAAAGGAACTGACACTATCCATGGACATGATTCTCGATAAACTTGTTCAACCCTCTACTGATTTGTCGGTGTAATTCTCATTTTTAGAATCACTGGCCATCTTTTATTTGAACAATGAACGTTCTGTACGAGATAAACGTGCATTAGTTTTTATATTGACTATTAAATAACTTGGACGATTAAAATACAACCCATGTTAGTGAGAACGGTAAATTTTGTCATTTTAAGAAAATTTAATGTCTACAACCAAAAAATAAATGTCATCTAATAAAACTACAGTCGTTCCATTGCTACTAGTAAACTTTTTTTTTTATTGAAAAAGGTGATCGACCTTTAAAAATGTATGGATTGGTCTTTTGGGAATGGTCAGAATATAAAACTAGCATGGTCAGCTCTTTGATCGAGTCCAAGGAAGCCCCGAGATATAATCTTGATTAAGGCAGTTATCCAACTGATTAACAGAATTTTGAATAAATTGTTGCAAGTATTGAAACGAAATCGCCTCACTTTTTTCTATGATTCTTGAACTAAGCGTTTCAACATCGCTGAATATTTTTCGCTTGACTTTGCTTTGCTACATAGTCCCAAGCGTCTTGTTTTAGGTAATTGATCACAAAGATTGTACAACTACAAGTAAATCCTTTTCACAATTTTATCTGAACCTTTTTTAACAGAGCCAACATCCTCAGGAAAAAAGTCTGATCTTGCATATTCATAAGAAAATCTAATAATAATAAACAGATGATTGAGTAGCCATCTATATTCGAAATAATACGTACCGAAAATGTTCCACCATAAAAAACCCTTGAGAAAATGGACAATCCCATTCTGCCAACGCTACCGGCCGCAAACGCCCTGGTTAAATGCTCCAGCAACAAGTAGTTGTCCAAACCCATGAGGCAAGGGAGTGCAAGTCAGCAGAATGGTCTGGCGCCATAACAATGATTCTCCCGCCCAAATTTTGGTACCCCAAGAGAATATCACCCCGGTTGTCAACATCTGCTGAATCTGTTGAGAGAGACGCAGACACCCAAGCCAGTTCCATCTAGATACAACGGTAATATCACTATCTAACGCTACCGGCCGCAAACGCCCTGGTTAAATGCTCCAGCAACAAGTAGTTGTCCAAACCCATGAGGCAAGGGAGTGCAAGTTAGAAGAGTGTTCAGCGCCATAACAATGATTCTCCCACCCAAATTTTGGTACCCCAAGAGAATATCACCCCGGTTGTCAACATCTGCTGAATCTGTTGAGAGAGACGCAGACACCCAAGCTGCCCATTGTATCGACATTCGATTAAAAGAAAAAAAGAAAAAAGGAAACGTAATAATTATTTTGACGACGTAATGTTTTTTCGCGTGACCTCACTCAACTAAAAATTTTCGTTAAAACGGACATTTTCAGAACTTAAAAGTCCGATTTTTACACTTTGGATTTTCATTTATTTTTGATCATACATCGCCTTATTTTGGTCATAGGTTTCATCATGTTAGCAGAAATAACATTTTGTTTCTATATTTAGGAGTTCCCAACATAGACACATTGCCAGTAATCACTATGAATCGAGGCCTTTAAGTACAAGATAGTTCTACTTAGAGCAAAATAGAGAATACAATGCAAGCCTATTTTAGTGATGGTGCAATCAAATGGGTTCTATTTAGAGAGTAACTTTAACTTTATTGCATTGTTGATGGTCAAGAAAGACTGGCCCCGATTTTTTTTAATTCAGCCAAAACAGAACCTATGCCCCTTCCAGCAGACAAATCGTGATACTTTATCTTGTAAAGCGGCCACGTATTTGTTGATTTATCAACGAGCTAAGAAATAAAAAATATCTATCAAACGCTTTTCTCAGCCAATGATATCGCTGAACGACTGCTTTCCCCAGCAGCAAAAATTTTCGTTTATTATTGTTTTCTAGTGCGTTGATTACTTTGCTCATCTCTTCTTTTTTTCACACATTACAAAGCAAAAGAAAAGGGAACGAACATTTGCTTTTTTTTATATATATTTTCATATTTACTTTTACAACTTTTTATTTGAAAGAAAGAAAGAAAAAACCAGCGAGAAAAAAAAAAGACCAGATAAAAAAAAAATGACAGAACCTAACGGGAATGATACTGCGATTGCCAAAAAGTCTGTTGTAGATGACTTCTTTTCGGCATTATTTGCGAATAATTCTACAGTTAGTGATGATAATACCCCTGCGAACAATAGTACCACTACTACTCCTACTACTACTACTACTATTGAGGCGTTTGAAAATAAAGCTCCCTCAACAAACCAAGACAGTACTGCAGATGGTCAAGATTATAAATATAAATATAATCCTGAAGTTATTAGTAATGACAACGAACAAGATGAAAGTAATATTATGGACGAGGAAGAACAAAGCAATCATGGTGGCCGAAAACGAGAACGAGTATTAGATGAGTTTGATGAGTATTCGTTACTTTCTAAGCGACGCGGTTCTGATCGTAGTAAAAATAACTTTAAACGTAAAGCTATTGAAGCAAGAGAATCCATTCAGGATGTAAACCAGAATGCTGATATAGATAATATTAAAATCGATCGTCAAATATTGTCAAAGAGAGATATTGATTGGAGTACTGTTAAACCTGAGTCCCGTATGTTGGTACGTCAATTGCCAAAATTTATCGATAAACAAGATGTTATGAACTACTTTAGCAAGTATGGTGAGGTTCTTGAAGTCGTCCAGAAAACTCCCTTTGGTTTTGTTCATTTCGAGAATCCAGAGGCTTGTGCTCAAGCTGTCCAGGTAGAAAACGGAAAGCCATTTCACGGCATTGTTCTAGGTAAGTCTCTTATCTGAATATTAATCATCTTGTACTAACTTTATTTATACAGACTTGGAGATATGTAAAAGAAAGCCATTTTTTGCTCGTGCCGCAGAAAGAGATGTACGGGAACCAAATGCTAGAGAACCTGCTCCTGTTGAAGAGCCTCCACGTAATGCTAATGTTAGAAGAAATAGTGTACAGAGAAATTTTGATCCTCGCGCCAGAGGTGTAAGACAAGAGCAGTACGATCCTTATAATGCTCGTAACGCATCTCCTCCTGCTCCCCCTCTTCGTTTCCAGCAGTCTACTCCTCCTCCTACTACTACTACTATTCCACGTCGTCGTGCTGATAATAATAGAAACATGGATCGTGGTAGAAATAATGATTATAGACCAGATTACGGACGCAATCAGCCAAATGACTATGGCAGACAAAACGATTTTTCACAAGCCAATCGAAATGATTTTAATGGTGGTCGTAATCAACAAAATGATTATGGACGTCAACAACAACAACAACAACAACAGCAGCATCAGCAATACCAGCAGCATCAACACCACCAACAACAACAACAGAACCATCAGCAACAACAGTACCATCACCAGCAAATGCAACATCAAGAAGAAAACCGTGGATACAATAATAATAATAATAGTAATAACTATAATAGAGGTAATGCTGACACAGGTAGAAATTCTTATAATCCCCGGTATAATGATCAGCCCATGAATGACGGTAGAAATTCATATAATCCTCGTTATAATGAAGCCACGGATGATGGCAGAAATTCTTATGTGCCGCGTTATAATGATGCCCCTTATGCCCCTCGCTTTAACGAAATCAAAGAGGAAGTACGAAGCGATTCTTACACTCCTCGTTATAATGTTGTTAAAGAGGAAGTTCGAAGTGACTCTTACACTCCTCGCTATAATGATGTCAAAGAGGAAGGACGAGGTTATGTCCCTCGTTATAATGATCCTATGCTTCGATCCCCTACGCGTAATTATACGACTGCTGCTCCTGTTGTCCCATCACTCCCAGTTCCATTGATTCCTGCGCGTCAAGGTAACGAGGTCCCAACCGTTCAAATCGTGGCATGGGATAATGTAGCTTATGGATATACCGATTATATTGAACGCGTATTTTCATCTAACCACATTCGTGCGTCATCTATTACTTTACCTTATACTAAGGAATCACGCGAATCCATCGTAAAGCAAATGATCCTTGAAGGTGTAAAAGCTATTGTCATGATTGATCGTCATAACGAACTCATAACCAAGATTTACCTTCAAGTATTTGCTCCCGCTGAAAATGGACAAGGCGTGAGATATGATGGTAACCGTTCTTTTGTTTTTATATACATAAGAGTTGTCGAATACTTAACACCCTTTTTTATCATTATTATTAGAATATGATAGTGTTACGGCAATTGAGGCTGTGAGTATTATTCGCCGTGCTTATCCCCAGACACCAATTGCACCACCTCCACCTCCCCAGGCACCTGCCATTGATATGAATACCCTTGCTTCTTTATATAACATGATACAACCCAAATCAAATGGCACTGTTGCTTCTCCTGCTGTGAACAACCAGCCTACCATACCCCAATTATTAGCTACTTTAGTAAACGGGTTAAATGTGAACGCAACCCCGACAATGATGCCAGCATCGCTTCCCCCTCCACCACCACCACAACAGCAGCAGCAGCAGAAGCATCAGTTACCCGAGCAGCCAAATATTGCAGCTTTAATAAGTACAGCAGCAAATGGCAATCCGGCTCTAGCACAGCTATTAGCTCAAATGACGGCTACGGGTATTCCCCCGCAACAAGCGTCACCGTCCTCAGCTTCACCCCATGTTGCGTATTCTCCTTCTGTTCCTAACAGTCTTATTGAGCCTACTTTGGGCTATCCATCATCTGCAGACCATCAACCAAAATAAGATAATTCAATGTGTATGTTTAAAATAAAAATAAATTGTGTTTTTCTCCCCCCGAGCCCGTGAGTAATAAGATTCTGGAGTCAATCTTGTGTAATATAGCGCGTATTAAAACTGGTATGGCGTCAATACACTAGGCGTATAAAAGCAGAAGATGTAGTCTAGGTGATTATTGAAGAGGAAAATGTGGTGAGATTGTATTCGATATATATAAAGTTCAATAGGTTATGGTTTTTTTTTACTGCTATCTCAGTTTATGCATGGGTGGGGCAAAGTAAAATAAAAATAAAAACGTGAGTAGTTTTGAAACCCGTCTAGTACAAATGATGGAGATTGGCTATTAGTAATGGCCAATGACGCGCTAGTTAAAAGCTCGATATAAAAGAACTAAAATTTCGATTTATTCTTTAGTTTTCTTTTTTTTTCCTGTATAATTTATAAATTTATTAAAAATGGTCAACGCTATTGCTGTTCTTAAGGGTGCCAATGTTTCTGGTGTAGTCAAGTTCTCTCAAACCTCTGAGGAAGCACCTGTTGTTGTTGAAGCTTCTTTCACTGGTTTGACTCCCGGTAAGCACGGTTTCCACATCCACGAGTTTGGAGATAACACCAATGGTAAGTGACAGGCAGGGGGGGAAGGTAAAATGACCTACCCCACCTAGACATGACGCGCGTTTTATTTTTTTATTTTTGCAGATAAAGTAAATAATGTGATGACTAATCCCTATATTTAAAAATTAGGTTGTATTTCCGCTGGTCCTCATTATAACCCTCACGGTAAGACCCACGGTGCTCCCGAAGCTGCTGTTCGTCATGCTGGTGATTTGGGTAACCTTACTGCCAATGCCTCTGGTGAAGCTACCTTGAAGGTTGAGGATTCTCAATTAAAGTTGATTGGTCCCTTGTCTATCATTGGTCGTACTGTCATTGTCCATGCCGATGAAGATGATCTTGGACTCGGTGGTGTTGAGTTGTCTCTCACCACTGGTAATGCTGGTGACCGTTTGGCCTGTGGTGTCATTGGTGGTAAGTTTTTTTTTTTTTTTTTTTTTTTTTTTTGAGTGCGTATTTAAAAATATACATAACTGATGACGTTTCCTTTTATCATAGTTACTAAATAAATAATACCCTTTTCTCACAAAACACACACGAAAATATTTTGTTTTTCTGAAATAAATGCACATTCATTTTATTTGAGCTCATCCAACATGTCCAGTAAGATATTTTGCGTAGCTGCTTCACTTGCTAATTGAGATAGATCCTAAACAGTGATTTATGAGACTTGCTGCTGCATGAAAAAAGAAATGTTTGGGCGAAAGCATATTACCTGTGTAAGGATATCCTTTTCGGGTATAGTTAAGAACCGATAGTTCTTCATGATGTGCAAGTAAAGATTATTACTAGTGTAGATATTTTCTAGCAAGGTATGAAAGAATACATGTAACGCATCTAACAATATAGATAATGGAGGTATTGGTATTTTGGATTTAGATTGTGCTTGTTGACACAAGTGCATACTCTCTTCCTCTGTTAGTACAGCCAGCTCAGTTTCGATGTAGATACACCAGTCTGAACAGGTTGTTATAAAGAAAGGTCTCCAAGTGGCCACACAAGGCGATTTCGCTTGTTGAAGTAATTCAGTAAATGTAACGATTGCAGTTACAAGTTCATTCATAATTTTTTAAATATTTTATTTATTACAAGAGTGAAGAGAGAAGGGGGGTGAATTATACAAGGTTATATTTTTTTTTAATTTCTAGAAAAATAAAGAGAGGACTGTTTCTTATTTAGAAGCGTTCATCCAAGACGCGAAGTTGAACAAAGGTTTTCACAGCCTTTTCATATACACCTAAAAAGATACTACCGCCAATGGAGATCCACATGACACGAGGACCGATACCTGAGAACAAGGCTCTTGGGCCTTCTTCAGCAGCAATACGCTTCATGGTAGAAACAATACCATCATAATGCTTCGTGCTTTGATTCTTGTTGGATAACATAATTCTAGTTTTACAGACGTCTAAGGGAGTGGTTGTAGCAGCAGCGACAGCACCAGCAAAGGAACCCATTAATGCGGCTTCATAAGGTTCGGTGGGACGACCTTGCATAGTAGCATAAGTTCTTTTGAAGTATTCGTACAATGGAAATTGGATACATGTGAATGGAATTTCACGCGCAACAGTGGATAAGAAGCCTCTGTACATGCCCAAAATACCTTCGGTACGTAACACATGCGAGACAGCAGCCGAAGTTTTGTTGAATTGCTTGGTTTGCATACGTTGTTTGATGACTTCGGTAGGGACACGTACAGT
The DNA here is from genome assembly GCF_025094135.1 of Mucor mucedo. Lineage (NCBI taxonomy): Eukaryota > Fungi > Mucoromycota > Mucoromycetes > Mucorales > Mucoraceae > Mucor > Mucor mucedo. The sequence goes on along the minus strand of NW_026252306.1, from coordinate 179,204 downwards.
ACATGCCACTGTTTCACCACAGGAAGCAGCTACCATATGAATCAAGGGTGCATATTGAGCATTATCTACAGTAGCACCTAATACACGTTTTGTAGCTTCATAAGTGACGAAAAATAAAGAAGCTAAACAAATTCAAACACGCGCATAACACACACACACATACACAAAAAAGCTTAATTTTTTTTTTTTTTTTTTTTTTTGACATGTATCTAATTTTATTATTACCACCAGGTGCACTTCCAATAACTGCTGTCAATAAACCGGAATAAATACCACGGAATCCACCTGAAGCAATGAATCCATGTTGTGATTGTAATCTGGTCTTGATGGTATCTAGATGCACAAATGTTAAATGTGTTGTCACAGTGTTTAAAGAAAGAAAAAAAAAATTTACCCAAGGGGAAAAGAGCAGTATCTACAGCTGTACCAGCACAGGCACCAGCAAGTAAAAACTGCTTCAAGTTTCCTTGTTGGTTATTGTTGCTCATTTTTTTAATATGAAAGAAATAATAAAAACAATGTGACCCCTTGCTTGTCAATCAGCGTTATGTGATTTTAATTTTTTAAATAGCCGCCTAATCCGATATTTCCCTCTCTCCACTGTTTCCTCTCTGTGCGTCATTCCCTGTGTGTACATATTTAAGGTTTTTTTTTTATTTCACATCTGATTTTCTCTCTCTCTTTCTTTTCCTTCACGTTTTTTCCCACTGCAAGACATTATGACTACACTACTTATTATCGGAGGCACAGGGCTTGTAGGGAGCTCTATTATTCGAGAAACACAAAAGAACATTCATTTGCCTAGTTACCACAATACCCATATTTTAGCACTTTCGCGTACAGCCAATGCAAAGAAGTCGGTGCCAGGTGTAAGTTTTGTGCAAGGAGATGCCCTGGATGTGGCATCGTTAAAGAGATCGTTTGAAGCGAACCCCAATGTGGTGCATACAGTGGGTACCTTGATTGAACAACGGAAATACGGTGACAATGGCACTTATGAAAGAATGAACCGAGACGCCGCCATCAATGTGGCCCACACAATGGCTTCTAAATACGACGGGATAAATCGTCGATGCTTTATTTACTTTTCTGCAGGAAATGCGCCGCCAAAATATTTATTAAATGAACGATATATTGGAGCCAAAAGAGAGGCGGAACGGTATTTACTGGGAAATAAGGAACTGAATGAAAAAATTAGAATCGTTGTGCTTCGACCAGGTACCAAAAGAAAAAACATCATGTCATTAAAAAAATATGTAGACTAAAATAAATTGAATGCAGGACTTATCTACTCATATCATCGACGTCAATTAATGCTTCCTTTGGCATTAGGCTTAATCATCGGATCTGCAATTTTAAAACCGCTCACATCATACGTTCCGTCTAGCGCAAGGTATTTCACAGATCGCCCCATATCCGATAGCGAAGTTTCACATGCAGTATTTGAGATTCTGGACGACACTGAAGTGGAAGGTATTTGTGAAATTGACAAGATTCGACAATTAGCAAAAGCATGGGAAAGAAAAAAAAGTCTTTAATAAAAAAAAAATATTATATAATTATATACATATATTAAAATGTAGTTAAATTTAAGGCCACTTGAGAATTTCTAATTTGATTTGATGATCAAAGTTGTTACATAACTCCTTTTGAGAGGGTTTATCACACAATTGTTTCACGTCTTCAGCAACCCAAATATCCAAGGTACGAATAGTGGCACTAACGACTTTAGCAATGTAAGCTTCTACTTGGTTGTTCTCACTTAATTTTCCAGCCCCGTTATTGCCAAAAGTAGAGTAAATAGATTTTCTTGTGTCTCTCACCAGGCTCTTCACAAGAGCTCCGTTATCGTAAGAAGCATATTCTGTTAATTGACGACGCATACGACCCACACAACGTGCCTTGACGTCTTCTAAAAAGTAGCAAATAGAGGGAGGGTTACCGCAACGGTAGTCCATTTTATTACCTACACACAAAGAAAGAAAAAAATTTTAATCTCCCTGTATCCCAATTATCCCCTTGTATCTCTCTCTCTCTCTCTTTCTTGTAACTTACATTCATCCATGGTCCATGATTCACCCTTGGGAGGCATCTTTCTCTCTAATCTCTTTGGACTATTACAGTCACCCTTATAAGGAAGTTCTTCATTGAAAGTAACTTGATAGAAGCCTTCAGCCAACTTCTTTTCGGATGTGGCAAAGTTGATGAATTCTGTGAGACTGGCATCGATGGAGTCCTCGATATCATCTTGTAATTCTGTCTTTTCAATCTTTTCGGTAATGACAGCAGGGACAGCAACCTTGTTGATGGATTTTGTTAACTGAGCATGCAAGTTATCAATACTGTCCTTGATCACAGGTGCGTAAGCATCGGCAAAGTTTCGAGAGACACCTCTACGGCAGTCCATCTCACAAGCAAATGTAGTGGAAGCTGCTGCTAATAAAATTAAAGAAATGCTCTTGATCAACATTTTTGGCTGGGGTAAAAAAAATATATGTGTAGAAAAAGTGAAAAAAAAAGAAAGAGAAAGCGAGAGAGGCTATTATTTTTATTTTATTTATAAAAAGATGGTTGCACCAAACGAGGCTTCAAAAAAAAAAAAAAAAAAAAAAAAATTAAAAAAAATACAGGGTTATAAATAAATTTAATACTCAATAGCCTATTAAAAAAAAGAAAGGGTTAATCAAATAATGCTAGCCACACTTGAAAAAAAAAAGGCTTACATTTTCAATACAATGACGTTGGACATTTTCAAATACTTTTAATAACTTTCTTCTTGCGCCTATTGTGTTGACCCCAGCATCCAACATGTCTTGATCAGACATTCGAACCACTTGTTTCCAATCTAAGCCAATAAACGCATGTCCGTATTTATGTAATCTTAGACTTCTTAGCCAATTTTGGACATCTATTAATTTTAAATATGAGCTATTTTTAGATTTTCTTGTTGTGGTTGTTGTTGGGGGGATATTTACCTTCCATCAGGTCAAAATCAACCGCTTCAGCGGCCATTTTATCCTTGAGTGCACGGGCTGCCGATGATCGCTTACGTCTTCTGGCTAAACCTGTCAAAGGCTTACTGGAAGAACTATCGCTTTCGTCATCTGTGTTATTATCTTCTCCAACAGCGGTGGGTGGTGGGCTCGATAAGAATTGTAATGCGGATGGTGGTGGGGTCCATTTGACGGGAGGCGAGATCACTTTATCATCCTGTCTTAATCTTGCCTGTGCTAATTCTAACGTAGACTCTGTACTTTCTTCTTGGATAGCCCATGGTAATAAATCTTCTTTTTTGGGTGTACTACTGGCAGTGGGTGTGACAGGCTTGATGAATGACCAGCTATCTTTTTTGGCTGAACAAAGAGGGAAGGGCCAGTCTGGAGTATCTGAGAAGAGGGATTTTGTAGAGGAAGAGTTTCGTAAACGAGGTGGAGAAGAGAATAAACCCCCTGTGTCACTTGCAGAGGATGGGGAGCTAGAAAGGGTGCTACTACTTGTAGTAGAAGAAGTAGTGGTAGTGACAGTGCCCTTTACTGCTTCTCTGGTTGCTAAGGCCAACTCCAAAAGGGGTCCAGGATGACTTAATCCAAGTGGTCGAGATAGAAATAGATCTCGATTACGTCTTCGCAAATCGTCTGGCTCACTCATGGCAGATTGAAGTGGCGTACGTCGTCTAGTTGTTGTGGGTGGATACATCATTTGTCTCTTTCTGCACTCATATTCGGACTCGGTAGAAATGACTGACTGACTAGAAAGACCAGTCTTCTTTTGGTGATGGTTAGAAAAGGCTTTTTGATACTGCTGTACCTCTATATAAATAAATATATATAAAAAACGTTAATCAAACTTTATTCTTGTCTCTCCTTGAACCTTAATCTAGTTTTACCACTCGAGTTGTCCTGTCCAGCAGGATATGGGTCATGGTTGGTAGAGGCTAGCTGTTGCAGTACGGTGATAAGGAATCTGATCTGTATCTGAGAAGCATTTTGAACCACAGTGTATAATGTGGCTGTTCTTTCTGCGTCTGATCTACATCGAAGCCATTGGTTGATGTTATGCAGTTCGTCTTTAAAACCTTGGTCTAAACTAGCTGCTGCAACCTCCTCGAGCATTTGTTCATAGCGTTGAATGTTTTCAAACCATCTATCAATCGCCTCTGCTACGAGACATGTGAGTAATATGAAAAACATTTTCATATAAAGTGTTTTACCTTCGGGTGAGTCCTTGTCTCGCATGGTAGGTTGTGTCTGCAGAATGTCCGAAGAAGGTCGACATTTGTATTGCAGTGGCATCGTATGACTTGTCACACTACTGCTGCTGGCTTGACGGCGTTGAGAACTGACCAGGTCTGAAGCTGTCAGGGAAGAGCGAAACGAACCAAAAGATGGCTGTCTTTGAAATGCGCCAAATAAATTTTCTTCCATCACTCGATGTACATTATGTGTAGCTGCCATATTTTCTTAAAAGTAAAGTAAAGAAAGAGAAAAGAAGAAGAAAAAAAATTAAAGAGGGGAGGCGCTAATAAATAGACAAAAACCTAATATAGTTGCACTCTCCCTTTTTTTTTCCACACGAGATTTTTTTTTATATAACAATAATAAATAATAATAATCTGGTTTACTACTATTTTACCCCTTGTAAAAAAAAAAAAAAAAAAAAAAAAAAAAAAAGTAGGGAGAGAAATGAAAAAATGGCTTAAAAAGGATTATTTAACCCCCTAAAAATATAAAATAGAAACTTTATTTTTTAAGTATTGATAACAGTTCCACCGTTGGGATGAAGAACTTGGCCAGTCATAAAGGAAGAATCGTCAGCGGCCAAAAAGACAAAGCAAGAGGCTACTTCGCAAGGCTGGGCAGGTCGCTTGAAAGGAGGGAATGAACCAAAGTTTTGGATCTCTTCTCTAGAAAAGGTATTAGGAATTAAAGGTGTCCAAACAGGTCCAGGAGCAACTGCATTGACTCGGATACGACGAGGTGCCAATTGCTGAGAAAGTGCACGGGTGAATGACACTACAGCTCCCTTGGTAGCGGAATAATCAACAAGTACATCCATACCACGATAAGCTGCAATAGAAGCTGTATTAATAATAACACCACCTGCTACAAGATGATTACAGGCCAACTTGGTCATAAAGATAGGGCCAAACACTACATGTATACATATAATTCTTATTAGCAAATTATCTTTCTTTTCCACTAACCCCATCTCATAGCTTACCGTTGGTACGGAAGGTACGCTCAACAGTCTTGCAGTCAAGGTCTTCCACCTTCATGACCTTGTGCTGCTCAGCAGCGTTATTGACAAGAATGTCCAATCTTCCAAATGCGTTCAAATGCGAATCCAATATCTCCTGGCAAGTTTCCTCATAACCTACATCGCGCGCAATTAAATTGACTTTGCAGCTACTTTGAGACTCGATTGTGTTCTTAGTATACATGGCATCGTCGTCTTCTTGTTCATCACGATATACAATGGTAATACCAGCAACACCTTCCAAGGCATAGAGGGTAGCAATGGATCGACCAATGCCACTATCAGCACCAGTAATCAGAGCGAATTTGCCTTGCAGTTTACCGGATCCCACATAGGCTTTGAAACAGGGTTTTCCATCCGAATCAAAAGCAGGTAAATGTTGAGACACAGGTGCAGGTTTCAAAAGGGAAGCAATACCAGATTTCTCCCAGTCCATGTTCTTTCGAATGGTGTTGTATTCATAAACATCGGTAGGTAAATCTTCGTCAAATCCAATAGTCATATTTTAGTATGTAGATGTCGCTTTCTCATGTTGGAGAAAATGCTTGCCTTTATATACATGTCTCTCCACTAAAAAAAAAAAAAAAGTTGTCAGATCAAACTAAAATTAGATGTTGCTAGTAAACAAATAAGGGTCTCACCCAAAAATACAACATAAATTTTCCGTGTTCTATTTCATAGGTTTGCATCTCAAACATGATGATGATGCCATGACGTTTCATCATATTATAGATAAATCCCACTTACATTTTTTTTTTATTTTGTTATTTTTAACATTCTAACTTTATTGTTTGTTACACTTTAAACTCCAAAACAAGTAATGGGTAAAAAACAAACAACTTCTTCGCTTCCTCATTTACCACATAGCATTGCTATGCCTCAAGTCCAGGTCACGGGGGAAAGACCAATGATGCCCGGTCAAAAATCCTTACCTACGGCTGATTGGAAGAACAACGACAGTGGACAGCAAATGGTACCGGGTATGGACACCAATCGTCGCGCAAACAAAAAAGCAGTGGTCAAGCAAGGTGTACCTTGTACCTCTCGTCCTTCTAAAAACCCTTTGCCGGCCAACGTAGAGCCTCCGCCCATGTTTAGCTCTCAGCCTTCCACTGTAGCTGCGCTTCGCTCAGCAACCGAGTCCAAAACACAAAAGCAGATGCATCGCATGGAAGGCGGTATTGATCCTGTGGTCTTGCTAACAAATCGCTTAGAGTCATGGAGACTAGCTATTAAAAACCTGGTGCGTAGTTGTCCTAAATACATATATATTAATAGCTTTATTTGTTTGTTTGCTCATCATCTTTTATTATTTTTAGGTGGCTTTTTTCAAGAAGGTTGTCTTGGTCGAGAACAGAACTTCCAAGGGCTTGTCGGGTGCTAGTTCAGAGATTGAATTACCTTTCAAAGGTTCCAATGGTCTATTTTTGGAAAGCGGTGGTATGCAAGATGTATTTGCAGCCATTCGTGATTACACCATGCAACATGGTATTATGCACCATGAAACTTCCAGCTATCTCCAAGGCGCCGTGATTCCTGCTTTCCGTGCCATTAAAGCGGATATTAAGACCATGATTCTCCAGATCGAAAAAGACAAGTCTCTCAAGAGTAATTATATTTACGATAGTCGTACACATGTCAACCGTTTGATCGATCGATTGGGCAAGACCATCGAGTCAGCGCAGTACTCGCCACACACGGCAGATCAAAACCCCGACCCTTTCTTGCTGAACCTCAGCGTGATTCATGCGATTCGTGACCTCTGCGATCATGAGAATAGGCTCCATGACAACATCATGAATTTGCAGCAAGAAGTGGCTATTTTTGAAGCCAAGATTATTGAGAACACGCGTCATATCTTGCAGGGTTACCATGACTACCGACTGGAGAACAAGATGGAACATCGTGATTTCATTGGTACTATCACTGACACTTTTGATAATATGGAACCCAGTACGGAATGGAACAGCTTTGTTCAACGTAACCAGTATAATCTTGTGCAAGCAAATTCGGCTTATAAGACCGAAAATGATATTGATTACCCAAGTCAGCATAGTCGCTTCGTGCGTGCTTCCAAGATTGGCCCACTTCAACTGAAAACGGGTATTACCAAGGGTTGGACCGAAGGCATCTATATTCTTACGCCAGGTTAGTTTAATTTCAACAAAAAAATTTTAGGGAGGGGGGTTTAGTTTCATATATTCTGACACATGTTTTAGCCGGTTACCTTCATGGTTACAAGACACCCAAGCACTTCCAGACTAATCCACTTCGTCCCACGTACTCTATCTTTGTGCCTCACTCAACGGTGGACACAGATGAAGACAGCTTTGAGATTCGCAGTAATCAAGACAAGAAGATCAGCATGGGCAATAATCATTATATTTTCCGAGCCCCTACACGTGCAGAAAATCAAGCCTGGTACGAATCCCTTTCGGGTCTCTCACAAAAGTTTCAATCACCCCCACTTTTGGAAAGTACCGAAAACAACTTTTCAAATACTCCCTCTCATCGTGATTTACCTCCTTTGCCTGCCAGTATCTTGCCTATTGAAGCTCAACAAAGGCGTGCTATCGAACCCGCTCCTGAACAACAACAACAACAACAACAACATGCTTCTTCTGTTCGTCAAATAGAACATAATGAAACCTCTCCTATCCGTCAAGAGTCCGCCATAGAAGAAAATAATCAGCAACAACAACAACAACAACAACAGCAGCAGCATATGGTCCCCGTGCAACGAGAGGCGACTCCTGTGCAACAAGCATCCCCTGTACGACAAGCATCTCCTATGCGTCAACAGAAGCAAGAAAATGTGCCTACTCCCAAGCAGCAATACCTGAAGGCGTACCCTGCTGCTGAGCGCGCTGATATGGACCTTGAACATCCACCTGTGCCTCCCAAGACTCCTATTGATTATAACAAGTCAAGAAACCTCGGTCGTTCTGACACTATTTCGGGTGATAACCAATTAGCTAATATTTCAGCGGGTGGTAATGCTTCTACCAATAGCTATGTAGCCGGTCCTGAAAGTCATTACCGTAGTCCTTCTCAGCAAGAGCATCATCATTCACAGACAGATGTGGGTAAATACGAGTCTACCAAACCTATTGTGACCAATGTCTATGAAGGTCGTGACAAGTCGAACCGAAATCACTCCTCTTCTCGCGATAATTTTGGTGAATATGAGTCTACCAAGCCCATTACAACAGACGTATATGAAGGTGCTGAATACACACATCGTGGTGGACAAAGTGCTCCTCGTGATAAGGATTACGGTGAATATGAGTCTACTCGACCTATCAAGACAGATGTTTATGAAGGTGTTGATTACTCACGCAGTAAGCATCATCATGGCTCTCGCAACGATTACGGTGAATATGAATCTACCAAGCCCATAATAACAGATGTATATGAAGGTGCTCAACACACACACGATGCTCATCATCATGCTTCCCGGGATCATCATCTTGGTAAGTACGAATCTTCTAAGCCTAGTAAAACAGATGTGTATGAAGGCGGGGGTAAACACACCCATGGTAAGCATCATCACTCCTCTCGCGACAACCTTGGTAAGTACGAGTCTACCAAGCCTATTAAAACAGATGTGTACGATGACGATGATACATCGGATGAGATGGATACGGCCATTCATAAGCACAGCCATAACAGCAATCTTGGCAAGTACGCCTATACTTCTTCCGACCGTGAAAAGTACTCTTTGGGAGGTCATACGCCTTTGGAAAGCAAACAGAATGAAGGCTATAGTTACGGCAAGAACTTTCGATCCGGACAGAGAACTGGTAATGAGTATGGTACTACTGAACATCACCGTGGTGATACTGGTGATGACTTTGACACTTCAGGCCGCTATACAAAGTCTAACAATATGAAGGATCATTATGAGCCCAAGATGGCAGATCGTTTTGATGATGATGAGGATTCATTCACTTTAGGTCGTGATGAATATTCTAACAGCAAGGGCGGATTACCCGGTCAATAAATGCATTATTATTATTACTATTACTACTACATTCTATTCAATCTATTTATCAATAAAAAAAAATACTTAATTTCTACTCTTTTGTGTGACTTTATATTTTGGGCTTCAAGCACAGACCTTTGAACAATGCAAAATGATGTGTGTGCATGTGTTCAATTTATACAATAACAAACAAACAAGTACAACATTTGGGGAAAGAGATTGATTAAAATAGAAGCAGGGTATTTATTTTTTTGCGAGTGTGTGTGTGTGTACATGAAATAGAGAGAGAAGAGAGAAAAAAAAAAGACAGAGATTAAGGCTTTGGGATACGAAGGGTCTTTGAGATCATTAGAGTACCACTAATGACATAGACGAGTACCAAAGGATGAATTTCCCAACCCTCAGCAATTTCATACAATTGGAAAGGCAAAGTATCTAAATACAAATCATTGTGCACGAAATAGGCAATCAAGGCCACCAATGATAAGGATGTGGGGATCGGAGTTCCTTCAAAATGATGAACCTTGCCAGTATCATCCTTTGGAGCCAGGGCTACGGTAGCATTATAACGAGCAAGACGAGCAATACCACAACAAACAAAGTAGGTCAAGGCAATTGTATCGAGATAAGAACGCATACCGACTATACAGTAGAAAGAAAACATGATCAATACCTGTTTACCAACCACTCTTTAAAAAAAAACAAAGGCTTACCTGCAAATGCCAAGGCGGCGGGTGCTAAACCGAATGATATCTACGCCGGAAGGAAAATGTGATTATCAGTATTTATACACACACACACACACACACACATATTGTCTTTTTCACTATCACACAAAACATACCAAGTCTGCTAAACTATCAAGTTCTTGTCCCAAGAGCGATGAATTGTTTCTCCAGCGTGCTACTCTTCCATCCATAAAATCAAAAAGCATGCCAAGAGGCATGAGAACCATGGATGTTTGTAAATCTCTTACATTGTTTGTGGTTAAATAACGCATTGAGCTCAATACGGATTGAACACCGCATACACCGTTCATCAATGTGATGATATCGGCTAAATAAAAGTTGCTATTATGGGATGCGCGTTTCTTTGTTTTAGTCTCGGGAGTGTCAATATCTTGTTAAATTAGCTTACCGAACCATCGAGAAGTGGCCTTGAGTGGGCTTGGATAAATTGGCGTCAGCCTTTGACAATTTCTTTTCAACGCTAGTCATTTTGAGAGAATGTGTATAAATGTAGAAAAAGAAAAAAAAATGTTTATAAAAAAAAAAAAAAAGTTTTTATTTTCCTTTATAAGTCAGCCAGTGACATCATCTTCTATTGATCGTCACTAAATAAAAAAAAATAAGATCAATACCATGACATCAATGCATCATCATCATTTCGAAGGCGACTTACCCGAATTGAAAGAGAGAAAAGGATCTTCATCATCCGGCGGAGTATGTAAATCATGATGATTTAAATCAAAACTGACGCTTTCCTTCAACGGATTAAAATGAACGGCACGGATAGGTTGTGCTTTAGAAGGAATGATGGGTGGTTTCATGTTACGCAAAAGAGCAAAATTGATACTTTTAAAGAACGCGTGGGATTTCACTTCACTTGCGCCTGCGCGTGCTCCCAATCGTTTACTTTGATTCTTGTTCAGTAATTTACGAATAAACGATTTACAGTTTCCTGTTAATCCCGTGCCTTTATAATATGGATTACTGCTATAGTCAGGGAATTCCACAGAGGATGACAAGATCATCTCAAATGTATCGTCACGCGTGGGTCCTTTAAATGGCGTATATCCGCACTATATAAATAAGGTATTTAGTCTTCTTGCCATCCTGTCATTTTATAACAGCAATTTACGTACAATCATTTCGTATACTAAAATGCCTAGTGTCCACCAATCCACCGAACTCGTGTGTCCACTTCCCCTAATGACTTCCGGAGCCAAGTATTCTAACACTGCGTGAGATGAGAAGTAAAGATTATTTAGATGGATAAGCTACCTTCTGTGCCAACAAACGAATTGGTGCGTATGTTCATACATGAACGAGTGTCCAGCATGGGCGGTTTCTACGGGTTATAGGTTAATAATTTAAAACTAAATTTTAATTTTACTGGATCCGAAAGAAATAAAATGAGGAGACGCTTTACCGAAAAAGGTGAGTTGTGTCGCACGAGCGTTGGCGGTGCAGCTGTGGGTGATTGTATCGAAAGGTCGAAATCCGACAGCATCAAATGGCCCGACTCATGTAGTAGGATGTCTATTGAAAGAGAGAGGTTATTAAATGAATAGATACATAATTTAAGAGAAAAACTCACTTTCTGGCTTAAGATCTCGAAAGACGATACCCATTAAATGCAAATATTCCAACGCAGCTACCACTTCTGCCGCATAAAATTTTGCTTCGTCCTCTTTGAGTATTCTCCCCGGTCTGTTCTGAAGGGCTGATGATTGTAAGAGGGCTATTAGTTAATGATGTATATATATACAGATCAACAAAGTGGGGAAATTTACCCCGAAAGAATTCGCCACCAACACAAAATTCCATGCAAAAATAAAGATGATCCTCGCTCTGGAAAGAGTGGTACAAGGGAACAATGAAAGGATGATTGGCTGTGGATAGAATAGCTTGTTCTGCCATAGCTCGCTTGATCTTGTTTCGCTTGATCATTTCTTTCTTGGATAGAACTAAAAATGGGTATTTTAAGAGAAAAGAGGGAGTGAATAAGGAGAAAGATCTTACCTTTCAAAGCATATAGTTTTTCGGTAGACTTGTGTTTAACCAAATATACTTTTCCAACATCGCCTTTTCCCAGTAATCTCACCTTGTCGAAATCAGCAGGACCTACTTGCACTTTATGTTTCTGTAAGGAGTAGGAAGGACTGGGAGAGGCAGGCATAGAGTGAACGGATTCTGATCGTTTAAAATACTCGGTGGTATTGGGAACAGAAGCTACTCTTCTTATCACATTATGTTGTTCTATGCTTGATATTGAATCAAAGGCTCTATTATTCAGCTTCATTTTCGTTTGAAATAACTGATCCGGTTGATAACATGGTGCTGGTGATGAAGGAATAGACATTGCAAAGAGAAAGAAATAAAAAAAGAAGAAAAGAAAAATGTAGACACACAAATTAAATAAAGTTTTTATTGGGTGTGTGTGTGGAGAATAAAAATAAAATAAAAATTAGTCGTCATTGTCTTCAAATGACAACAGAGACACTTTTTGTTGCTTCTTTTTCTTTTTTTTTACCGGTTCACCTTTTTCGGCATCAATAATGGCCTGTAAGTCTCTCTTTGAGGTATCTTTCTTTGCTCTCTTACGAAACAAGATACGGCCAGTCTCATCTACTGCAGGTTGTTCGGGCTCAATCACCTTTTCCTTTTCTTCTTCGCTCTCACTCTTTTCACCCGTATCCTTGTGAATCTCTATTAGGAGTGTTCAGCAGCAGCAACATTTTACAGCAATCTCCTTTCGTTACCTTTGCCCTTAGCGTCTAATTCCACCACTTGTGCACCGTCTAGCTCATCATAGTCTTCATCGTCCTGCCCATCCTCGTAATTCTCAAACTTTTGCATGGCTCTTTCCTTTTCCTGCGTCTTGTTCTTCATACGAGAGATAAAGGGTGCCTCCTTCTGCACATAGGATAACCCATTAGACACCTGTTTTGGTGTCAAGTCTCGTTTTGGAGCCATGTTGAATATACAAGCACGAAAAAAAAAAAAAAAAAAAAAAAAACAGAAAAAAATATATAATTTATTAAAGGCTAACGCAAGTCACACATTCGAATGGTAATGACTGAATATCTCTTTCAATAACTTTTAAAGAGTATCAATATTTCCATCTGTAAATTAATTAAACGTGTAAATTCATCTTTACCTGATCAGTAGGAAACAAGGTGACATAAATGATGCTAGAATAATTCTGAATCTTTAATTCTTGAGAGAGAATAAACAAGATATGCTTGCAATGAGTAGCTCTTGTTCTGTGGTCACGACAAGTGCAATCCAGTTTGGGCCCTATTTTCACGGTATAATTCTAACATTTTGCAAGAAATTAATGCAAAAAAAAAAAAAAAATCTCGTCCGGTCGCGTCTTGAACTTACCTGGCCTGTACTACCTCTAACTGATAAAATAAGTGAGTATTTTATTTTGTAAATAATACTAGACGATACCTTCAAACTCATGACTGAGGAAGCGTCGTGTCATTTTGCTGGATAAGAGACGAATATCTTGTTTGCAAGACCTTTGTAATCTGACCTCTGTATGCTGTATGTATGTGTAAAGTCAGTGTGATTGAATAAATAAATAATAAATAACCACACATCATTTACAAACGGCATAGGAGGGTTTTCGTTCTGTTTAATGTAATCGGAAACAGTCTCTATTTTCTTATGAATGGTAAATTTACGCAACATATCAGCTAACTCAGACTCTGTATCGCTATTGCTGCTGCTGGTATAATCCATGGGTTGAGATGCCATATTTTATTTGCTTAATACCAATATGGTACGACAAATGTGTGTGTGTGTGAGAAAGAAGGGGTTTTTGGTCGTGGGAAAAAAAGACGATTTAAATATAAACCCCTTTTTCTTTATTATTTTCTTTTTGTTTTATCTTTCTTTTCTTACTAGCAATGTTCAGTAGAGCTCATTTATCTCGTGGTATTCGATACATGTCCTCGGGTAATACACATACTATACCTAAACAAAAATCATCACTCACTCATCCTCCCCTTTTTTATTAGTGTCTGTAAGTGGTAGTGTCTAGACATCAAATATAGTTTATAACAGGTTTTATTTTTAATATAGGATCGAAATACATCGATTGGTCTAATTGGATTAGGGCAAATGGCACGTATAAATTATATACCAGTATTCAAGGAGAAAGTAAAAAAGACTCATGATATTTGTAGGGTTATGGTATGGCTAAAAATCTTGCATTGAAAGCAACTTCAACAGTCTATGTCTATGATATCAATGAAGCCGCTCTACAACGTATTAGCACCGAGTATCCCAACTTGCAAGTGGTACGTAGTGTTTCTGAGTTAGCTGAAAAGACATCAACCGTCATCACCATGCTGCCCGAGTCTGCTCACGTTGAAAAAGTCTATGAGGCATTATTACCAAACCTGGATGGCTCTAGTCGTTTAATCGACTCTAGCACCATTGATGCTAGTGTTTCAAAGGCTGTGGCCGAGAAAGTAGCTGAGAAAGGGGGATCTGCATTTGACGCACCTGTCAGTGGTGGAACCTTGGGTGCAGATGCTGGTACATTAACTTTTATGGTAGGAGCACCTTCCACACAAGCTTTTGAGACCGTAAAGCCTGTCTTATCCCTCATGGGCAAAAATGTCATCTATTGTGGACAAAATGGGTCTGGACAAGTAGCTAAACTATGTAATAACATGTTGCTAGGTATCTCCATGATTGGTGTTTCAGAAGCCATGCATTTGGGCACTCAATTGGGTATGGATCCTCATTTATTGGCTTCCATCTTGAATAATTCTACAGGTCGTTGTTGGAGTTCAGATACTTACAATCCTTATCCCGGTGTGAATCCTACCGCACCTGCTTCTAGAGACTATACAGGAGGGTTCAGTAACAAATTGATGGCAAAGGACCTTCGTTTAGCCATGAAGGCTGCCGAGAAATGTAATACCACACCCGAGTTGGGTACAATGGCTTCCAAAGTCTATGAAAAGCTATCCACAACAAAGAACTTTGACACTTTAGATTTCTCTAGCGTATTCAAGGTAACATTTTTTAAAAGATCGTCCAATAAAAAGAAAGTAGTACTAATTAGCCCCAAATATAGTGGATCTCCCAAAAATGATGGAACATTAAGTTTAATAAAAAATATATACAATTTTGTCCACTCTAATTTACAATTGATTTCTTGTTTTTGTCTAGTAAATAAATAAACCACTCCCGTCCCTTCTAAAGCGACACAAAGTCTTTTTCTTTTTGTTGTGTGATATTTCTAGTATTGATAACCCATTTGATATATTCATAGACACTCCAACTGATGGCAGCACTAGGCATATGGGTCAAAACGCGTGGTTTAAATCCTCGAAAGAAGCCTCGAATACCGTATCTGGACATGATGATACCTGTTGCCTCTCTAAAGCCTTTTACATTTCGAATCTGTGCATCTTGACTGGATCCTCTTGTTTGAAGTAAAGTTTTCACTACATCCATGGGCGTCGTAAGGGAAGATGCAACTGCACCTGCCAATCCACCCGCAATCACGTGTGTCTTGGGATCGTACTGTGGGCCATCTGGATTCAACACTTTACGGAAAAATTCATATGTTGCAAACTGGATCGATTGAAAGGGAACTGACATGACAAGTGTAGTAGGGAGGGATATATAAAATGCTGCAAGTCCTTCTTTCGTATATACGCTGTGTGCACACTCTCGAATACTCTTATACACGGAATCTCGTAACTGCATTCTCTGCTTTACCACTAACATGTTGTAATATCGTTTAGTCTCACTCTACCAAAAAAAAACTCCTCCACTTACCATCAAAGGGATTCATCAGCGCATCATGAGCCAAAGTGGCACATGCACCTGCTCCGGCAGAGGAGACGAAATGATGTCCACTGGCATTAGCCCCGAAATACTCTTTACAATATTCATAAGTGGCGAAATGTAACGCATGAGCTGGTCCAGCACCTAAAACTACCGAATTGACACCTTTCCATAAATTACGAAGGGTAACGGGTTGTTGTTGGACCGCCTTTGTTGCCGTGCTACCAATCACTTGCATTCGAGTCTATATATATTAAGGGTTAAACTAAGTTATCCCGTGTGAATACATTGTACACATACCTTGATACTATCGACAGGATACATGGCACAATGCTCTGCAATACCAGCAAGTGCACCCGCAAAGGCATTTTGGGTCATGGTAGTGTTACTACCAAGCGACTCATAATCATATTCGTCGTCGCTCATTCTGCAGCTTAAAAAAATAGAAAAGAGAAGGAAGGGAAGGAGGTGGAAAAACAGGGAGCCTGGCTTGTTTTAAAGGTCCTCTTTTTTTTTTTTTTTTTTTTTTCTTAGCACTAAAATAAAATTATCAATCTTTTATAAAGGTTGATCTATGCGGTAAAGACTGGGTAATTTCAGAACGGTTCTTACGACGGTTTGTTTGAAAATAACTATCGATATTTTGTTATTTATATACTTTACAACACTGTCAATCTATTCTTTTTACCAAAAAAAAAAAAAATGTGATGGCTCTAAACAAGAATATTTTTCCAAATACAGACTGTTTGTGTTTAATTACAATCAAGAGCACAATCGAATTTTAACATGTACAAACTCGATTTTTATTATTATTATTATTATTATTATTATTCAGGTGTGTATCGTGTTTTAAAGCAGTAAGATGAAAAATCTTCAATTTTTTAATTAAATTCTGGTTCTCCCCATAAAGAGAACTTATCGGGGCTCCGATAACCTTATTTGACAGCGTATCACTTTCAGGGCTGGCTAAACTATTATGAGAGAAATGGGTGGCTTTGGATGACATGGTGGCAATAGATTGTCAGAAGGTTTATTTTAGAAAGAAACAATGCAAATGTTGCATGTAAATGAGCTTGTAGAATCCATTTTATACTAGCATCTAACTTTTCTTCATTGAATAGCCAGTAAACAAATGGCTAGATATTTTAATTGGGTTTATTATAGACAGTCGTGTCAAGAGATTCCCCTCTATAAAAAAAAGATGCTTTTCTATTTTGTTCAATCACAAATCACTGTCTGATTCGTATTCAGGAAGAGGTTGGGTAGCTGCTTTTGCTAAACCCTCGTGGTATTGCTTGATCAAATAAGCATCTACTTCAATCTTAGGAGGAGCAAGAACTGGAGAATTAATGAACTCCAGGGTAGGCTCACCGACCAAATGTTGAGCCAAATAAAGAAATGGCTTTTCAATGTTATAGTTAGACTTGGCAGAGGTATAATAAAACGGCAAGTTATTTCGTCTGTGATAACTGATTTGTCTGGGTGTAACACTACACTCTTTTATATCCACCTTATTGCCGCAAATGACTATAGGCATATTTTCACACACACGAGCGAGATCCCGGTGCCATTGAGGAACACGCTTGTAAGTAAGTCGAGATGTAATGTCAAACATGATGATGCCGCCATGTCCTCCATGGTAGTCATCATCGCGTAAACTACCCGCCTTTTCCCGTCCAGTTGTATCCCACACGTTAAATACAACAGGTCCAAAGTTGGTTTCGAAGGGAAGTGAATAAATGACAAACCCGTCTTTCTTTTCGGCTTTGCCATTTAAATGACACTTGATAAATGTTGTCTTGCCAGTACCACTATCACCGACAAGGATGAGCTTAAATATAAATGGAATCTGGTCTGCCATGTTTTATTGAATGCTTCAAGAAAATAATAGAGACTAAACTTAAATCGCCGTTACTTGTGTCCTCTAAAAATACGTCGTACCAGGGCGAAGCAGCTTCTCTCTCACTCACACACTAAATCACTATGCTGGCTGATGCGACTGCCTTTGACAGGACAAGGCAAACCAACCCAGGATTTCTGGATAGATCAAAATCGGGAAAAAAATCGAAAAAGTACAGCAAAGGGGATTGATGTGTCCTTAGATCAAGTAAACATAATTTGTGAGTTAGTAATAAGCTGAACAGAACGATGAGAGTTTCTTCTTTTGGTGCAATTAAACAGATCCAATTGGTTTTATATGTGGCGTATAAGAGTGTAACGCGTGTATTTGGAAATATTTATATGAATTCCATAAACAAAAGAAGAGGGGCTTACTCTTATTATAAATAGTTGAAATTCTTTAAAGTACCTCTTCAATTTCACATTTTCGGATGATGCTCCTCATTTTTCTAGTAGCAGGGGATATATAATACGCATGGAGACATTTTTGATGTTATGGTTACACTTTTTACTTGACAATACGACTAAATCTTTAGAACAAAAAAAAAAAAAAAAAAAAAAAAAAAAAAAAAAAAAAAAAAAAAAAAAAAAAAAAAAAATCGTCAAACATACTCTGCGAAATAGAATGGCTCTGTCTGAAATCCTCTTCTATTATAAACAGATTCATATGATTTGTGATTTACATTTTTAGGCTTTGTAAGCTTATACACTTTTTATCTACGTCATATACAGCCAGCAATATAATCATGGAAGCTTTAATTAAAGAAAACTAAAAGGTGATACCAAATTTAAACACATTTATACCACCCTAATTTATTTGGCTTAATTCATTTGGCTCAATTTATTTAGCTAATTCATTTGCCTCGGTCATTAGCTCACCCATATGAGCATAACAGCATGTACATCCAAAAAGTTTATATCGCAACCATTGAGTCCAATAGAAAAAAATAAATTAAAAGAACAGTAGGGGAGAGATTGACCTTCTTTTAATCTACTGCAAAACAGTGATAATAAAAGAGAAAATACCATGACATTACCTCAATACAGTTTTAAACGAATTGCTATAATTCTAGGATAACTACTCGGTTTTTTTTGAATAAAATAAAATAATGATTGCCGTTAAATGAGAGAAATATATGATTTGACACGCATAACTATGACCAGATTAATACATGCTTTGACATGTTTGATAAAGTTTAGCTCAATGGGTACAAGACACTAGGTTATAAAGACGTAAGATAGTAAAAACCTTTTAAAGTGGATGCAATATGTTTTGAGAGTATTACTGCTCGTAATTTGACAAGGCATTGGAGTGCTTCTCCCGTTTAATTTAAGAGCATAAATCAACGTTTTTAATTGGGGGGGGGTTATTATATGATGTTAATCAGCATACAGCGCGTCTAGTGATTTATTTCTTTGTGCAATGGTAAGGCACTTTTTCTCTCTCCTTGTCATTACAAAATTACCAGAATAAAACAATAAATCCAGGAACTGTAGCATGATCTACAAAAGACTAAGACTATTTAGGAGTGACATTTTTTTAAAAATATAAATTTGCAGTAATAAGAAGGAAAGGGAGCTAAAATAATAAACTCGGGCCGCCTATATTATAGCTTTATGACGCAAATGTAGAGTCTCCCCAAAGAGCACAACATGTGTGTGTGTGTGTGTGTGTATTCCGAGGAGATGACTTTGTATCCCTGTATTTTATAAGGAATCTCCTCAATTTAATCAAGCAAGTAAAAATAGACCATCAGTCCTGTTTTCCGTGCACAGCCCTTGTTTAACAATAAAGCGAGTAGCTATTTATTGATCACTCTTAAGAAGGGAGAGAGAGACTCTCAATGAAATAATAAAGACCCGGGAGTTCATCTCCTTTGCACAAGTAAATAAAGGGAGATCATTCTATATCCTTGAGATATCCAAAAATAGACGACTCTAAATCAACTCGGTAAACGTCTGTGCACCTTCAAATTGCTTTTAATCTACTGTGGCGTTGCTCCTTAAGCTCTTTTTCCCCCCTTTTAAATAATAATAAACTCCCCGTTGTTTTCTTCTCCTGTCAAAATAATGCATGCTCCCTTTTTGCCTCTATTCACGTCATTTACATATATATATATATATTTTTTTAATGGTAGAAAAAATAAAGGGGAAGGAAATCATAAAAAAAGAAAGCATAACAACCAATAAAGAAAGAAAGAAAAGTGTGTCATAGGGTAAATGGTTTCATCCGCTCAGCAAATCGTGTCGCAGGAAATAATGAGAAAAAGAAAAAAAAAATAAAGATGAAAAAGATATAAAAATAAAGAGAAAAGGTTTAAACAAAGGCACGATAACAATCAGAGCGTAAAGGTTCCATGATTGGTTTGTAAGTAACAAAATCTTCGTTTAATAGTCTTTGTTGAAAAAGATCGGAGGGAGAGTCAGATTCCGACTCACTAGTGGTATTTGTTGGTGAGCTAGGTGGAGTTAAGTTATTAATCATACTAACAAAATAATTAGAGATAAATAATCGATCCAGCATGACTTCTTTTTAGTTTTACCTGTAGGACTTCCATTTCGGATCATGACAGCGTTGATGTCTCGACAAGGTAGTTTTACGAGTAAAGGATTTACCGCAGTCTAAAGATAAACAAACATAGGGTCTTTTACCAGTATGTGTGCGTCGATGTCTAGCTAAAGAGGAAGACTATAAGAGTAAAATTGAGTTTTTTTTTTTTTTTTTTTTTTTTTTTTTTTTTTTTTTTTTTTTTTTTTTGGGTCTATGACGCACACACACAAGTAAACTTACATCGCTAAATGATTTTCCACAAGCTTCATGTTCACAAACATGAGGTCTTTCTCCCGTATGAGTGCGATAATGAACAGTAAGCGCAGATCGTTGAATAAACTGCTTTCCACATGTAGGCCATTTACAGTGATAGGGTCTTTCACCTGTATGAATTCGGATGTGTCGGGAAAGGTCTGAACGGCGTGAGAAGGCTTTTGAACACTCTGACCAATTACAGCCAAAAGGCTTTTCATTTACTAATGGTTCGTTTAATAAGTTACGAATATCCATCTAGTCCAATAGTATGCAAAAATAAAAAGAGTAAAAGGATGATGGGCTTAGTGAAAGGAAATGACGTATTTGGTGCTTATAAAAGAAAGTTATGAAATTTATAAAAAAAAAAAAAAAAGAAAAAAAAAATAAAAAAAAAAATTTCGCATCATTTATATGAGGTGAAAAAAGTAAGGGAGATTGCACTTGTTACCTTATATGGAGATGTGCTACTGTTCTGACAAGTTTGTCCCCTCTTTGTTTTTTTTTGTTTTTTTTTTCGTGAGGTATAAATAGAAATTCTCCTCTCTCTCTCTCTTAGTATGTTGTCTCAAGGAATTACTTTAAAAGTAAGTTGCACATCATTTTGTGGAGAAGTAATACATAAAGTGTTTAATTAATCATTGTAATTTTCGTTAAAAGGTTATTGCCACGTTGTGTAGGACAAAACTATTACAATTGGTAAATAAATGAATTGATCCGTACCTATGGCAAGCTACTAAGTGACGGAACTTCAATTAGCCATACACCATTTCCCTGTTTTTCCCCTGAATTTGACACTGTACATCTCTCAATCACCTTACTCCAAAATCACATACAATTTTGTGTCACGCAGCTAGACAACACCTCTACAATTAACTTACTCTAATCTAACACGTTATCTAAAAATTCATCGGACCATTTTGTCCCCAGCTTAGGCAATTTTCTTTTCCTTCTTTATAAGTGCACTCAAACGAAAATTATTAAATGCGCTTGTAAACCCAAAACCTTACACCACCATGTATTCTACAAAAAGAGATTCTGCTACTGAGTCGATAGTTTCGACTATTTAGTTTGTATATGCTTGTCGTAATACAGGAAAGAAAAACTGCCTCAAAACAAAGTTAATATTCAATACACTTGCTACATGTAGACCTATCGATCAAACTAGAACTCAATGACATGAAGGTCTAGAAAAAAAAAACTAAAGCAAAACCTGATTGTATATAAATCCAAGGACAATCATAAATCATATATGCCCGTGATTTGAAAGAAGAGGCAATTGAAAATGCTGAATCAATGCAAATGACGTTAGCAGTCTTATTTATGAGGCTTTCATTCGGTAATGCGTGTGTAACCATGTGAGCTTTACGCACACAACATGAAATCTTCGCGTGCCTTTTTTTTACTAATACATATATACGCTTCATGTCGTACGTGAATATAATTTTTTTTTGTCTTAAAATTTCTTTACACCTGGTTGTGTAAGCAATTCACCAGCGCCAAGAGAAAAATCAAAGCGAAGAATCACCTCGCGGAGATAGTCCGGATGAGCCCTATCATACGCCTTTTCTTGATCAAGGAGAACAGCAACCTGAGGGAGACCAGGAGAAACATCGCGAGCGTTAGCCATAAACGTTTGGTTTAAAAAGATATTCTTAGACCTGACGTCTATTAGAATCAAAACTGAAAGCGGTTTAGAGGTCTGCTTTTTTTTCAAAGCTACCGACTTTATTGATTGGAGCTTTGGAAATAACCTACTTCATGAACGTGAAAAAAATCCAGGCATGATAATAACATATAATGTCAAGGCAAATTAATTCTGAAACTGAAGCAAGAACCAGATTGTCCATTTTAGTCGAAATTAACACCCAAAAGTCAGTAAAAGGTAGCAAATATGGGCTATTACTGCCTACCCAACTGAAACAATGCTACGTGCATAAGCATTTCAGCAAATGTAAGGATTACAGATTCTAATAAGATTAATTTAAAAAAGAGCATGCTATCATCAGTTTTATTTTATACAATGTTTGATAGAAACTAAGAATTTGTAAATGTCCGTGGTTTTTTCATCATCTGCTTAGTTATATGCTCGTTCAAAGAGTTTCATAAAAGATGCGAATGTCCTTGTTCTATAAAAGCAAACCAGTATCAAAATATTAGCAGTTGCCTTTTCTTATTGGTGTATCACATACCTGTTCAACCATTACTTCAAGGTCTCAACTATCATATATCCGTCTAGCTATCAGATCAAGATCTCATCTGTCATACCTATCCAGTCATTATGCTAATGTCTCAACTATATAATACGGAAAATTCATAACTAAAGATTATCAAATGATACAAATACCAGAGAAATTTATACATTGAATAAAAGATTATCTTATATTTAATCGAAATTATTGTATTACTCTGACACCTTTGACGATGTGCCCTAAAACCTTAGACTTCGGGGTAAGATTAGGCTGTTCTTTTGGGGACAATTTTCTTTCATTAATTATGACTTTCAGCTGGTTCTTAGAAACGGTATAGCCCAAATTACTTGATAAATGAATAACTCTATTCCTGTGGATGTACAATAAACGCTGAAAGACCTTGGATTAAAGAAATATTGTAATTCTTTAAGCAAGTGGCAAGAGATCTTTATGCTGAACAGCTGGAAAACGAAAACAGAAGGGTGCCTTTCGCTTTCCCCTGTCCTTGAAACGTACAACTCCCTTTACCGACAAAAATAAAATAAAAAATTATGTAAACATCTTAAATCACGTAGACCCTCTTTCTTTTTGATGTAATACTGATAAAACAGGTCATAAAAAAAACGACAAGGTTGCGCCTACACAACTTTTGATACCACAGAATATAGAGTTAAAAAGTCTCATTTCTTTACTTGTTTATTTTTATCTTTTATATTTCCACTTTATCACAAATACCACCACGATCCATATGAGTAACCTTGGAAGGACCAATATCATCAGCCTTGAGTTCGTTCTCCATAGCGCTATGGCGGGTAGCATAAGACCATTCCTTTTTGCAGTCAGCACTCGTCTACAACAATTACATGAAATACCGGTTTTCTAAGTCACGACTATTCCTTTATTCTAATTATCAATTACCTCATCCTGACATAAATCAGTCGTCGTTTATCGTTTTATCATGTAATTCACTTGCACTCAATTTTTTTTTTATCTTATTCATAACTATACCATCAAAATACCAAGTTTTATGAAAAGGCTACTTATCAACAGCTTCTTCATTTTTTAACAAATTCCATAAGATCATAAGATCTATAAGTAGGGCTGGTGGGGGGGGGGGCTACCGTGGCTATCGTAGGGTTTCGTGGTATGTAGAACTTGTGATAAAACGACAATTAAAGGTAAGCAGTATGTTCCCATTTTAACCAATCCATCACACCTCCACCAGCTTAATCCGAATACGGTAAGATATGGCTATCTTTTCTGTATTTTAACAAACACATCTATATTGTAACTTTAAAAACACCATGTAATCGAGTGTGGCTATACAATCATATGTAAGCCAAATTACTACTCGGATTTATATGACCCACTGTTTACTTACTACTGATATCATGGAAAGATTCCAAAAGTAGGATATATGTATATATATATATATCTGCACTCATTCTAAAGTATCATAGGGCATTGGAAGACGAATGGTACAAGCATTGGCGGATGATCGACCAATTTAACCCTTCTGCTAATTGGACGAAATCCTAATTGGTCTTTGATAAGCTCATAAGCTTCACTCTGGCTTGTTGTCAATAAATTGATGAGACACAAATAAAGAGCTTTTATAATTATGTTAATAAACGAAATAGGTTCCTTAAACCAAACGTGGACAGTTCTTTAAGATAATTGTGGATTCATATGTACGTAAGCATTAGTACGGTAGATATTATCATACAAAAGTTGATTAGAAATCAATTACTTCGTCTCGAAGAATGGCACTTAGTATTCAATCCTTTATGCTTATTTTACATGTAAAATTTTGGTTTTTTTTAGTTTATTAAAATTGGAGAAAGTAGAAACAACGGGCAGTGATGCATCTTCGAGACCAGATCTTTATGTTGTATGCAAAAATAAAAAGCAAAAATAGGGAAAAGGGGGAAAAGGGGTATTAAGTTTTAAATAGGTGTTTCATTGGAGTGAGCACTCATAGAGGAAGAATCCGAATCATCTTGACTACTGGAACTACGTGATCTTTTGTCACCCGTAACCAATCTTCGCTTATTCAAGAATTTTTGCTGTGTAATGTTAGTATATATAAATAAATAAAAAAAAGGGAAAAAAACCCAAAGTAACGTACCACAACATCTTCAGCACCAAATCTACCAGCAAATCCGCGAATGAAATTATGAGACTGATCTTCCCAAGTACCCAAATGTTCCATCACAACCGATTTGATTTGTTTCTTTAGATCATCAATATGCTTTTTTGTCTTGATTTCTCGTTCCTTTAAGAAAGAAATATTGAGCTCTTTAGCACTGACACCACGCTCCAGATTTCGACGAAGATAAGAATCATAATCACGGACAATCCTTGTGATCAAATCTGATGTTGATATGCCTCCTGTACGTTGTGTAGGCAAGAATCTGCCTTGTGCTTTTGCAAAAGCATACACATCACCTGATTCCGAGGATTGGTAAGGTTCGGCATCATGAGCCACATAATCAATTTGATACTTATCAAGAAACTCTTGATTTACAAACCACGGTGCTGCTTCTACAACTTCATCCACCCATTTACAATGACGTACACTTTCATATCGTTCTGTATCTGTCATTACTGTCTTTCCTTTACGTTTATGTGTTTCCTCATCACTACATACTCCTACAAGCAGATAAACTTCCGGGAACGATTTCTTTGCTTGTTCTAATGCTTTGGCGTGTCCAAAATGAAATAAGTCATAAATACCATCACAATAGATACGAACTGGGCGATCGGTAGGAGGCTATAGCCGATGTGTAAACGTCTCTTTCTACAATTTTTTTTCTTCTATTTTTATATACCTCATTCACTTTGAAATCATACCCTGAAATGTCTAAACCAACTGGAAGTAAAGGTGAATTGGCTGTTAAACTCTTGTAGGTGGTAGTAGAAGTTTTGGTTCTCTTGGCCGGAGGTAAAAGTCCACTGCTTGAGCTAGGTGTTGGCATAGGATCTATCATAATTATTATTAAGCAAAAATGTGTATTATACAACTTTTTTTTTTTTTTTTTTTGCTTTATTTACCCATTGTATGTCTATTTACTAAAAAACAAGAAAAATATTAAAATGACGCTTTTTCGGAAAAAGCCCTTTTTGTATATCCAAAATCTACGACGTCATCCGTGCCTAGCATGTGAAATATGTAGTGTGTGGAATCACTTGCTTGGGGGTGTGTCCAATCATGAAGCCTAATCTACCTCGCGTTCTGAAAATCAACTTGATACAGCGAATAATTAACTTACACGAACAAATTGCACAAAAAAATGGGGTAAAAAAAAATTTTTTTTTGGGCTCAATTTCAGCATATTTTTGTTCCTTATGTCTCATGACATTAACACCATGTTCAACAAACAGATCCATCAAATGTTAAAAAAGTTGATGGCACATTGCTATTGTTCGTCCACACTGTAACACACTGGTGACTGCTGACATTCTTCGGCTACGAATGTACGGGAAACCGAACGTCTTTTTTATGTCCAATGTGTCATGATGAGCGAACTTTTAATCACGGTCATACATGTGTAACATAAGAAGTGGAATTAAAGTCGTACGTTGCAATACCATGGTGATCTCTGGACCTGTATAAAAGTTTTCTAACTTTACCTCGACTGATACTGTTTTAATGCATTTTCTCGATATATCTGTTGTATTAGGTATTAGGCACTAATTACTGCCTTTAATACCGTTCCTGAGATATTATATGTTCGGTAATACCACATTCAAAACAAAATTCAATATTGTTTTAAAAGTCAATATGTATTGATCGCAACAAACTTCGTCGAAAAGATATTGAGTTAAACGTTGTAAGGACTTAGCACCGTAGAATATTTAGGAAAATATGGCTAGTTGATCAAGGAAATCTTTATGTTATAATGACGGAACCTTTGTTTTTTCAATATATTTGTTGTCAAAAGTCTTAACTTTTTTTTCTTTCTGATACTAGGGTTGTGTTATTCTTAAATCCTGCTCTTAGAAACCAATCTACCAGCTTATGAATACTTACTGAGTTATTCCTTTCCATTTTGAAACATAATTGAGCATTTATTTGGATAAAGAAATAACGTTAATGGCACCATTCTGCATAAAGTCTCTCTTTTCTCAGAGTGTTATAATAGACTCAAATATTTTTACCAAGTTTAGGCCAGATTTCTATGTCCCTGATTTTTTTTTACGCATATACACTTGAAACAATGTTATAAAGGCATCATATAATGTGTATACTCTTATGTAACAATATTCAATCTAACCATTTATGTTGTAAGAATCAAATTTATGTTTATGGTAGATTTTAAAGCAAATATTGTCACGGTCTGGACGATCATGTCATCATCGGAACATCATTTACCCAAAAAAAGCGTTGTATTCAGTGTGAAGTCTGACAATGATAACCCTGTTGTAACATAGAAAACACCATACGTTTTTTGTGAGGATTCCAATCAGTGGTACTTGCGAAAAATAAGTATCAGATCCCTTGCATGCGGACTTAAATGAAAAATGAATATTTACGTATAAACGAAAATCATAGCCCTGCGTAAATATTTGACAATTAAAAAAAAGGAAAGCCTCCTAAAAGACGTATCGTATGCAAGTATAGGGTCTTTACATCCCTGATCTCAACTCACGCGGAATATGGAGACGAAGGTTATAAATACTTGGTTTAAGGTTATATGCAAAAAGGCGTTCATATTTAGACTGCGCCCTTGAGCAAAGATGACACAACAACAACAGCAACAGGCAGGGTAAATGGGATGGGGGTATATGAAACACTGCCTACAAATCAAAGATAATCTCTTTTTTTACAATATTTGTTTACATAAATGGTAATGTTATTTTGTAAGCAATGTAATGAGGGTGGAGCGACCCAAAGCTTTTTTTTTTATAATAAGATGAAATGTTACACTAGGTTTTATGCAATATATGGTAGAAATTTTATTGTTTGGATTGTATACCACAGGCCTTTTTAGCAATTTGATAAGAATAGACACCAAAAATGTTCCATTTTTCTTGTTGTGGTATGGACACGATATCTTGCCGAGCCCATAGGCAGATGATTGTCCAGGCGCTTACTAATTTATTGATAATGGGTATATTTTGGCCAAATAGGATACACGATAATCTTCTTTGCGAAGTCTGAATATCTGCATTCATATCACACATTTTTTCAAGCTCCATTAAGAGCTCGAGAGGTTGACGGTGTTGGAATAAATAGAATTGAGGAGATTCTTGTTGGCAATACTGAATAAGTTCTGAAAAAGCCAAAATCAAATTCTTCTGGGTCAGTTGGCTATTCCCCCGTTTATTAGTGTCATCATTTAGTTTAGTCATAGATGATTCATCATTGACTGGGTAACTGTAGCTCTCGGTTTGATAATGACCTTCAATTACATATAGTAATGCTTCGTAGTTATTGCAGTTACGTGGATATGTGTTGTGACTGATTCGTTCCAGTTCTTGCGCAATCCAATCGTCGACGCCTACAAGAGATTTTGTAACTTTGTCAAATAATAGTTGTGTGCTGCAACAGTGAATGTGAGGCTGAGAGTGATCAGATGATTGGCTGGAAAAAGTATCCATTGTGTTGGATATGCTAAACTTTTGAATGCTAGAAAAAATAGCGGGCTTTTTTTTTTAAATTTTTATTTTTTTTAACGGTTTTTTTTTTTTCAGTGGGTTTTCTCAAGATTTCATATATATAAGAGTGCCTCTTGGTATATGTAAAATTTTCTTTTAAAAAGAGGTTGAGAAAAAGAGAAAGAGAAATATTTCAAAAAGAAAGGCGAATGTGTGACTAAATGGTATCGTTTTGATTTAAACAACTCAAATTGCTGGCTTAGTCGCCAAAAAACAAACTCAAGTGGCACCTTTAAATAGCAATACAAACATCATGAGTTACACACACACCCCGTAAATATTTGATCAAAGTGCAGGTGATTTTTTTTTTAAAAAAAGAAAGATAAACTTCTTGAAGCAATAACCACGCTCCCCCTTCGCCCCTCTTTTTGGACTTTTTTGATGAATATGTCTGTTAAAGGATCATAAGATAAAAAAAAACGCGGTAAGTATTTGATAACGCGATGCAAACTTACCTACGCCTATTCAAAGCCCTTTATTGTTTAACTGTAAAATGAAAACCACTGCGCCAATCTCTCGGTGAAATGGCAGCATGAAAAAGGTTCGATACTAGCCAGGGGTGGAATAGGGACCTATTTTAAAAAAGAGACACGCACACACACACGCACACACACACACACACACACACACACACACACACAAAAAGAAACTCCTATATGGTAAGACAGATATATATATATATTTTTAACGTTTATTTCTTTTTAATTTGAACGTTCCCTAGTTGACTCTATTACAAATTTAATAAGTCTAATAGTCCAGTTTATTAAAATTAACTATATTAATTAAATAAAGCTGCGACAATTTTTGTTTTACTGTGTAAGTGTAACCGCCCAGTGGCACTTGGAACATGAATAAGCCATGCGAACACCAAAACCCAGTTTCCTGGTCTGTGCTGTATGTGACTAGTAATTTAAACAGAGAAACTGTATTGCAAAAGACTGTATCATGTACACGAAACTAGGGGATTGATGGGGTCCTCCAAATCTTGTTTATATTATAGTTTTCCAGATCTTCTCATAAAGGATGCACAGAAACTGGTTTATTAAACAAAACATTACATGGTGCTTCCATGGTGACCAAACTATCACCAAAATTCATGCGCGTGCTGGTGTAATTATGTTTTTTTTTTTACTTACCCCATATAATGACGATGAGAAAAGAGTATCAATACACAATAAGGAGTTTAAGGGGGGGGGTGAAAGGAGTGGTGGTTGAATAGTTTTGTTTGGAGGGGTTCTTAGTTTATTAAAAACAAAAAGAAGAGGCCTTGTATATATATAAAAGAAAAAAGAAACATGTATGTATATATGTATAAAAATAACAAAAGATTACAAGATATTTCTTTAGGCCAGCATGCTTTGACGCTTTAAGAAATGTGATTTTTGGGGTAAAAGACGTATAGTAGACAAAGAAGGGGTGATTAAAAGAGATGCACGCTTCTTCTTTTTCTCTTGTGTTACAGATTTGCCACCTTGTCTTGAATAACTAAAATGGCTGATAAGAGGAGGAGAGTGAGAGGATTCTGTAGAGGAAGGAGATGAAGGAGGTGTGATATTATCATCAAGATTAAATTCAGCACCGTGTGTACTAATCCCAGCAAATTTGGGCGTGTTGGGTTGAAGAATACTATGACATAATTTATTATCTCCTCCGTCTTGACTCGGCGTTCTCGATCTTAATCTATCCAGGAACACTGACGATGGCGAGTGTGGTAATATGGAGGATTGCGGTCTAGGCTTTTTATTATGCGTCACATCCGAGGCTGAAATCATCATCTCGGCTAAATAACCCTTCTTATCATCATCACTGTTGATGTTATTCTTTTGCAAGGAGAATCGATTGAGAGAGGAGGTAAGAGAGAAACGATGATTAGGTGGAGTTGTAGTTTTGTAGTTGGTTGCTTTTTTAAGGAAAGTGCTGATAGAAGAAATGGCAGTGGGTTGTTCACATTTACGTTTGGAACGTGCTGACAGTGAAGAAAACAGAAAGTCTGGTAATCGAGATCTTGAAGGAGGGGAATAACCTATATCAAGTAATAACTGTTTAGAACTGGATGTGCCTCACAAAGCTAGTGTGTCATTTTTATATTTATTTTTACCTTCCGTTAACGGCTCTGGCAAGCCTTTTTCCTTGTTTGTTTTGATCCAATCGGATAATAACGTACGAGATTGCATACATGTTTGATATTTATTCTCATATGAATCAATTCTTTCTTCAATTGGTGTACTTGTCATTGTAAAATTTGGCTGTTGACTCAATGTATTTAAATAATATGAGGAAGAAGAACAAGACCAAGTGTTGTTTTTGGCCTGAGGTTTTTTTCTGTGTATATGGGAAGTCATTTTTAGTTTGTATAAAAGAAAAGAGAGAGAGAGAGAGAGAGTGCAGTTTCTAAATTTCATTGGCAATTTAGTCTCCCTTTTTATTTCTTGAGCTCCCTGCGTTCAACGTAAATCAAAAATTACCAAAAGTTTAAGTCATCTCCTTCCTACAGAAGTTTTGAGGGGTGAGAGGTGCACGCAAAAAAAGATTATTTTTATAACACCGCGCGGCATTCATTTATTTAACTGTCAATGAAAATGCACATAATACCTGCATTCATCGGATTTGTTAGTCAACAGGTTATAAACATCCCCCTCTCTTTGACTGTATCTAATCGATCGATAGTGTAAACTAAGCAATAGAGAGCACCACAAGCGTATCTTACGAGAAGCTAAGCAAATATATCCGTTAAGGCTTAGCTTAATGACTTTAGTTGACAACCGTTTCTTATTTTTAGCTTACAGACCTAATAGCAAAAGAAGATTTAAATAGGAGAGCCAAGGGAGCAACAATGATAGCAAAAAGGCCAAGAGGACTAGTTTCAGCCCGTGCACCTTCCCATTATTTACACTGCATAATTTAGTAAAAGAAGTTTTTTATATTGCAACTCCCCTTTCAAATCTATTATTCACACTTGAACAGACATACTCCCATTGTAAACAGGCTTTTGCGTTAATATCATTATGATGAAAAAGGAGACACACAAAGGGGTTTATTTTTTCTTTTAACCAAATTTATATGTTACCGTTAAAAATATGACTTTATACATGATGCGTATGTACTTGACCTTTTCGTATTGCTGTTCCGTCTTTCTGACACTGCCCCCTTCGTATTATATTTATTCGGCTGCTGCTGCTGCCGCTGCTGCTGCCGCTGACTCTGCATCTGCGGTGTCTTTGGGCGCATATTTCTCTTTGGCCCGTTTGGCTCTTCTGGCCTTTTGCTTCGCAATCTTGGCTGCCTTTTGACCATTCTTACTCAACGATCCATTTTCTAATTCATCCAACTTTTCTCGCAACAATTTTCGAGCGATCCCACGATTATCCGCCAAAGATCTTGATTGTTGACACTACAGAAGAGCAAATCAGTTTTTCCATTTCGCAATCTTTTTAATCCAGTGTAATATTACCTGTACTCGAATGCCTGTAGGAATGTGTCGTAAATCAACGCAACTCGATCGTTTATTAATACATTGTCCTCCAGGCCCCGATCCCTTGACAAAGGTCTCGATTAAATCTTCATCATTAAGTACAATTTTCTTCCTACCGATGGGTGGTTTCGTTGCAAATGTACGCTGCAAAATCAATTGTCGAATGGTTGAAAACATGATAAAGAAGAAAAAAAAAAGCAACCCTTATTCCTCCCCCCGCACCCTAATCGTTCTATAAAAGGAAAACCTGCCAGATTGTCCCCCCTTACCTATTCTGCGGACAAGGAGTTTACAACAACGAAACAGCTGTCAATGTCTCTTTAATTACAGCATCAAACTCTGCTTGACAATACGTGATAAGAAATGCATATCGCAATGACGTGTGTTTACAGGTGATCTCTAAATTTTATTACTCTTCTACAACATCATACAGTACACGTATACGAAGGGAGCAATTATTACAGCCAACCACATCAATCCCAACTTCTAATTCATCCTCTGTGATTACGTAATCACCCGAACAACGACATACCAATGAGAAAGACTGTTGCGCTTCATTGTACTCCATGTCGTCTAAATCTACTTCTGCTCCAATCGCCATGTCCTGTTTATTTCTTTGGCCTAAATAAATGGATTAAAAAAAGAGCTTTGACACGAAAAAGAAAGGCAAGATTACATTCAAGTTCGATATCGTAGGCTCTACGACGTGTGGTATCTCTCAGAACTTCCCAAGCTTTTAAAATAGCATGTGATTGGTCCTGATTAGTTTGTTGTGTATTTTTATCAGGATGATGCTAGTTTTGAGTTTTTTTTTTTTAGTGAAGACTGAATTTATACAGGGGAAAAAAAAGGTACTTTTAAAATCAATTGCTGGAAACGTTGTTTAATCATGTCTTGTGAAGCTGATTCGCTTACTTGAAGCACTTCGTAATGTGTTGACATGACCTTCTTTTTTCTTTTATTTACAAGTGTTGTAACAACAACAACAAAGCAAAAAAAAAAAAAAAAAAAAAAAAAAAAAAAAAAAAAAAAAAAAAAATTAAAAAATCGAATAACATGAAAAAAGTGTGACTTATTTCTTCCAGACAAGACCTTCTTCCACCGTAGCTACAGCTTTACGATCCAATATATCCATGACTTTTTCCTTGACACCCCATTTATTCTTGTGGCCGTTTTCAAACCAGGATATGATCTCGTCTTGTTCTTTTAATCTGCCTTCCATTTGGAATTCAGCACCTTCACCTGTCACAGCCAGCCTGACTTCTTCTTGTGTAGGCAGACCAAATCTTGCAAAAGGATATTGTCGCAAATCCAATTTTGAAGGTAATGAGAGAGTATTGGGTGAAGGTTCCAAGAAATACAATTGATCAATATCCTCCTCGGTAATACCAGCTAACTGAGGTGGTTGCCATTGTGGTTTTCTTCTAGGCTTCTCTAAAAAGGCAGCTTCAACGCCTTCATGGAAATCTTTGGTCACCAAGAATTTCTGGATCAAATCAAACTCCATCACAAGGCATTCAACCAGTGACATGCTTTTACCCTTTCTTAATGATTTAAGCGTCACTTTCAAACTTGTGGGTGACACTGACAATAAACGTTGCTTAGTTTCTCGGCTCCATGCTGAAGGTTTCTCATTATCCAAAGCTGAGACGATTTCTTCCACTGTATTAAATTTAAAGCATCTACCTGACATATTAACATCTGAATTCTCCCCCATCCCTTTCTCTGTATCTTCTTATTTACCTGTCGATAGCTTGTCGTATATCAGCCGGGAATCCAATTTTGGATACTGGCTTCTTATCGACAAATTTCTCTAACACTCGTTGGATAATCTCATGTTCCGAAGTTTCAAGATCAATCAATCGATCTTCTAAAGCCGCTAATCTCGAAGAAGGAATGTAATGAGTAGCAATGCCTGTGAAACTAAATAAAAAGATTTAGTTTCTCCGTTCTAATTGAGAATATCCAGAGCATAATGATACTTACAATGTATCGATGCCTTGTAATCGTTGACCTGTCAAGGCAAGATAGGTACCGATTTCACCATCCAAACGAGGCAAGTAAAAGCTAGAACCTGAATTTAAAAAGGCGCCTAGTCCAATTTCTGGTATAGCAAATATTGTCTTTTCTGTTGCGATTCTAAATGGACCGTGTACAAACAAACCCAGAGCACCACCCACTTGGATTGAATTGAAAATCAGCCTACCATTCTTCATTTACTATGAGCTAATCAACTTACATGCATATCCATCTAATACCGAGACATAGGGTGTTTGTAAAGTAGCAATCATTTGGACAAGAGCAAACTTATCTTGAAAAAAATACAATGCATCTGGATCCTTTTCCTTTGCCTTGATCAAGATATCCAGAATATCGTCACCCACACTAAATTTGCCTTGACCAGCTCCTTTCATCAATATCACTTTAGCTAATTTGGATACATCCCAAGCTTTTAATTGAGGTCCAATATTTCTTATCATGTTCAAGTTCAGTGCGTTTAATTTCTCTGGTCGGTTTAAAATAAACATACGGGCACCTGATAACTTTCTATGAAGCACATGTGTCTACAATATTTCGTCAGTCAAAACGTTCCTTTATTGCTCAACTGTGTAAATTATTACCTCGGGTAAATCTTCTTGAAAATGTTGATGATGTTCTGTGGAGATCTAGTTTCCTTTAAATTAGTAACGGGGCATTTCACAGGTATAAAGAAGAGTTAATT
The DNA here is from genome assembly GCF_025094135.1 of Mucor mucedo. NCBI lineage: Eukaryota > Fungi > Mucoromycota > Mucoromycetes > Mucorales > Mucoraceae > Mucor > Mucor mucedo. The sequence goes on along the minus strand of NW_026252306.1, from coordinate 144,675 downwards.
ACAAAGCGGGTATACAATGGTCTTTTTACACTTGAACGTAATACACCTTTTGTGACGAATGATAACAGACTCATTGTATTTTAGTATAGAAAAAGTAAAAAAATAAAAAAAAATAAAAACAATTAAGTTTTTTTTTTTTTTTTTTTTTTTTTTTGTGGGGGGTGCCTGGGACTGGTTTAAGATCACGTTACTGACTTTATCTTCATTTTTTTACCATTGTTTCCAAACAAACACTCTATTTTTTTTTTTACAATTATTACGTATTTGTTAGTATCATACCTTTTGTTGCATCGGCATATATTTACTATCAACTGAGCTGATGAAACACAATGCATTGAGCCAAGTGGCGCTGTCAAAAGAACAGTAGCTGAGGGTCATGGATATATACAGGCCTTTTATATACGTATCCATCATTTCTATTTTCATGCCGTGCACTGACCTCGAGAGCATAAAAGTCATGAAATGGCCTGCAAACCCTTCAACCACAGTGTAGCAGCGACAGGGTTATTAGGCCTAGAATACAACTCCGATGCGTTTGTCTTGAAACTCATCTGATTGGCTCTTAGTTGACCGTGTGCGGGAAACCATGTGGGGTTTATGACGATCACTGAGACAAACTATCCAGACAAAAATTCTTATTTCGCTTACCATATATACAATGATTTAAGGATCATTCAATTATGTAATAGTTTAAAAACATGCACATTCTGTAATTGTTGAAACAAACCCTATCCAAAGATTATGCTCAAGAGAAAAAGAGGATTACCGGCTGTCGTATTCATTATCATTTCACTCGTCATTTTCATCTTTGATGCCGTTATCACTCTCTCTCTTTAGCCTCTCATTTCACCGCGTAGTTCTTCAGATAAATTTGTAAAGATGCTACATATTTCAATTGTTTACTTATGAATTTAAGACATATGAGAGGATAATACTCCCTGATGGCATAGATGTTCCTGTCCTCAATAGAAACCCACGTTACACACATGGTTTACTTCTTCTAGTATTCCGTGTGCCCTTCATTCGTTTAAAATAAAAAGATGTGGGTATGTATTGTAAAATCATATGAACATACAAAGTCCATATATGTATAGCGGTATCTTTTATGCGAGTTTATTTTTAATTTAAAACGCAAACAGCTTTTGTCTTCGATGTATAGGAGCAAAGAAAACGAATCTCAAAAATGTAATTTAAAAACAAGGCAGTTATTCCACATTCAAATGCTTTCTAAATAACAAATTGTTCACAAGAAACAATGTTTTAGACGGTTTTACGAAGGCTTTGACTTTTGGTAACAGTGATCTTGAGTGTAAGATTAACGTACACCAAGGCTAAAACCTCACCCTGTCCTCATGAAAGCAGCGCAAAAATAAAACAAACTCGGGTGCATATTAAAATCCAGCTTAATGTGGAGAAGTTTTCCTCTGCGTCATCAAACAATGATTAGCGGATACTCCCGAAAGGCGGAAGGAAGAATTGATCAAGGGTTGATTTTTTTTTTTCTTTTTTTTTTTTTTACTTGTTCATCTCTACTTACAGTCATACCATCCCCACTCTTTCTATAAACAATGGCTCTCCGTCTTGCTGCTACTCCTGCTCTTCGCACCACTGCTCGTCTCATGATGCGTCAACAGCCCATGGGTCTTGTTAAAATTCATTCTTGTAAGTTTGAGAATCCGTACCTGTAAAAAAAAGCATATTGACTTTTTATGTGTAGCTGTTTCTCAGTCGAATGCAGTTGCCACCCACAAGCCTGACCGTCTCCATGGTTCTTACCATTGGGATATCGAGCGTGCTGCTTCTCTTGCTTTAGTTCCTATCATCACTTCACAACTTGCTTTCGGTGCCTCACCTATCACCGATACCCTTTTGGGTGTTGTCCTCCCTCTTCATCTTCACATCGGTAAATGCAATTGATATTATATCAAGTGTGGGATTCTAATAACTTTTTTTTTTAAAAAAAAAATTATAGGTTTTGATGCTTGTATCACTGGTAAGCACAGAAAATATTTCGAAAATGCGGGGTAAATAGTAATTATATTTTATTTTCAGATTATTTCAATCCTCGCAACGGTGTTATTGTTAACAAGGTGATGACCGGAGCTTTATGGGCCGCCACCACTGGTGTTCTTGTTGGTTGTTACCAATTCAACACCAATGATATTGGAATCACTGAATTCATCAGCAAGCTTTGGGTCTAAAAAAAAAATTGTAGAATAAAATGATATTCTGAAGAATATCAATAGGAACTTTTTTGCTAGCATCAGATATTCTTGTTTTTTTGAATCGGATTATCAGCAAATTGGCTTCGTTTACAATTATTTTTGACTTTGGACGTTTATTTTTGAGTTTCAGGAAAGTTTCTTATCCTCTTTCACCTACTTCATCATCAGGAATATGAGTATCCTTGGAGATGCTCTGTTTGAACGTTCCGATTCGGCTCAGGTACCACTCAGGTACCGCTCATAACTATAACGTTATAAAAAAATCGCTATGAAACCCAAACTTTGTATTTTTGATTTTATTGGCTTGAAACCAGTATCGTAGAAAGTAGGTTATCATTATTTACGGTCATGATGAATACGTTCCGATGCCTTGATCTGGCTAAATGAACTGGTAGTTTGGAAACTTTTCATGCGATGAACGAACACATCGGGTTTATTGAGATGTTGCACACACAAAATAAAACACCGTGGCTTAATTAACTTTGACAATTAAAACAGATTGATCTCGATTGGTCAAAGGTTTTTGTGTGCCTATTGAAGCAGTCTACCGCTGGCTAGCAATTACGTCGTGTTCATATCCTGATAGTTCATCGTGACTATACGCTCTGTACCTGGGATCGATGATCTAGACTAATGGTCATCATATTTAGGCGGAATATGTTTGGAAACAATAGTACAGTATTCTAAGTCAGGTAGAGGTGAAAAATTAATAACAGAAAAGATCTTCTAAAGATTGTCATTGCTCACACTGATAAACCCAGATACTCGTAGTATTTACTTGTCCATCTATTTTCTGATTACTATTGTTTCATGCTAAATTTTTTTCACTCTGAGCATATATTGTTAAATCATTGACAAACCATTTGTAAGTGCCGCGTGAGTTACGTGCAATCTGAAACGTTAATCTATCAATGTTGGTAAAGTGGTGTAGGTATTCCTTAAATCTACATGGTTAAACAATCATATCATCATGACACAAACTAGAACTTGTTTAAAATTGAAACTTGTTCACTCGTTTTTAGCTTGCATTTTCTTTTAAACATCACGACATTAAAAAAAGGTCGAGCCCTTTTTTGGTCTCTTTTTCTTCTTCATAAAATACTAAAACATGACAAAGAAGTATCAAAGTACATATTTTTTTATTAGAAAAAAAAACAAATTGCTTGATAATAAAATGGACAAGTTTTAACTGCTGTGGTACTCGATGCATGAATAAATGGTGTTGTGTAACATTCTTTATAATGGTATTTCCCATTTTTCTTTAGGGCAAAAATAGTGTGTTTGTTAGTAAAATTATCATGTCTAGTCAGAAAAGCTTTCTTAATGCTTATATTTAATGATCATAGATCATTCGCTCCGTTCAGCAGTCTTTTTTATTTTATTTTATTTCGGGCATGGACATGTTATTAGGCGCCAGCCAACATAAAGGGGAAACATACTTTGGCTTGAATAATTAAAGATACAATTATCTCCAGGGCGGCCAGGCATGTATACCCTCAGATTAATCGCATCAACCGCATCCATTAAAATTGTGATGGCGATGATTCCTAACCAACCAATACATAATAATAAAGCAAGACACCATTAAACTCTGATGCGATTAATATGGGTAAACCATCCACTTCTCCATACGAAATACGAGACATTTACAATAAAACAAACATAAAAGATTAAAAAAAGAAAATGTGGTTTTTATTACTATAAAAAAAATGAAGACTCGCTAGCCAGTTTCAGTAAAGAAAACTGCCCAAGTGCAACTGCGAGGAAGTCAGTCTCCGTGTGCACTCACCCACTTTTTATTAGTTTTGATGGCTCTCAAGCCGTAAAGATTTTAATAGTATTTATGTTTACCTTCAAATACAGACAACCAAGACATATCACACTTCAATAAATACATGTGTTTGCATGCGATATTGTTAAAGCGGAAGTCAGATCAGCTGCAAGTGATCATTTGTAGATCGTCTACCACAACATCATAACTTACACCAGAAGTCGAGAAAGAAGAAACAACATAACCACTTCTACCAGCAGAATCAGTTCTCGCAGTTTCGATGCCATACAGTGTTCTTTACTACATTTCAAGAGTATTTACTTTGGCTTAATATATCGGGTTCTTTTTTTTTTTTTTTCAATATAGAATATCTCTTTATATATCCATAAAAATATGACACTTCAAAAATAAAAAAACAAGAGGGGAACAGGCTACAGATTTTTGATGGGCAAAGCAACCATGGAGCTTCTAAACCGGTTTCTGAAGCTGATGACTACATTTATTCTCGCGTTAGAACAAACGCCATCTAATTTTTAGGTCTTTTGGTTGAGCCTTTGGTCCCCAAATAAACTTAAATGTCCAATAAAAACTTTACATATGCCACCTACTCCCGGTCAATCTCTCACATAATTTGTAAGAGTTTTCGATTCTCAGACAGCTTCTTTATTTCAAGCCGAAAATCACCCACTTAATCTGTAAGATATTTCGATTTTCAGTCAAATTCACAGTCTCATGTTTACTTTAACCTACAATTATATGATACCATTGGTAAGAACCTGGAAGCTTAAGACAGATTTTTCTACAGACAAAAATTAAATATAACCTAAAACCTAAAACCTGAAATTAATCCTGATAGTAATACATCCACAAACAACTCTTTTAGAGCCATGTAAAACATACACATCAAATAAAATTCATAAACCTGGTTCCCATCATCATAAGGTAAAGAAATTATTATTCTCAATTTGTCGTCGAAACCCCATATTATACAAAAATGACGTCTCTAACAACATTTGATTTGATATATTATTATTTTTTAACTTATAAAAGGGCTTTTTCGACTTTTTCTTTCTTTATTCCTTTGTTCACCAAAAGAAAGGAAAAAAGAGGACGGAAGTATCGTAAAAATAAGCAAGTATAAATGATACTTCTATTTTATTTAATTTTGTAGACAAAATACATATCAAAATGTCGTTGTTTACTTTTGAGCTGATTGTGCTGACCTTTGGTTATCTTTTCCTTTTGTACTGCCCAATTTTTTCCTCATCTAAGGTTTTTTTTTAATGGAGGCAAAAGGTTTTTACTGATGCCGGGGTTGGTACCAATACAACATTTATCTATCGGAGGAAGAAGGCAGTCTAGAATTTGGTTTCCGTTACCAACAGTGTCCTACACTGTCACAGGTATGATAATTTTTATATATGTTCTATGCAAAAAGTCAGTCTTACAGTTTATTTTATCATTTTAAAGCATTACTTCATGATGTATAGCCTATTGGAGCTGTTCCCCCAGTGTCCAGTGGGTGTTATCTGATTAATTGGTAAGTGATATAACTTTTTCTCTATCATATCTGTTTATGTTCATACTAACGCGAAATTTGTACTACGGCTAGCTCAACACCATGCAAATTACAAGGAAACTTAGAAATGTTTCTATAGCCGCGGTTTCAAGACTGTTCGGTCCCATCTCTTTACCAAGTAAGGTCATTCCGCATGAAAAAGCCAAAGGAAAACTCTGACGTCATTCTTTTTTTATTCGCGTATATAAGGAGATGTTCTCTGCGTAGTAATCATGCATATTTATAAGAAGCTGTCAGATATTTTTAATACTATTGTTGTAGTCCTTACTTAGATACTGAGCTTTTTATCTATTAAAGCAGGCATGGCCTATTTATATCTCCGCTGAGTTTCCGTGTATGGTTTACTAAACCTTCAAACAAAGAGACTTAAGAAAATCTTTGGTTTATAAAAATGACGTGACAAGAGATGACTGGGAAATGAATGATCGACTCTCTGCACATTTGACATTGCTTTATGCGGTCATGTTAACTGTGAAAAATGACAGAAAACCTTGTATGAGTAGGGTGGGAAGTGGAAAAATGTCATTCCGCCGTATTTAAAAAAGATTGCCCGCCAGTTTTATGCTACCTGCCTGTATTGATATATTTTGAATGTTTATTTATCACGCCTTTAAAATTAATATTTGTGATAAAACATTTGCTTCTTTTGGCATGGGAGAAATCCCCAAAATCCTTGATGATCCTTACTATGACATTATTACGATACCTTTTGGAGCAATAATGCTTGCCTATTTTCAGCGAAAAGAGTCTAAAAATGTGCATTACACAATCATTTTGCATCGATGCGTGACGTTTTTTTTTTTTCTAAAAGTTTTTAGTGGTCCTATAAACTTTCCCGTAACTTTATTATCTCATCGCTCTTCTTTTCTTTAAAAAAAAATAATAAATGGCACCTCCTACAGCCTCCACTCCACTATCAGTTCGCGTCACCGCGCTTGTAAAGGTAAAAATTTCGTGCTTTAATAAAATACGCACAAACAAACAAAAGTATTAAGTTGATAAAATAGACACTTCAATTCGCATGGTTTGTTGGTCATGCATTCACACTTTTCGGTACTTTGGCGTATGTCATTACCGTTGCTTTGTTCCGTTCAAACGCATTATTCTATAAAGCTGCCTACTTTGGTGCCTTATTGTCTTATGGTGTGGTCATCTACAAATCTCACGGTGTAAGTTTTCTTTCTTTATAGCAAAGGATGACCTCATTGACTGAAATGCATAATTCCCTTTTAGAAACCTCAACCTAATGCTGTATATGCCCGTAAGTTAGTTATGGATGAGAATGCGCAATATTTATTACTTGCTTTCTTCTGGTTCTGTTCAAGTCCTATTACTGGTAAGTGACAATTATGTGAGAGAGTAAAGGAAAGAGAATCTGAACGATTTAAATTTCTGTAGTTACTTTGATTCCTTTCTTTACATTCTCTGCTTTCCATGCTCTTGGTTATATTCGTACCAATATTATTCCCAATGTCTTTCCTCGTACTGCAACTAGCGGAGATGCACCCGCTACAATCTCCTGGCAATCCAAAACTCAGCAGCAAATCAAAGCATGGACTGATCAATATTATGGTGTTGCAATGCGTTTTGTAGCTCAATCCGAGGTAACAGTAATTGCAGTTCGTTTAACATTTGGATTATTCCGGTAAGTAATTTGGTGCGTAGGAAATAGAGAAGACAGGAATCTAACGACTTTTTCTTTAAAAAAAGCTTCAACTTTTTACCTGTAATTTTATTCTGTCAATTCCTCCGTTTCCGTTATCATTTATCTACTTATACTCGTCAAACCTTCACCGAACTTCGCGTCAGATTAGATACCTTACTTCTCCCTCCCAACGCCGATGCCCGTATCCCTGCCGTTGTTCCTAAAGTGTATGTCATGGCCAAGGATATGATTACCAAATTCGGTGACTCTATTGTTCAACAACAAGCACCTGCCCAATAGATAGTCTACACATAATTTCTCTCAACCATTAAAAACATTTTTTTTTTAAAAACAAAAAAAAATTGATACAATTTTATTTACAGGGTTTATATTATTTTTTTTTTTTTTTTTTTAAGCAAAGCTCTTTGCGTTTTCGGTGATCCAATTGGCAACGAGTTGGTGATCTCTTTCGACCCATTTGGCATTGACACGAGCACCTTCCAAAGCTTGTTGAAGAGAACGCTCATACTCCTTAGTGTCCTTATCGGCAAAGAAAGCTTCAATTTCAGAAATACGATCAAAGGTGACAAAACCACCAACAGCAGAACGAACAGTGGAAGCGAACAAACTTAAAGACTTGGAGAACTTGGAGTGCAAGAGGTCAAAGTTAGAAGTAAAGAAATTCCAAAGGATTTCACGAGCATCAGGGTTGGCTGATAAAGAGCTGAAAACATACAAGGAATCTTGACCTCTGACTTCCTTTTCATCAAGACTCATGTCAAGATATCTTTGGATCAAGGCCTTGCTCTTGGGTCCACCTAAAGAGCTGAGAGCAATCAAACGTTGATCAGTGGGCAAAGTCTCATCACGGTAAATCTTGAGAATCTCTTCCCATAACTTTTCTTCTTCCTCCTCGTTTTCAGCAGCACCCAAAACAATGCTATAAACAGGACCACGAAGGTTAGGATGAAGAGCTTCAGTGTTACCCTCTACAAATTGCCAGAAACGCTTCTTAGCTTGTTCAACAGTCTCGCGATCATTGGATCTACCGGCATTGGTAAGGGCAAGAACACGTAAGATGTTGGTAAGATAATCATCGGTTTCAGCAAATTCCCAGCCAAGCTTGTGAGCGATAGGGGCAAACAAACTACGACGAAGAGACTTCAATCCATCACGGGTTTCTTCGGGTTGTTCATACCAGACACTGAGAATCTTGCTGATGTGTGTACTTAATTGAGACCAGACAAAATAGTTCTCTTCATTGACAAAAGCTTGGGCAAGCTCTAATAAAGCAGTAGTGGTTTGCTCACCACTGACACACAAATTACCAGCATCAGCAACTAAACCAACACGATCAGAAGTGTTTGTCAAAAGTCCCTTGCTTCCCTTCTTGACTTCTTCACCAAGAACACGGATACTTTCAATAGGATAGTTGACACGATAAACAGATGTTTGACCAGCATTTAACTTGAACAAACCGTCAGAAGGGACAGGGAAGCTTTGAGACTTCTCAGTCAAAGTATGGTTTTCAACACCAGCAGATGTAAGAATACCAAGAGGGGCCCACCAAACAGTGCTATCTTCTTCTTCGCTCAAGTCACCAGTAGAAAGATAACGAGATTGAGTAACCTTAATAGCTTCTTGGCCTTCTTGCTCAACAGATAAGACTGGATAACCGACACGCTTAGTCCACAATGTCATGAATTTGGAAACATCAACATTAGCCTCTTCACTAAGAGCAATCCAAAGATCATTGGTAGAAGCATTTCCCCACTTATGACGCTGGACGTAGAGTCTAACACCCTTTAAGAAAGTTTCAACACCTAACCAAGAACTCAACATACGGATGACACTAGCACCCTTATAGTAAGAAATAGCATCGAAAATTTGATGGATTTCAGCAGGGTCGTTGACAGTAACTTCAATAGGATGAGAAGAACGAAGAGCATCAAGGTTTAAAGCTCTTGGCATATCTTCGTTAACAAAAGAGGTCCAGACATCCCAATCGGGGAAGATGTTATCAACAGCTAACCAACCGACCCAGGTAGCAAAACCTTCATTCAACCACAAATGATCCCACCATTCCATCGTTACCAAATTACCAAACCATTGATGAGCCAACTCATGGCACACGGTGTATGCAGTACTCTTCTTGAAAACAATAGAGGAAGACTTTTCATCAAACAATAAAGCGACAGTTCTGTAAGTGATCAAACCCCAATTTTCCATAGCACCTATGTGTAAAAAAAAAAGTGGTTAAATGTGAGTTATACTTTCTCTTGCTTTTCTTTGCTTTCTTACCAGCCTCAAAATCAGGAATAGCAACCATGTCAATCTTGGGAAGAGGATAAGGCTCACCGAAAACTTGAGCAAAGTATTCAAGTGCAGCAGTACAAACATTTAATGCATGACGTCCCTGTTCAACAGATCCAGGTAAAGCATAAACACGAGAACGGATAGGGCGACCATTGTGTTCACCACTGGTAAATGATTCGATGTATTCAAAGGGACCAACAACAAAAGCCAAAAGGTAGGTACTCATCAAAGGAGAAGTGGCGTACTTGACTTCCTTCAAGTTCTTGGCACCAGATACTTCAGTCTTACCTTCGGTTTTGCCCTCAGTCTTTCCCTCGGTCTTTCCCTCAGTCTTTCCTTCGGTCTTTCCTTCAGTCTTTCCCTCGGTTTTGCCGGTAAGCTTACCAGTGTCATTGTAAGGCTTTTCAGAAGTAACATCCATGTTGGATAAAGCAACAAGCTCGGTAGGAACAACCAATGTAACATCAAAAGTAGCCTTAAGACTAGGTTCATCCCAACAGGGGAAAGCTCTACGAGCATCCGTAGATTCAAATTGGGTTGTAGCCAAATATTGGGTGTTACCTTCAGCATCCTTATAAGAGGATCTATAGAAACCAGCCATTTGATCGTTTAAGATACCTTCAAAGGTGATATCCAAGACAGCCTTTGTATTGGCAAGAACGGTTTCGGCAAAGTTGAACGTAGCCAAATCCTTCTTTTCATCATAGGTAATATCAGTAGCATTTTGCCTAATATTAAGAAAAGTTAATTAAATAGAAACGCGGGATTCCTATGTCCTACTAGTCACGCACTTTGATTCGGTCTTGAGACCTTCAGAAGATAAAATTGCAGAGCTAATCTTAATATCACGCGTATTAAGGACAATAGTTTTAGTATCGGTGTTAATGTTCAAGCTATACAGAAGAGGTTAGAAATTGCATTGTTGAGGAATAGAATGTATATGACTTACTTGACTTTAACGTGACCGTGGAAAACAAAGGTCTTCAAGTTGGGTTGAAGAGTCAAGTCATAATGAGTAGGCTTGACATTTGTAGGTAAGACTTGACGGTCAGGATTTTCGACAGCTGAAGATGTGCACATTTTTTTAAAAAAAAGACAAAGAAGGCGTGGTAAAAAAGAAGTTCCTAACGAGGCAAGATTTCAATATTTATACCTGTATTACGTGTTTGAAAAGCGAATGACCGGACTTAATTTTTTGTTTAAACCTAATGAGGAATTACGCACCTAATAAGGAAAAAAATCTTGTTTTAAAAGTGAAGCTCAAACTTTGTTGACATATTTGAGATGAAAAAGTGCGCAAATTTTTTATTGGGCCGGGTCATAGACGTTGATTTATTAAGAGTGGACCTTTGCCGGCTCTCGGTATTCTTAAGTAAAATGTTTATAAAACTGACCAAACGTCTCAATTGGTCTTGGAAAGATGTTTGCTATACGGGTGAACATGGATGGCTTTATAGGCGTTACAAATAAGCTCTCCGTTACCTATGTTACGCGCCTTTAGTAACGTTTAAAATAGTCCGTATATTTTCGGCGCATATCACCTCATTTGAAAAAAAAAAAAAAAAAAAAAAAAAAATCGTGCTCTTTTTTAACATATCCCAGCTTGTTTAAAAAAGGAAGAAGGTTAAATTCGATCAGATTTACTAAAAAGAGACTTTTTACCTTGTAAAGCGTGTACAATCCCAAATAATGACATTTAGTATTCAATAAATGATACAATGTAAATACAAAGCTTTATTAACCGGACAGAGTAGTTTTTCACACGACAAATTGCATAAACTTTAGCTATGACTGTACATTCAGGCTAATGGATTTCGTTAATTTAAATTTATGGCTCAATAGTTGATCCTGCTTTTGCTTAGGAATAGTATTTTTTAATATAAAAGGATTGTTTGCAGTAAATAATTAAGTCTCAAACCTATTCTCTAGAACAGGGATCCTCATCATATACGCTTTGTGATAAAGTTGCACCAACAAGGGTATCGAATCTTCCAGAAAATTAAACTTACAAGGTCATCAATTACGTAGATAATATCATTAAAACCTTTTTTTTTTTAGTATTTATCTCGTTAATACCAATGATCAGTTTTCTTTAAGAAGGCCTATACATCATGCATATTTCTTATACTACATTTTTTGTCATATTCTACTTATATAAACTAGTTGCTTTATGATAAAGAAGTGGAAGGGCTCCAAACTGAATGCATTTTTTTTTTGTGATGTGGATCTTCTTTTTGTATAGAGAACCGTACGCTTTATATAGTAGGACTCCTAAGTACCCTAATCAGAGTATGATCATAGCAGGTACTGTCATCTATTTCTATTGGCTGAATAAACTCGATTTATGCTGTGTTACGCAATCCAATTGGTGAATTAAAAACTTGTTGGGACTTTTTTATGAGTGTGGAAGGGGCCAATTTATTCAGTGGCGCACTTTTGGAGTTATTTAAGGTTTGCTCTATTTTCTAGACGGGGTAATAAACTTTTTTGATGATAGTAACAAATCTTTGATTAAAATCTCTATGAAAATATACAGTGACATTATCTTTACCCCCAAAGCAGACGAAGCCATCTATCTTATTATATGCTAATGAAATATGGCTTCCTGGTATTTACAAACTTGTGGTAGAGTATCTAATATATAACATCGATATGCAAAAAGCATAAAAACTTGTATTAGGAGTAAATCAAAGGGCATTGATCATATTTCCCAATCATATAACTAAACGCGAATTCAAACGCACGAAGATCCTTATCCTTAATTTTTTTTTTCTATTGACGATTTAAGCCAATCAAATTGTTACGTCGTAACAATGAAAAATATAAAATTAAAACAATAAGCTGTCATATATTCATGATCATAATCAATTATCGAAATTCTTTATTATCACCGTTTTTCGTTTATTTTTTTTATTTAAAGGCTCGCGTTGTATTATATAGAGCCACATTGCTTGTAAGCTAAACTTGGATCAAACATAGAGTAATATTCGACACTTTTTGTCTACCCCCTTCTCTCCCCACTAGTACTTTTATAATGTTTTGCAAGGAGAGATATTTTTTATGTACGACTATTATCATCGACGAAAATACTTTAGATAAATATGTATCAATTGTTTAAATTTTTTTCTTTTTTTTTTCTTTTTTTTTTTTTTTTTGTTTAAAATAAAATATGGAAACCACTCCTCAAGTTTCACACCCATTGTCAGCCATAAACGAAGTTGGTATTCCAAAAGAAACAGCGTTTTCAATCATGTTTGTTAGCGTTGGTATGGTGTGCTTTATCTGGCAAGCAATGACATCCGGAGAGATGTTTTACAAGACTAGAAAACCAATCGTTGGCATAGTATTTGTTCAGTCAACACTTGGAGTTGTGGTCACATTTGTCACTTTATTAACATCGCTTGTATATGTTGACTGCACTTTTGTAAGTTTTCTTTTCCACACTAAAAATAACATACATTATATTAATCTGGGTTACTGGTAGCGTCTTTTGTTCTCTGTAGTTGGTGTAAATATTGCAGACATGTCCCTACAATTTGTTCTGTTATGGAAAGCATACTTGGGCAACAATCGATCAAAACTAATCTTATTTTTAGGATCGATTCCTATATTATCAATTGCTGTATTTATTTGGATCAATATGACAATTGGAAAATCAAAGACATTTTTAGGTGTTGGCCTGTGCTCAACCGAATATCGTAGGTGCCCAACTAAAATATTAACAAAGTTGCAGATTCTCACATCCTTTTTTTTAAAAAGCTCTGTATATTGTTGTTACAAAAGCTGCCATTGATTGTACAGCAAACACTTTTCTGTCTGGATGCTTTATACTTGTTATTTACAGACATTACCGTATTCTCGGAAGCAGCATTCAAAAAACCTTGATAAAAGAGGGATTAATCTACTGGTAATATACATTTTTAAAAAAAATTATATGACAGAATGTTAACCCTTTTTAAGTTTTGGTGTGTGTTTTTCCAATATTTTGACAGGTATCTTGTTAGCTAACAATGTACTTGGTGGCAGCACACCCATTTTATATACGATTGATTGTAAGACAGTCAAACATTATGCTTTTAACGTCTTTTTATTAACTGTTATCATTGAAAAAGGGTACCTTGCATCCTATCTTATTATCAAGCAACTGACTCACCGAGGTCCATCTAGCAGTAGCTCTGATAGTGATAGCACAGAAGATGATGAAAGCATGACAATTGACTCGGAAAGCGTTATAAGAGACGATGATGATGAAGAAGAGATGGATAGTCGACGAAGAGGAAGCAGAAACCGAGATACAGTGCATAGTTCTATGGACGGTACATTAGTGCCCACATCACCGAAATCAACAAAGTTTCCAGAAGAGACAATGTACCCAGTGCCAACAATACCTTATTATGAACCCAAAACATTTGTACCTTCATCCATCACATTTGATCCTAAAAACTACTCATCAAGTATTACCGATGTCGGGATGGGTGACGAAGACGAAAAGACAGCATCGGGGCATTCTTTGCGTCGTTTTGAAACGAGCACAACCAGAAAACTTTCTATTTCTCAAACTTTAAGTTCATCCTAAATAAAAAAATTATGGCATAATTTTTGCCATTGTTTGTGGTTATTTTTTTGTCTGCTTTCCACTCATGATTTACTAGGCTCTACAATATAGAATTTTATTAAGGTAGTAGATAGACTGCTTTAGTTGAATTTTGCTGCGGATTGAGTAGTAAGCAATCATGTGGCACGAAAATACTCGTGGTCACTTTTTATAGACACCATTTTTTTTAAAAAAAAAACATTTTCTCTTTACTTTAATCCATTTTTAAAATGAACGAGCAAACAGTTTATATCCCTCCAGAGGTATACTCCCCTCCCCCTTTGAAGTTACACATTGTAATTAAGCAATATTAAACTCGATAATACTTTTTAGGAAGACGATGAAAAAATGCTATTGATAAAGGATGAACCAGAATTCTCCAAAAAAAGAACCGTAGTCATCATTGTCTCATTATTTTACATGTTTTATGTTAAAATGTACCTCCTAGTAATTTTTGGCATAACCCGACCTCAGCGCCAATTCATACAAGATTTCTTAAAAACTCCACTGTTTTGGTACAATATGGCCTTTTTAGCTATCAACATCATCCCATATATCATACTTGCTATTAAGAAGACGCCCGACGATAATTATCCCGTCCTGAAAAATATTATTAAGACAAAGACAAAGCTCTCTCGCAAAAGTTCAGTTTTACGGATTGTCGTATTTAGTGCCTTATGTAACTTTAATGTGGTACAGCTGTTAGAGATGGTGATTTACCCAGTGCTTTATTGGTACAACTATGGTCAATCAAGTGTCACATGCAATTCCATCGTTGCTTTTTCTCTTTACTTGACCGCGTTTTACTTGAGTCTAAAAATTTGGATCATGTTTGTCACAAGTAGTTATCGTGCTGTGTTTGACACCTTCACCATTTGGAGATTTGCCATGCAACGCTCAAGATCATCAGACGCTGTACAAGTCTAGATATCTTGTCGTCTAGCTTCTTTTTACCCTTTTCAATTTCCTATTTTAATCGTTCTTTCCTAGGACATTTACTTTATGAATAATGCTTATATCAAAAGTAAAAGCTCAAACATTATCGGTAATTAAAAGCATCCTGACATTTAAGCCATATCTTGTTTATCAGTTTATAAATAAAAACTTGTCCGTCCATTTTTTATTCTTTCTCTTTCCCTTTTCCCACCAACCCAAAATATAAAAGCATTAAGACAGTACTTATCCCCCTTTTTTTAAATGAGATAAATAACAAGTGCTATCAAAAGCTTAGTTAATAACATCTTTTGTTTTTTCAGTAAAACGCTTAAGTGTTACCTCTTTTTTTTTTTTAACGAAATGACATACTCCCGTTTTTTTAGTATTATGGCTGAGTCAGGTCTTCGCTGTACCATAAATACCTCCCATGTTAGGCTGTCAGGTTTAGGCTGGAATGGCTGTAAGTCACATAATCTTAAGTATGTATGCGAAAAAAAAAAAAAAAACGTGACTCTAAAAAAAGACATCGTTGTAGACACTGTCCAGAGCTCTATATGGCAGAGATTCGTCTTCATAGTTCTCTTCAATGCGCTTTTATCAGTAACGCATTGGTGTTTTATCATATCACCACTAATCGATCACGTTTTTCCGATCTCTCCGGTTCAAGCTTTGGTACCATCAAAAATGGTAAAAACCACAAACAGACATTGCGTTTGGCCGCGGCAACACGGGGAGGATATAAGAAGCAATATCTATACTCGGGTGCATGTTTTTGTGATTAAGACAGGACTGTAGTCATCTAACCCGTAAAACTCATTTTTAGCGTAAAACAAGCCTGGGGGGGGGCTTAAAGGTCTGGCTTTACCTATAGATA
Source organism: Mucor mucedo (assembly GCF_025094135.1). Lineage (NCBI taxonomy): Eukaryota > Fungi > Mucoromycota > Mucoromycetes > Mucorales > Mucoraceae > Mucor > Mucor mucedo. The sequence continues at coordinate 128,735 of NW_026252306.1, read as the reverse complement.
GCTGTTTATGACAAATTAGAGAATTATCATTCTTTCGGATCTCTACTGGAAGCGACGCATTGAGATATTAATGGTGTCTTAATTTAAACCAAATTTATCGATAAATGTCTAAACCAGCTGAATCATAAAGCAACATGCATGTTAGCAAAGTTACCATAACGCGTATATAGATTTCTTGTAAATCTCTTTCCAGATTAAAAAACAAGGTGACATATAAAAGAGTCTGTAATAACTTCTTGACCGGCATAGATACATGATTACAGCCAGATTCTTTATGACGATACTCGGGTGGAGTTCAAACATAAGCCCAAGAGTAGCTCAAACGCAGTGAGCTTACACAACTTACTATACCTTGTGCTTTACCCTCAATAAATAGAACATGCACCATTTCGGAAGCAATCGTTTTTTTTTTTTCGGAATTTCCCGACAATGATACGTGTACCATCTTTATACCTTTAAAGTGCCCAGTATAAAGGTCGCTGTCCACTCTTTCACACGCGGCAAGTCATTTTCTGTCGCGATCCACTATTCATCTGTGTCTTGACCAGCAATGACCAAAGTCAATGGTGACTAATTCACTTAACTTCGTGTCTCAGAACTAAATTTGATAAGACCATTAGCCTTGACCAGCACAGATACAAAGGCTTGCATACCCTGTATTTTTGAAGATAATTTCTTAGTCACCCGCAATAGAAGTGCTTCGGGTAATTCTTATGCTGATGCATAAAGAAGGGATTCCCCCACTGTTAAGATGATAAAAATAAGGTTACTATTGCCGTCCAGACAGTACAGGTTACCAGCTTTTCTTCAATAAGCTGATACAAGTATAAAATGCGTTTTTAGTTTCTTGTTGCACAAAAAAATCTAATATCCTTGTAGTGCTTGATGGATAAATGGATCATTTTGAAGAAAAAAGAGACATGATGTATAAAACGATATTGCTACAGTGGATATTGTAATTGGAGTGCAAGAATATGCAATACAAGACGCTATTTTTTGCAACAACCTAATGACTGCTATAGAAAATAAGCAAGCTTTCCATTTGCACAAATTCCCAAAGCTATCAAACCATAAAAAAAAAAATTTCCCTTGCAATATGGTAAAGCTTAATGTGATTGGGTAAGGTTAAAAAGGTGACTGTAGAAATTTATTAAAGGGGGGTTTAAAAACTAAAAAAGGTATAAAAAGTCTCGAGAAAACTTCAATTCAATGTTTCTTTAATTCACACCTGCTACCGCCGTTCTTTCTTGTTGTTAAATAACAAAAAAGCGGTTCTTCTTCGAAGAACAGGTAAAAAGAAATCAAGCCCGATTAATCACCGAGGATAATTATCAGTTTATCTAAGGCTTCATGCTCTGGCTAAAGATATACATCTTTGACTATATTTTTAAAAAAAATGAAAAATTTCTTTTGTAAACAATGGTGCCCACCCATGCACTGATTAGAATCTGTCACCATACTGCGTCAGAAAATAGCTGCCAACACGACTGACATGTGCTTCTCAGTTTCGCCCAATAAGAATGTAAAAAACATTCGATATTAGCGTCAACTACCTGCTATCGATTTTAAAAGCTATTCTAATTTAAGCGAGCTACTTTCCTCACATTTTAACAAGAACAGTGTTAAGTCTTGTTCAAACGCTTGCCTTTCTTGGATTAATTTATACGCTTTGACAAAAACTTTCATTCAAAATAAAAGGGAGTTCGTTCCGGGCATCATGAGAAATTTGATGAGCGGATAATTACTAGAATGGCTTAAGCATACGAAGCAAATTTTGATGATAAGGAAAACGGCTTCCAATATTTTTGCATTTGGTTGCAGAAAACAAGATTAGATGCATAGTGATAGATGACTGATGAACCAATTGAAAATTTTCGCGGAAGTTGCTTACTTTTTTGGACAAAATGTATAGAAAACCCCAATATAGAATATACAAACATCGCAAAAGATAACGCCGATGAAAACAATAAGCCAATAACAAGAGCCACAACCACTACTCACATTGTCAAGTTCACAAATGAACTTTTTGACGTCATAGATCTTGATGAAAGCTTAAAGGGAAGCTATCTTGATATGGATAACTGTCCAATCCATAAATCGAAGCCAGTGCCTAGGAAAATTGAAGGTAGGGGTTATAGAGTGATGTATTTGCCCCCTTACTCGCCGGAATTGAATCCCATTGAGCAGTTTTGGGCTATACTAAAGGGGAGGTTGAAGCGTCAGCGATTGATGACCGAAGAAAATTTGTCGGGCAGAATTGCCGATGCTTGTAATAACATACCCGTTAATGATCATTATGCCTTCTTTGGTCACTCTAAGCATCAATTATTAACTGCTATATCAAAACACCAGTCTAAACATATTTCATTTTATTAAACATGTTTTTCTAGAAAAAGCGACAAAATCAACGGGTCGCGCTGTATCAGATTAGGAGTAAGGCTTCAGTAACGGCTAATCGGTATATATGTGTCCGCCATTAGTAGCTTAGCCAATATGTCACCTAACACCAAATTATCTTGAAAGCTTGAAGTAAATAGGTATTTTAAGCTACAGAAACATCGTTGTGATTGTTAATAACATAGAATGGACAGAGGTCACCATTTTTGGGAATTAAAACAGTAAAAAATGAAAGAAAACGCTTGTATATGGGCACCATTTCAGTTCCCGCTCTTAAGAGGATATATAATCTCTTCATTTTATTTCGTCTTCCCTTTCCCCCTTTCTATTTCTTTCATTTTTGTATAATATCTCCTTTTATATATTTATGCCAGCCTTACAAACACACACAGTAGAAGGTATATCTCTTCAATTGCAAAAATTACGGCTATAGTTGACAGTTTGAAAAATAGGTTATTCATACCTGGAGAAACCCACGTTCCTCGGAAACGTATGGATATATTTCAAGGATCAGCTCGCTTGGCCTGATGTGCTTCGGTGGAAGGGATCTGTAAATGTGGCTTTGCAATAAGTAATTTAGGCGCATGGTGATTAATTGTTTACATAGGTTTTATTACCCACACTACCTGGCGTTCTTGCCATGACAAGCATATCATGTTTAGTCTGCTTATTCCATCTCACTTTTGAGGTAGAAATCAGTATTCCAGTGTCAGTTTGTAAGTAAAGGTTTATTATTATTATTTTTTTAAAAAAAATGATCCAGGTTGTTACACGATACACTAAATATCACGAAATTACGCAGTGGGAACAGTCTCCGTTGCATTAGGTCTATTATTAGCTTTTCGGGTCAATACAGCATATGACAGATATTGGGAAGGCAGAAAATTAATTCAGACCGTGACAGCAACCATTAGAAATGTAGCAAGACAGGTGTGGATTAATATCCCTGAAGAAACCGAGCAAGATCATTTAGAAAAAATGCGCTGTGTAAAACTTTTACTGGCTTTTTTTGTTGCCACGAAGCATCATCTCCGCCACGAGTACGGAACTCATTATTATGACCGTAAAGTTACACACACACACCCCAAAGTCACAATGATGTAATTCTCATTTATTAATTTTTTTCTGTAGTCGAGGTATTGTTGCCTCCTAAATGGGAGCCTGCAAGTGTCCAAAAGAACAAGGCATCAGAGGAGCAACAAGAAGATGTAGCAAACGGCAAAAAGGGTAAGAATTCTACCGTACCCAAAAAGGCTATGAGTATCACACTGGAAAGCAATGGTGATGATACCAGAAGCGTAGATGGATCCCCTCAAAATGTACCACACAAAATGCGAATTTTCAGCAAGGCTCCTGCTCTCTTGGTATCGCTTACTGATTCAATCAAGCCAGAATCTCATGGAGGTTATATGGAATCCGATGACCCAACACACATATCCAACGTACGCCGTTCGCTAGTGGACCAAGAGTTTCCCAACTCTGATGTATCACATATGTCTACTGCCTATTTGAAAAGCACAATGCCAGGCTCAGAGCTGAATCATACGATTTCTGAAGAAGAGGAGCAGAATGTTCATTTATTAGACGAGGGTGTAAATTTGCCACCAGTCGAAGCTGTAGACGACAACGTTCCTTCTGGATCTCGTGGCGTAAATAATGCAGGTGATCATATCAGAAATCGATTCCGTCAACATCGTCAATATAAAAAGAGAAACTTAGACCATTCTGAATTTACAAGTGAAGAAGATTTACCATATCAAGGTGATTCCGATTTATCGTTGCCTCTTGAAATTCTTTTTCGTGTTGCATTATATATAAATCAAGCAAAGGCCGCCAATAAAATAGAGTCTACCTTGGTTTCAGTCACTACAAGTTCGATTGATATTTTGGTCAATTCACTTACCGCCTTTGAAAGAATCGTTCATACTCCTATTCCCAAAGCATATAACATTCATTTGTAAGTTTTCTATACTGACGATTGATGCAAATATTAACGTATTGTTCAATAGAAAACAAGCTGTTGTTCTGTACATTTTCTTTTTACCTTTTGCTTTGGTAGATACACTTGGTTGGCTTGTTGCACCTATTGTAGCTATTGTTTCATTCACATTATTTGGTATTGAAGCCATTGGAGCAGAAATTGAAAATCCTTGTAAGTGTAAACTCAGTGAGAGTTTTTTTTTTTTTTTTTTTTTTCTTTTTTTTTTTTGCATTTGGACTAACACGATTTTGTAGTTGGTTATGATGATAACGATTTGCCACTCAACAGATATTGTGATGAATTGAAGAAAGAAGTCGAATATATCATATATCATATACCTACTCACTCTACAAGTATTTTGTTAGACGGTCAATAAATTTTATTTTTATATTGATAATTTTTTTAAAGTGTATATAATGAAGAGGGCGGTCAAACTATCTACGGTTATAACCTCCATGGTATTTAGGAGCTCTTTTAGAATAACCTCCCGAGTCACTTTTAGTTAAATCGATAACACCAGAAGAACTTGGCCTGGGAAGATCTGAGCCGTTTCCACGAGGGAAATCCCCATCGTAATTTTGTTGTTGGCGTTTTTTATTGAGGTTGACTGTACCTGACCTTGTCGGTTGAGGAAGTGAATTGTTTACCGCCTTCCAGTTATTATTTCCAGATTTTCCGGAATAGTTGTAATTATCTTTTCCCTTCTTTTTCTTTTCTGACGTAAAGAAGTTATCCAAATTCGACCTCGAATTATCCACTATATCCGTTCTGCGACGTTTACCGCCTGCACTGTCATCTTTATACGAAGAAGGCTTTATATTGCCCTTGTAGGGCTTCTTTTTTTCCTGTTCATAATGGTCGCTATCATCATATCTGTCATTATACCTGTTTCTTTTGTTATTTTCATTGTCGGAATCGTTGTATCTTCTCTTATATGCACCATTATTGAATCCTCTGTCATTGCTATAGTCGTTGTTACGACGAGGACTACTCTCTCTGCTAGAGTCTGACCATCTTTGATGACTTGTGGATGAGGCACTGAAAGATGAAGCAGAACTCTTCATTTGCTTTTTAGGGTCAAATCTGCTACCTTCAGTGAGACTGAGATATGAAAATACCGAAGGAACGGTAGTCAAGTATTTAGGGAGATCAGGGCAATCGTCGCCATAATGTCCCTTTTCAGTACAGTAATAACAGTAGGCAGTAGGTATTCTACTAGGTGGACTTTCATTCTCATATACATGCAGTAGGCTTGGACAGTTCTAAATGATGGATTAATTTTCTTTTGTTGTTTTTTATATATATGGTATAATTACCAATGCATTGTGGTAGCTCATATAACAAACATGGCAAGATTTGCTCTCACGTGGGTTGGTGCAATCCTGCGAAATAATTAATATTTGGTGCAGTTTATTCAATTTTTATCACTTACTGCTTGATTGTGGCCTCTCATTTTACATCTACCACAGTATCTAAAACCAACACATCTACTGTCAGCATGCTTAGGCCCGCCGCAGTCACTGCACTAAACACAGGGTCAACACACTTTCTAAATTGAATCTTCTTTTTTTTTACCAAATTGCAATCTCTGCGGTCATGACCAGGCTGATGACAGCCGAAACAAACTCTAATGGGCTTATTCACATATTTTACTCTACTCTGACGCTTAGAAATCTACAAGGGATGTCAGATCCTTCATCTGAATGATTTTCTATCCGACTTACTTGTTCATCAATCAAATCTTGTAACTTCGCGTTAAGTTCTGCTTCCTCCTCATCGGTTTCTTCATCGTCCATGTAACGCTTATCGCCCAAATCGATATATCTAGTCACTTGGGGTTGCATAACTATGTCGGTATCTTCTGGTGTAGAAGGGTTCTCAAGAGTTCCAATATCTTCAGCATCGGAATCTTCCTCTCCCTCCTCCTTCTCACTTAATTGTAACTCATTAGCAGAGGAGAAATTGGTATCTTGTTTCTCTGCATTGTCCCCAATAGGGGCGTATACAACTTTTGGTTCTTCAGGTTTCTCAACACTCGGCACTTTTTTGTTAAATTGAACCATGCTCATAATTTTGTCTTCCAGATCGCTATCCATATCGTCACTTTATTATTTTTTCAAACATGTCAGAAACTTTTGTGCGTCTAAAATGTTGAAAAAGGAAAACAATGTTTACCTTGAATGACCCTCATCATCGTCAGCATGAAGGTCTCTATCGCCATATTGTCGTAGAAGCTCTAATTCATCTTCGTCGTCGCTAAACATTATGCGCTTTAATTTCGTTTGTAAAAAAGAAACAGAAAAAGATTTACAACTTTTGGGCACACCAGTTTAGTCAAAATACACCAGTCACGACGGTGTTTCAATCGTGTGCCGTTCAGCACTTCAGAATATTGTGTGGGTGGTTTTTTTCTTCTTTCAAATACACCAAAAAAAAAAAAACAGTTGTCAAAATGAGCTACTCACAAGATACCTGGCTTGATAGTCTTATAAAACATTCAATTTTTGAATTGAATCAACAAGAAAAATTAGTTGTTCAATCGTTGGAGATTAATCAAACACGTCAACAACCCGTGACTGACTTTATACTTCAACACCACAATCGTGTTATTGCTTTAAGAGACAATGATCTCTTTGTTGCCGTTGGAAAGCAAATTAGAGTGCTGAACTTGACTGAATTTAAGGACACTTGGGTTGAAGTTTCTCAGGAGGTTCAAGACCAAGGCATTGCCTTATTTGAAAACTGGATTCATTCAGTTCCCTACAAAGTAAGAAAATCGGGTTTGCTCTTACCACTGATATATATATTAATTTTCTTCTTCCAAAGGTATTAGATACGCCTGAAATCAACTTTTATATTGAATCTATGGTGCCTAATATCAATGGCAGACTTTTAGCAGTAACTGGAAATTCAGGCTTGGTGATCGTCTGTTTACCCAGACAAGGTTTTTCGGACGTTTCTCATTCTAGAAGAAAGATCGATTGCCGAACTTTATCAATCGGTACAAAATATTACGACTTTTCAAGAAACGAAATTCTCAAAGTAGAGTGGCACCCATTGAGTGAAACACGTACCCATATCGTAGTTCTTGGTAGTGATAATATGCTGCGGTAAAGATCTAAAAGTGTTTCCTTTTTACGTATTACTTATTTATTTTGATATATTCGTACTGTAGTATCTTTGACGTTAGTGTAGATATCGAGGAACCTGAGCAGACTTTTGATTTATCTCCTAATGAAAAGTCCGAAAAGAGCAGCCAAGGTGGATTTTCTTTGGATGACGATGAAAGTGGAGAAGAGGATGCTGTCACATTCAGTCTCGGTAATATTAGTCGAGATACAAGCGGATGGGAGCCATTTACCGTGTTCTATGCTCTTCGCAGCGGTCACATCTATTCACTTTGTCCTGTGATCCCTTTCAAAAGGTATTGTAATTCTTGTTTTTGTTTGCTAATATTTAAAAGCTAATAATCGAGATTTGATAGCGTTATTCGCCGTGGTCATTTAGACAATCTTTCGTGTCTTTCTCAAGTGAAGTACGAGCAGTCCAAGTCCAACAACAAAACTTTGTCTCACCTTTTCAGTCTCCACAATCAATGGATCAAACATTTATTTGAATCTGCAAAGATCGGAACTAAAGGCTTAGATAGTGACTCATTGACAGTATTTAGCTCAGATGAACATATCCCTTATCCTGTCCAAAGACAGGGTCCCTTTTTAATCAGTCATACTAATCCCCTTGATGGTGGAATCGAAGCTACCGATATCCTATTCAGCAATGTTGGTCCAATCAGCATTCTCTCTTTGGCTTTGAATAACGGAACTTTGCATAATTATATTATTGGAAGTGAAATTGATGCTCAATGGCAATTACCTGTAAAGAACGCAAAAAATATTTGGCAAAGTGAGGTAAAACTATCATTTATAGTGTATCATAAATGATGAATTGAAACTAATCACACAAGTCAAGTTGGCACATTTGCTATCAGATGCGGATTTTCTCCCAAGAGCCTCCTTGTACGAAGTTCTCAAGTTAAAGTCAGAAAATACACCCCCTTTCCAACGTGTCACTTTGGTTAACGATCCCTTATACAAAGATACATATTACGCTTATCATGCCGGTGGTGTACATGTTATTTCAATGAACAAATGGGTACAGCAACTGGCGGACCTTAGCAACAGCTTTGAAGAGGGAAAATCAACTGAAGGTGGAATCAACAATTGGTTAAATCAAAAAATTACATCTGACGTTCGTCAACTTGTGAACTCATCGCCTTTGCAATCCGGATTTGTACCTATTGTTGGGTTTGTTTTAATCAAAGATATGTATTTGTCTTATTCTTCCATCACTTTAACCTCAGATTACCGCGCCGTAACTAGAGATATGAATATGCGTCATGATAGACCTGTATCCAAAGAATCTCAAAATGCTATAAAAGAACAACTAAAGTATGTCGGTGATGCGGAATCCAAATACCAACCTCTTTTATCTTTACCTGCATTCCAACCTCCTAAGCAGCTGGATGGCTTACCTAAACAAGCTAAAATTATAATCCCTCCCAATATGGGCGGATCCAAGGATATTGTGATTACCGAGGAATCACTCCGTTTCTTTGCCAAATCTTCTGAACAAATTCGTCGTGAAACACATGATTTAAAGAAGGCAGCTGTCAAGATTGATTCAAGATTACTTATGCAACAAAAGGAGTTTGAGAAACAAGTTACAGACTTAAGAGATTTATATGATCGCTTACAGCTCGCCAGGTCCGCTGATATCAAAACTGGTCAAGAACAAAAATTAAAAGAACTTCATCAAACGCACGCCAAATTACGTTTAAGAATCGATGAACAGTTGCGCAAGTTAATGCAAGTGTATCAACCTGATTTATCTAATGAGGAAAAGGATTGGATCGCCAAGTTAGAAAAGATCGCAAAGCAAGTTGGTGGCGAGTCAGGCTATGATGCTCGCATTAAGCAGGTAATGATTATCTTCCATACATGAAAAAACCAGGGGAAAAAGTAATTAATACCCTGATAGCTAAAGGATCAACTGGAACAAATATCACTCAAGTCAAGTAAGAAACCAAAGGCCACCGTTTCCAACATTAATGCCACTCAGCTTAACAACGTTTTGCGTACTTTGAAAGAGCAGTAAGTTTTGTTTCTCATACTGATGATTTGTATATTCATTTTTTTTATAATAATTTTTAGAAAAAGCTCTATTACGGATGTTAAGCATAGAGTTGAAACAGTCAGCAACAAATTACCTTCAACAGTTGCATAAATTTTCTTGTCACAAACCTGTGAATTGCAAAAAATAAAATTAAAACCATTTTTACAAACAATCGTGTACCGCCTTCTTTCTCTTTTTTACAAGCCGATTTATTCATTTGAATTTGCTAGCGACGCATCAGCGTTAATTGCTGGTAGATTTGTAGCGTATATTTTTAGCACAAGATTAAAAAAAGAATATGCATATGTCAAAACATGGAGTCAATCATAAGCTGATACGTTGACTGTGCATAACTCCTTACTTAAATGGATACATTGATTTAATTTGGTCCATGGCGATTACATTTAAAAATTAGTTATTACCTGCATGCCCTTCTTTTTATTTTTTTTTATTTTTCGTGTCATTTTGGATAATCGTAAACTTTGTTTGCTCTCTGGCAGCCAAATTAAAGTTAACCTCATATCTTAAACTGACAACCTTTTATCAGATTTAGAAAAGACAATGTCAACTCCTTTTGAAATTCATTATGATCCAAAGTTTGTTGATATATTTGGCAAGACTATTGGAATGATTCGTAAAGTCATTATGTCAGAAACAGCTCAACCATTCATTCTATCTGGACCTTCTACTCTTGGATGGGATATGTTATCCAATGTCATTGAAAGTAATGATCAGGTCCTTGTTTTAAATTACGGATATTCTAGCTCTCAAATCTCGGAATGGTATGCAGTATGTTGAATTTTAAACTCACATTTACTTATCCGCATGAACATATAAACAGCCTTGAATTATATGGCGCAAGAGTGACACAGATTTGCCCTCAAATAGGATTACATCCTAGTCAAGAAGCTATCGAACAGGCAGTCACTAATACTCGTTATAAGTTAATAGCAATTACACATGTTGAGACTTCGTAAGTTTATACTGAAATTATCGTACATGTCGTATTTATATAAGTTTCAGGACGGGTGTTCTTTCAGACATTAAGACCATTGCAGAGATTGTGAAGTCTATTTCCCCAGAAACTCTGGTCGTAGTTGATGCTATCTGTTCCATTAATTCAGAAGAGATATGCTTTGATTTGTGGGATCTGGATATAATTATCACTGGTTCTCAAAAGTTTATAGGTGTTCGAGCAGGCCTATCTATTGTTATTGTTAGTCAAAAGGCTATCAGTATGTCTCAAAATAGAAAAATGCCTATAGCCTCCTACCACGCTAATTGGAATAAATGGCTCCCTGGTAAGAAATTGATAAATGTTTTGGGTTTGGATAATTATTAACTTCCTTCCCACTATAACAAAAAGTTATGCAATCTTATGAAACAGGCCAACTTTCATGTTTTACAACATCTTCTTTAGAGCTTATTTATGCTCTTCATACCACGATGACAAAAATGCTCGGTGAACCCTTTAACGCGCGATTTGACGAGCAACGTCAAGTAGTATCTGATTTTAGGCGGACTGTAAGAAACTGGGGTCTGCAACTTGTCCCACGCAATGAGGCTTGGGCGGCTAATGAATACACTTCTATTTGGTTACCCAAAGGCCTTGATATCGTAAAGCTTGTTGAAAGCATTGCTAAAAAAGGCGTTCAAATTAATGTTGGTTCGTTCAAGAGCTCAGCGCCCTATTTCAGATTCAGGTAATAAACGCACTCCAGAGAGTCTCTTAAAAACGGTACTAAGCTAATGTGTAGTCATATGAGAATTTCAGTGACAGACAATGAACGTCAACATATTATGAAGGCGGCCGAAAATGCTTTATTCTGCTCTTTAAATGAGATGGGCTACAAGTTTATAGATCATTGTGCTGCTTCTGTTTCAAGGCTTTAGTATACTACTGTTTATATTAAAAGAAGTTTTTTTAAAGCGAATGAATCAGATGTGAAAGATATGCTTCCATAATACAATACTTTTCTTAAAATTTGGATACGGAATACATTTCTGGGGGGGGGGCATTCGCTAAATTTAGTTGTTGGGAACACCCGAAGACCGCAACGTCGCCAGACTGGTGCGCTGGAAGTTTTTCGACAAGTAATGGCTGAATTGTCTTGTTCAACTTTTCCAGAAAACAGAATTTCAATCAACGTTTCAATAGCTTTAAAAAGACCTGATATTGATTTTCTGCATTTGGTTTCCTAAAGCACACTCTGAAATATTCCAAGAAATAAACGGTTAAATTATTTGAGACTAAAACTAGATATCTTTTTATTAAATGGAAAAGGGGATCCTTTTTATAAGGAAGGGTTGAAATAGATTGTTATCCGGGAAGATCAGATGGGAGCGTGGATTGGAAGTAGACATTAATATCTTGATCAGTTAATGGTTTATGTTTCAGTGCTGGGTTGCTATTAAATGTCAAGTAGATTAGAGGCTGGATATATAGTGTGTATATATCACACTCATGTGTGATTTTATGTAACATATCGAGTCTTTCACGAAGAATGTCATAGTCGAATTTATGATTGATTTTGTTGTATAGCCACATGACCGATTTTGGTATATAGCTTTTAGACATGCCAACTTATGACCTTATTTTCCTGCTTTCTTTTCGCCTGCTTCTTTTGTAATTGCCACCTTCGTTGGGCTATTTTGGTTTTGTACTTGCAATCCTGTTGGGTTGGGCACAGGTTTCTTGGTAGATTTGAGAAAGTAGTAGGTAGTCTCTTGAATAAAAGGATTCTTGTGCTGCAAGATATAAAAGCAAGGTACTTGGTCCGATTAGTTGGTATTGAAAGGATGGATTATTACAGCTTTTAATCTTGTGGAAAAATCATTATTCTACATCGGTATAGTTGACAAATAGCATACAGCAGAAGACGTCCTTTTAAATTGACACTATCTGAAGCGTAATCATTGGAATGCATTGAAACAACTTTTGCATCGGGTGAGTTCAGAATATTGCAGATGTAACAACTGTTTAAATAGTGGGGCTTAATACCATTATTGTCAGTAAGTTTTGTCTTGCAGATTTTCACAGACCGTAACTTTTTAGGCATGAATTCATTCTGACTAAAATTTCACGGAAAACTTTATAAGCCTTCTCAAATTTTGTCTTAAGTTCTTTATTTTCATAAAAAAGCTTCCGGATAGTTTAGATTTTTTTTTCAAAAATCCTGCCTTTCTATGCTTGAAGTTACAGTTTAACGTTTAGCAAATATATATTTTTGACATGAAGGGTAAATCTGGTCATTATGGTCCATTTTGTTGTAAATATACAGTGTTTAGTGTTCGAACTTTTCGATCTTGCGAGCTTTGGATCGAGCATTGATCGAAGCTCGCTTGGTTATAAGGCTGCAAAAAGACGAGTAATGACATTTTCTCTTAACAATACTCTTAACAATACTCTTAACATCATTAGTTTCTGATTTTAATGGTTCAGAATTACAATCAAAAGTAGAACAATCAAGATTGTGATGTTTTGAAATGTGTAAAATGATAGATAAAAACAGAATTAAAGAAATGATTCTCGGTTAATCATTTGATTAACTTATGGAGAGAAGATCATCGCAAAAGGGAGGACGCCGCTTTTTTATAGTGACACATCTAGGTGATTGAATCTGGTATAGAATAGGTAGTGGCTTCTTAAACATGGCTATTAGAATGACATAATCTTAAGTCAACCACTATTTTATCATATTTCATCACTACCACCGTTACCATGTATACCTTCTTTCGATAACCCTCTTTGCGTTCCACTACAAACAATTGGGTTTACACAAACAGTACCTAGACACGCCCTATATTATTTTGGCCTCCGACCAGTTGCGCAGTACAGCAGTCACGTTTTTTTGTTGAAAATAGAGGGCGTAGTCTTTTTTTTTTGTCCTTCTCTTTTTTTTTGCTTCATTAATTAATTACCCTTCCGTTTGCGAATGCCAGTACCGAAAGCAGCATTGAAAGCCAGTTGCGAGCCAGTGCGAGCGAGTGCCATGCCAAAAGCTTAAACCTGTGTCGAAGCGAGTGTCTGTAAGTACCCAAACGAGTGTTGAAAGCGACTGCGCCCTCCATGGGGCCTTCATCCGTGTTAGAGCCAGTACAGCACAAGTATCGACGCCAGTGCAGAAACCCTTTAAGTGGTAGACGCCAGTGCCCAAAGCAGTGTTAAGAGCGAGTGCAAACACGCCAGTGCCTAAACCTGTGTCGAAGCGAGTGTCCATGTCAGTGCCCACACTCCAGTGTTGAAGGAAGTGCATCGCACCCTACTTTAAGTCAGGGTCTCAACCAGTGTCGAAGCGAATACAGCACGAGTATTGACGCCAGTGCAGATACCCTCCAGTGGTAGACGCCAGTGCCCAAAGCAGTGTTGAAAGCAAAGTTGCAAGCCAATGCGGACCGAGTTGCCATGCCAGTGCTCTAAATCTGTGTCGAAGCGAGTGTCTGTAAGTATCCAAACGAGAGTGTTGAAAATGACCGCGCCCTCCTTGGGGCCTTGATCCGTGTTAGTGCGAGTACAGCACAAGTATCGACGCCAGTGCAGAAACCCTTCAAGTGGTAGACGCCAGTGCCGAAAGCAGTGTTAAGAGCGAGTGCAACCATGCCAGTGCCTAAACCTATGTCGAAGCAAGTGTCCATGTCAGTGCCAAAACACGTGTCGGAGCCAGTACAGCACAAGTTGTCGTGAGTTCAGACTCGGACATTGAAAATACTTTCATGGTTGACCAACCAGAATAATACAGATCTTTAGTTAACACACTTTGCCTTATACTATACACTAGTTCATATATTCACTATATATATACTAAGTATCTTGGCAAAGTACTATTCGATTACTAATTCATAAATATCAAAATAATATAAATACTCTTCCAATTCTTATCAATAAACGATTATCTTAAACTGAAATAATAATCTGAGGATTAAAGTACTCTAAACCCTATTTCTCCCTTTCTGATCTAACCTTCAAAGACCGACTACTCAAACTTATTTTAAAGTATCGACGCCAGTGCTGAAACCCTTTAAGTGGTAGACGCCAGTGCCCAAAGCAGTGTTAAGAGCGAGTGCAACCATGCCAGTGCCTAAACCTGTGTCGAAGCGAGTGTCCATGTCAGTGCCCACACTCCAGTGTTGAAGGAAGTGCATCGCACCCGATTTTAAGACAGGGTCTCCACCAGTGTCGAAGTGAATACAGCACGAGTGTCGACGTGAGTGCAAACGCTACGTGTTGGGAAAAGTCGAAGCCTGTGCTGAAGTTACTTGGTGTTTTGATGATGTCTATGTACGCATCGTGTTAATATCTCTACTACATACCACGAATCATTTATAATATTCGTTGGTGTCTAGTTATTCTTAATGTCTAAACTATATAACACATATAATTATAAATAAAGATACCAAATCAAACAAATACCAAAGTCATTTATATAGTAAATAAAGGATTATCTTACATGTGATTGAAATTATTGTCTTATTCACGATGTCGAGTTAAGCAATACCTGAGTAACGGGCGGAAGCTCTACATTTTTTGAAAGGTAAACAAAGGAAACATAAACGTGAACCTCTTTTATTTAAAGATTTGTAATATAATAATTGTTTCAAAAGACCTATTGGATTGATATAAATTTGGTGAGGGATACATGATATCTTTCTTCAATCTTTATCTCATCTCGTTTGAAACTACAAATCGTGATTTGGACTTTAAGGAAATAGATTGATTGTGTAGCATTTTGTTTAACGTATAGATAAATGATTTTTTTTCTACCCAAATTGAAAGTATAAAGCAAGACGACGGAAAATGATGCATAGGGATCATAAGTTTATAAGATGGTAGACGGGATGCTGGATCAGTAACGTATGTGTATAGAATTACACATTTAATGTCAATAGCATGACAGCTATAATTAACAACCCAGTAATTTTCATATGATTAGACTGCAGGTAACAGTTATTATTTGACATGCTTATATTTATTACAGCATAACTGTATATTTACGATCAATACTACTGCCAGCAGTTATACCGTTCAATGCATGTCTTTCAAATTGGCCAATCAGGTTCACACTTAGTGATCGGAGTGCCCCCAGACTTTGTCAGCCAGGTCAAAATTTGGTGACTGGTGTAGAGTGCGGCGGAATGTTGAAGCGGCCATCAATTTAACTTTCCAAAACAGTTTCCCTTTTTTTTGCCTTCATCCAAATTACGCAAAATGAGTTTTGAATTAGACACTTTGAGTTACACCTTGTTAACAACAATAGTTGGTGCAGCAGCTTTGTTATCTGTCCGTAATTCCAAGACTCCCGATATCCATCCTTTATTACTTAACACCCAATCTGATGTTTCGCGACTTCGTCATCCCGAAGAGAGTGCCATTTATCGCTCCAGAATGTACCCCATGGGTGCACCAGTCTGCTCTACTTTTGACCGTGCCATTCGTACCATGTCTGACTTCTACAAAGCAGGTAACATTGTAAAGAATCCTTCAGCTGGATTCTTGGGTCAAGGCGCAGAATACGTAAGCATATATATGCCATTTAAAGGAACCAAGTGTACTGAACATTTAAATTGTAGTCTACTTATGGTACTTGGAACACAGGATAGAAATATGGGAGTAATAGGATATTAAGCCTTCGATTTTTTTTTATCAATATAGATGCTATTGGTAAGAGACTTGACCCCGTCTACCAAGGTCTTCGTGCTGTTGCAGGTTTAGTACCACAATCAGGAAACGAAAGCTCGTTTGTTGGTATCTACTCTTCAAACTCTCTTCGTAAGTCGATGAACTGTCACATATATGTAGTCTTTTATTGATCCTTTTATTTTATAACCAGACACTATTCTTACGGAAATTGGTAAAAATTTATGAGGCACGGCCTATGATTATATTCTTACACTTCTACATAGCATGTCACAGCAACGGTCTTGTCACTATCCCCATTTCTTCTTATGCATCTTCGACCCACGCATCTCATGTTATTCAAAAGACTGGTCTCAAAATATTGATTACCCAAACCGAATACTTGAGCCGTGTTTTATCTCTTTCCAAGGGAACCACTTTAAAATATGTTGTAGTTGTTGGAGAGATCACTTCCGAAAACAAAAGACAAGCCGATATTGCCGGCATTGAATTAATCGCCTTTGAAGAACTCGAAGTTAGAGGAAAAGCCGAAACTTTTGATGCTGTTCAAGTTGGTAGGTACAAAATTTAGGAGAACGAACCCGACGTTTAATACATTTACTGTAGTGCCCAATGATATGGCCAGTATTTTCTTTAGCTCATCCATTGAAAAGGTTTGGATATAAATAATATAAAAAATACAAAGCGCTGATACGAGTGTTGTTTCAGGAATCCAAGAACGGCGTTGTCTTGACACACAAGGTATTTTTAAAAAAAAATTATTGGTGAAAAGCAAATTATTAATAAGTATCCATAGAATTTATTATCGAACATCTGTAAGGCATTTGAACATTTAGAAATTAAAAGTGCTAATATAATTTGCTGATAGCATCTTACCTGTTGGTTATCCCACCTCAACAAAGAATTACTCCTAAGGATCGCTTATTGTTAAACTTACCCATCGGTAAGGAAACTCTTTTATTAATAACCCGACTTCGAATACTAACATGTGTGATTAAAGATAACGTTCTTGGACATGTTCTGGTTGCCGTTATTAGTCTGTTAGGAGGGTCCGTTGCATTTAGTGAAGAGGTAAACGATTCTGATAACATCGATATCGGGGTCTCCCTTACTTCCATTGCTAAATCCAAGCCCACAATTTTGGCCAGTGGCTCTGGATTCTTAAATCAAGTTAAACAATTGATTGAATCCAGATATGGACAATCTTTCCTATTCAAACGTGGATATGAAGTTAAGAAGGAATATCTTACTGAATGTAGATTGATCGATGATTGTAAATATGATATGGTGGTCTTCAGAGATATCCGTCAAACCTTATTGGGTGGCAATTTAAGATTGATCATTATCGACAATGGTAGGTCGTATTAACTATTAATATATGTCAACTTCTGATGATATTTCATAGATGATCTTTCTGACCCTTCATTGGCCAGCTTTTTAAGAATTGTTCTTAGCACTCAAGTACTTCAAACTTTCAACTTAACGGAAACATGTGGAACAGTCACAGCTTCCATGTTTTATGACTATAATGCCGATCCTCACGCCAAAGGTGCACCATTCCCCTGTAATGAAATCAAACTTATTGATGTCCCTGAACGTTCTTACACTGCCGAAGATAAGCCCAATCCTCGTGGAGAAATTTGGGTTCGTGGTAACAATGTTTTCAAAGGATATTACAAGGACGCTGCTGCCACCTCAGATGTTCTTGATGCAGATGGTTGGTTTATGACTGGATATCTTGGTGAAATTTTACCTAATGGCACTTTCAAAATTATTGGTAGAAAGGCATAAAGGGGAGAGCGTAACAAAATTAAAATGTATTATGATTAGTAATTTCTATTAAAAAAAAACTGTCTATGGTTTATTATTATTCTTTAAATTTAATGTCCAGGGACGTCTTAAAAGTGGGTGTGCTTCTGTATTTAGCACAAATTTGTCTAAGGAAACAACTTCTGGGGAACTGAATAGTAAATATAGGTATTTGAACGTCTCAGCAAACAAGAACCTAATAAAGAATTTCAATGAGACCAAATCACAGACTTGAATAAACTTGATAACTTACGTTTCCATGCTGTCAATTTGGTTTTGTCCTGATTCTGTCCCGTCAGTATTTACATTTTTAATGGAAGCGTAAGCGCTGCTTGTTCTACAATGCTTTTCTAATCCCTCATATATCACCCAGCCATACTCTCTATATACAGGGTCTCCTGTTATTCTATACAAAATGTACAAGCTCTCTACAGTCTCTGGGCGTAACAGGTAACGTGCGTCATAAGCTATTACGCCGGAAGGAGTTGTCTCAACATCTTTCAATACCCGTGTTTCTGTTGATTCTGTGGGATTTAGATACCCAGTTCCCCACAGTCTCCAGCTGCGAGCAGCAGTCAGGTCGTCGTCTATCTGTTCATAAGTCAAGGGATCGTACGCCTCAACTTCATCCGCTACTCCCCATAACTCTGGTGATAAATTTGTGTATGATGACCGATACATATGTACACATGTGTCTAGAAGTCCTTTCGCAACTTGCATATCATCGGGCCGATTGAATATTTTAGCACCCATTGCAAGCATACCAGGAGCAAAACATGTCTAAAACAAACAAACACATTAATATTCCGCGGTTGATAACTTTAAAAAAAACTTGCAAGGTGGTCCATGGTATCAGACTTTAGGTCTAGTTCCGAACTGTAGGGTGGAAGAAACAGAAAATTGGTACCAGGCAATTGAAGCAACATGTGAGATTTCATACTGTCGATGGATTGTTGATCTTAAAAATAAGAAGTTTAAGCTTTGGAAGTCTCACATACAGTTCCTTTAAATTATACGTACACATTCTTGCAAATTGAGGTATCCGACCCTCCACCAAGATGTATTGCTTTAAAAAATACTTTTTATAAATTGAGTTATTATTAATTATAGTATACTTTTTTCTATATATGTATACCTCATAAGCACTATCTCCCATGGCTCCGAAACTTACAGAAGCTATTTAAAGATTTAATTCTGCGTCCAACAAGGATTTCAAAGATAAGCCCAACTTACAATCTTTATTAAACTCCCCCTCGGAAATATCAATAGCATAAGGATACAGACCTGGAACAGTTACACCTTGACTTTCATCAGCAGAATCTAGAAAATCTGTAATAGCTTGTGCCTTATTATCAAAATATGTGGGTTAATTTACCATGCAATAAAAAAATGGGCTGGGTTTTACCTTTTCTGCAAAAATAAGATTTCCAGTATGGTATGATAATGTAAAAAATTCTAGTTGAATTGTCCCTGCATCCGCTAAATAAGTTGTATTTGTTTTGGAAACTCTCCTACAAAATTAAAAATCAATAAAATGTTATTTCCTTTTGTTTGTTTATTTTCTACTGTACGTAAACGGATTAAAATGATAGTGAGGTAATCCATAAGTTGTATCAAAAGCAGGTAACAAAGCAAGCCCTATTTCTTCAGCTTTATCGAGTAAAACACGTTTCCCGGGATGATCAGAGAGTTCATAAGCGCTTAAAAGCCCGCCCATGTATCTGATAATGGTTTCAAACACGCTCATCTGTTCGTCAACTTTGACATTAATATTTTCAATCAAAGGCAGTAATTCTTCAAGCTCGTCGTCTAAACCCATCACAAGTATTGTGCTGAGACTATCTATCATGGTAGCTCCTAAACCCCCAAAAGGATTGCTTGACGTATTGGTCAATGGCTTTAATTCATCGGCACCTAATGCATATTTTTTATATCCATTCCAACCATGAAGAAACGATGATTTGATAGCGTCTCTTCTTGTCTCTCGCACATGTTTACTGTTTTCTGATTCTTCACTGAAATCAAATTGAATTCGCGGTAGATTTGATTCAAAATTATCGATGCCGTGTATCCGATTTGATATTTGCTCATTACTCTCATCAAAGAATAGGATCCTATCCGCCGGAACGCCTGTCCTCTCCAGAACATAATCCATTTTTCCGGTAGGCACCTGCATATAATGAAACGTTGTATATACTAACACACAAGCGAACGTTACAAATCCTATGTACCTCCAACGATGGGGTACTTTGGTCAACACCGACGTATTCATATTTTCTATATATATTTTGATATGTATAAAAAAAAAAAAAAAAAAAAAAAAAAGGGAAAAAAGGAGACTAAGAATAACCAATCTTTTATAGGATATTATGAATACGATTGGAGTCCCGTGTTTAATGTAACATTTTAACAAACATTTGCAAATAATATATTTATTATTAAAATCAATTACAGCCTACATGAAATCATAACGCGTTTTTTATTTCCCATAAAAAGTTATCTAAAATCTTTATCGGTGTATAATTTCATGTGAAATATCAAGTATTCACCGACCTTTACTTAAATAGAGTTTTTCTTTTCTTTATTTGCTTTTTTGTATTCTACAAAGTATTTTATTTTTCTTTAATTTTATAAACATGCGATCCTTCGTTCTAGCGCTGTTATTTATTTCTGCAACATGCGCTGCTCCTATGGCCAATGCTGTCATACCCCACAGAATTTCTGCAAATCCTGAAATGTTTATTTCACCTGATTACGAGATGCAACCTTCCCGCAAGCTAGACATCAAGGAGCAATTTATCCGTCTGGATCAAAATGAATCTCCATTTGTTAAAATATCATAAGTTTTTTTATAACAGAGCTGGTCTCGCAATAAACATTTAACTTTTTTTTTAACAGTACAAAAATATGATATAATTTATTTCTTTAAAGGATGACAAAAGGGATATGGGGGATACGGGTTATTTTCTAAATTTGTTGCTTCAACAATTTACTTTCTGCTACAACCAGAGCGAGAAACCAAATCGGCAGGACAAGTGACTTGCTTGAATGTCATGGATGGGTTATCAGCGTTCTTGAACCAGTTGAATCTCCACTTACAACCGGGTTGAAGTTGAGAAGGAAGGTTGTTACATTCGGAGACGGAACTGATACCACCATATCTAGCACCCCAGTTGCTAGTGGGAACACCCCATTGAGAAGAGCAACCATCGAACATACCAACACCACCACCGGGCATTTGGAGATCGAAATGGTTTTGACCTAAATCACCACCAGTGTTGGTAACTTGAACAACAAGCTTCTTACCAGAGACAGGTCCAGAAGTGAAAGTAAGTTCGTAACATCCACAACACCAACCGGCTTCATTGGATCCAGCAATAGAAGCGGCAGCAAAACCGTAAGCAAGGTCATCGTTAACAGCCCAAGGTTGGTTGTTGTTACACATGTAACCACCACCGCCGTTACAGCCACTTTGAGTGTTGTCATCAAGAATGCTAATACCGTTCTTACCACAGGTATCAACAGGACCAGAGACGGTGTTGGTCTTACCGGGCCAACTGCAAGAGGCCTTACAACAATCCCAGTAACGGGTAGTGGAACCGGAACCAGAGCTACCACCGGAGATGGTAGTGTAATCACCCTTAGTTGCAGGAGTGGTAGTTTGAGCTGCCTTAGAGGTAGTGGTGGTGGTCTTCACAGTAGTGGTAGTAGTAGTAGTGGTGGTGGGCTTAACAGTTGTGGTGGGCTTTACGGTAGTAGTGGTCTTTACAGTAGTAGTAGAAGACTTCGTAGTGACGGGTGCCTTAGTGGTTGTAGAGGACTTTACAGTAGTGGTTTGCTTTTGAGTGGTAGCAGGGTTTTGGACAAATTCTATAAAGCACGTGATTAAATGTTAACAAAAAAACTCAAACATCCGATTGGTCAAGTTAATAGTTACCATTGGGAATACATTGAGAGTAGTATTTGTTCTCGGGTTGGCTAACACAAGTGGAGCCTGATTCACAACAAGTGGGACCAGTCCAGGTAATACCTACAATTATGAAGCAAATATTTAGCGTAAAATTCCTAAAGAATCTCGAATTAAGTTGTTCTTACCACCACATTGACCGTACTTGGAAGAACAAGCAGCTTCAGCGACAGATCCAAAAGAAATGGCGACGGCGATAGAGGCGAGACTAAGAGAAAGCTTCATTTTTATTTATTATAAAATACTTGTGATAAATAACTTTTTGAAACTGAAATGTATGTCCTTTATATATAATTTTTTTTGCTGTTGCATAAACAATGTAGTAAATTGATATGTTAATTACAATTTGGCCAGCTAACCTCGGCTTTATGATCCCCGTTACACTAAATTTACAGTGACAGGAATAAAAATCCGTGGTGGTGGTAACTTGTCATAATTTAGCATCATGTAACACATGCCGTATTAATATATCAATATTTGTTATCATGTGCTTTCCACAAACAAAATAAATCAGGAGAGGACAAATCAAAGACCATACAACTTAACTCGAAGCATAGTAGTTTGCAGTATCTGTTATACCTTTTACTGGAATCCTGTCATAATTATATTTTTTTATATGATACTTACTTTTAAATAATACAAGATCGACAGAACGGAGAATATATGTAACCACCTTATTAATTGAGTTTGAATGGTGCTTCTAAAAAAAAAAAAAGAAGAGAGGGATCTGTAAAATGGTATGATATGAACGCGGTGACTGTAATTTTAAATATTAAGTGCAAGAGGTACCTGCGGCCCCATTGTTTTTTTTTTGCTGTAGCGATTATCTGGTAATTCGACTATGTTATTAA
This sequence comes from Mucor mucedo, assembly GCF_025094135.1. Classification (NCBI taxonomy): domain Eukaryota; kingdom Fungi; phylum Mucoromycota; class Mucoromycetes; order Mucorales; family Mucoraceae; genus Mucor; species Mucor mucedo. Next base: position 105,924 of record NW_026252306.1, on the reverse strand, counting down.
TTTTAAACTATACCATACTAGACATAGCAGTGAGCATCATATAATTGAAGCTCAATTTTTCGCTTTGGATGGCTCGACTTGATGGCCTAGAATTTAATACAAAATAAAGAGCGGAAAAACAGACAATTCTTTTTGATAACCATGCACTTCGTTACCCAATTTAGTAATTCCAACGGTCCAATGTATGTATTTGAAATTAACGATAATGGTGAATATTAATTCGATTTATTATTTAATGTTTTCCTCTACAGGCCCTGCTAATGCGGCTTTTTTTTTTTTTTTTAAAAAAAAAAAAAAAAAAAAACGTGGGCAGCAATTTTCAGACGTATTACGAACGGGGTCCATGCATTTTAAGAAGCTATTCCTTTTGTCTCCCTTTATTTTCCTCTTACAGTTACCATGATTTATTATAACTGCATCAATCAAAAATCAGAAATTTTGTCGCACGTCCCTCACTGCATTTCACAGAAGTAAAACGCTTTAACTATAAACGTAATTTTCAGCTGAAAGTTTGCAGTACATTGCATTTAACAGAATATATATTTTGTTTATAACCGTATTATATGGCCCCAAGTACGCGTATCACACATAAAATTACTTTTCTATAAGGTATTTTTTTTTTATATTCATATCATAATTTTCACCATATTCATTGAATAAGAAATAAAACCAGTGCTATTAAAATTGTGCTCTGGACTTCGTTTCCCGTGAATATGTCACCAATGATTTTTCGGAGAGAAATATGTGTATATTGTGTGCAACATCAATAAGTCTCCGCGACTGATTGTGATACTTAGATGATTTTTGTAAAAACAAATAATGCCACAAACATATTTTTTATGTTAGAACCAGGTACCAATTCACTAATTTTATCGGACAGGTATTAAATGTCTAAATTGTACTTTAAGCAGATGCATAAGCTTGATAGAAAAAAATAAAAAACAGAACTCTGTTTTCGCATTAATAAGCACATCTATTTGATCCTTACTTCTAATAATGTTTGGTGGTTCAAGTCTTTCAAATGGAGTTTTTTTATTTTTTTACCACGAGGAGATAAATAAGACAAATGTATAATGGAAAAAAAATGGCCTCTTATCAAAACGTGCCCTTTTTTATAAAATAATTGTTATGGACATATATTTCTTACATGTTTCTATATATGCAAAACCGGTTTTTTTTTTATATTTGGCTAGAATTACGACCTTTATTATACACTGATTTTTTTTTTTAATTAGATACATATTAATCCTTTGTTCGTTGTCTTAATGACTCCGCTGTTTTTAAAAATATTATAGCAGACAAGCAAATAAGCTGATATTTTTCCTTTGAAATTCTAAGTTGATTAAACGGCTAGACAGTCTTGGGGTCCGAGGAACTTACTGTACCCCCGTATATAATGTTTTTAGAACGGGTACAGATAATCCATCTAAAATGCTATGCTTTACTTTTGTATCCAAGAATAATGTTTCTTTATTGCCTCGAACACACATTCCCTATTTTTTAGCTCCTATATTTTGAGCCTTTCCAGCTTCCTTACCCTTGAACCAATTTTGTTTTTAATTAATCAATAAATTGCTTTTGGTTTTATTCAGACAAAAAAACTTTCACATGCGGAGCACCAAGATTCTATGGATTAGACGTAGCTTTAAAATTAGTGGTTAATCAACTTTATGTTTAACCTGATCTACATCCAAAACATTGTAGTTGGATGTTCTGGTTAATATGTGTCTATCATCAGAGCTAGTATGCTGCTGTGCGTCTAAGTTACGCGAATTAAATTCGAAATCTAGTCCCAGTAAATATCTTAAAACAATAACGGATGCACTTGTACGTTTGAAAAGTTTACGCAATGTAAATTATATTCAAACAAGGATGTTCGCCTTCTATAATTTATACACATGATAACTAAACATTAAATTGTGTGATGTTTGAGATATAGAAATAGATAGAAAATCAGAATAAAAAGAAATAGTAATAAATGAGTGTTTATTAATCCTTTATTGAAGTTATGGAGAGAAAGTCATCGCAAAAGAGAAGACGCTTTTTATATCTAACATCTGAGAAATTGAATCTGGTAAAAAATAGATAATGGCTTGTTTCTACCTTCTGAAACATGATAATTGGAATTACATGGTCTTAAGTCAATCAATACTTTATCATATTGATTGGCCCTCATTAGCTGATACTTCATAAACAGATTAATGAGAGTCAAAAACAACCAATGATACTATATTTCCCAATATATAATCTGTAACAAGATTATGCTGGTAATATAAGATTACCACTCGAACATCATAGTTTAGCCACACTGAAGGCCATTCTTTACGATATTTATTGGAAGAAATAGGACATATTGTTCTTAGAAAATAACAAACTCGAACACATTATTATTATTATACCAAGCTTGGGCCCTAACAAATGAATACCTATGAAACTGTTGTCTGACAACACAGATAACCCTGCTCAATCAAAATTATTTCATAAACTTGTATCAAGGACACAATATACTTGGAAAAATAGCATTGATATCTGTTTATCAGGGACAGGGGACAACAAATGATAGGCTTTTTTGTGATGATTTTTTTAGTAATTTACATATTACAGCTTCCAGCCTGCTTGCCCTAGTTTATACTCATAAGCAACTTGGATAATAGAACGAATACGCATACATTATTTGTGAGGGGCTATATTATTACGAAAAACTTTAGAACAAACACAAAGACCTCACTAATATTCTGTATCCTAACTTTATCATTTGCTTACCTTAAATTTTCTGCAATTCTCAACTTTTTTTATATTTAAAGTTAAATACCAGAATGTTAAAAGTGAATTGATAATATCACTGATCATTTCCCCTGAAAAAAGCAAGATCCTAGAGGTCTCACATGTTTTTTTGTCATTGATAATCACGACGAAATGGAATCTTAATGACGTAAAGTGATTTTTAAGCTAAAATCCACCTAATCAGACCCTTATAGCAGTAATAATGACCCAACCCTTTTATGAAACAGAAGGAATCGAGGGATAGTATCAATGATAAAATCAGATTACCAACACCCTAAATAATATTGAGACTGATGTAATAAACTTTAAATTTCGTTGTCACGAACGTGTGTCCGATAGTAGGACATTAACAATAGTTAATTCAGTAGTTGTGTATCAGCGTTAGTTTATCTTTATAAGTAATTATTGTAAATAAATGAAGGTGATCGACCGGTTTTTTTTTTTAAGGTGAGATCAGTATGTTTGATCTACAAGTTGCATAGATTTTCGATTTGCTTACCAAATGCTCAGGAAACTTAAATTTCATCAAAACGCCATCCGGGAAAACCTTGTATCATATGGTTATGTATGACATTTTTTACGGTATCCTTCATTACAAATGATTAATAAAAACCATAAATACAGTTTAAAATGACGCTTAATAGTTAAACAGTAGGTTGCGTATTAATTAAAAGTTCTATAATGGACCAACGATTCAGATTTTTACAGGACTCCTTTTTTGTATTATCATCGTTAACTGCCATGTTTATAAGGCACCACAACAAAGTATATAAATTATGCGCATAGATTGGTAAAATGCACAGATTAAGATACATTATCATATTTATATCGTGGTATTGAATCATTTTTCTGTATTATGATGTATATCAACGGACCAGTTCTGAAAATTACTCGCCAGAATAGCAACATGTTAAGGGTTCAAAAAAGAAGATTCGATTATCAATGCACCAAAGAAATAGTCATATCCTCCTATTTTATTTTGCTGTTTTAATTGCTCTGACCAGAGCATAGTAAAGAAAGGAAAGAAAAAAAATCATTTGATCGTGGCAGAAACACGTACAGAAGATCATTTCTTGGTATACATCGATCTAGAGACATTGGCAATTGGACAGTTGTGGGGATATAACAGTTGAGTATGGAATTACATACTAAAAGAGGGTGGCGTTTTAAGTACGCCTGGGTTTTTTAATCTATCCAAAAAAGTTGCCTTCGTTCAAATTGGCATTGATATATAATAACAGTGTATTTTGAACTTGTAGTGTCTCTTCGTTATCCTTTTATATAAAAGAAAAAAAAATGTCTCTTTTCATTTCTACTACAAAGCCAATGGCAATCTCGTCCATTACTTTCCCACCTCAGCAGCAATTTTCTGGCGCGCCTAGCCCACCCGAGAGCCCTACTTATAATCATTATCCACAGCAATATCGCGGTACTAATTACTTACAAAGAACTCCATCAATGAGTTCATTACAGTCTCCACCGCTTTCATTACAAGAAAGAAGACAAAGGAACAAAGCAGCATCTGCAAAATATAGAGCAAAAAAAAATCATCAACACGGTGAAATGAGATGTATGATTTCTTCATTGACAAAAGAAAACGATCTTTTATTACGTCAATTGGATCACGTACGCCGAGAAAATAATCGACTGAAGGCAACATGCGACAAACTTCGAGGAAAAATGCTCGCCGAAAAAATGTTAAAGAAGTTGTTAAATGACAAGGAAGAAACGAGTATTAATCAATTAAAGCAACTTGAGCAAGATATTGCACAGGATGATGATGAGTGGGAGACGTATGATCACTAAATATTATGAAAATCACTTAACATGTAAACACACAAACATTTATATACCTTATGCAATTGTATGCGCACACTATGCTTTATGCCTATTATGAAATAACAGAAAAAGAGAGAAGAATAAAAGTTGATATCAATTACATAATAAAATCGTACAACCGTTACCTTGATTACACTAGAGTGACAAAATGCTTATGCAGTAACATAATCCTCTTTCTCCTTTGTGTGCTGCTCATTGAAACGCAGCACAAAAATTATTGCAGACCAATAAAAAGTGAGCGTGCTTGTAAGTTTTGAAATTAAAGGTGATCCCCTATTTTAAGAGGAGGGTCGAAAAAAAAAAAAAAAGATTTTACGTTTCCTTTTCTTCTTTTTTTTAAAAAAAACTTTTATAATTATGTTTATTCTTGGTAGTTTGCTAATAAGTGTATTGCTAGTAAACTTTGTTCAAGCAGATGCTTCTGCAAAGGCCACTTCGCTTGGTTTAGATAAAACATGGACAGCACCTATGCCATCTGCCCCAGTTTCACCTGGTTCTGACTACATTTCATCAAATTGGTATGCAAGCCAAGGATTCTATGGAGCTGAAAATGTACAGTTCGTACAAGATCCCTTTTCAGCAAATAGTACTACCACTGTACTCAAAGTCAATTATCCTGCTGGGTCTTATGCACCTGTTGGAACAAAGAACAATAATTCAGGCGTAAAAGGCGGTGCTGAATTTTTCACCAATGTCAATCATGATACAATGTACAATACTGCATTATTAAGTTATGATCTTGCATTTGATTCTTCTTTTGACTGGGTGAAGGGTGGTAAATTGCCTGGCATTTATGGAGGTAAAATAAATGCAATCTTAGCCTAATTTTCGCTTCCTAACAATCGCAATAGGCTCACCGGGTGATGGTTGTTCTGGAGGTGAAAAAGCAACTGGTGCCAATTGTTTTTCAGTTAGATTGATGTGGAGAGATAGTGGTACTACCTATAAAAAGTAAAGTCTACGTCATTTTATCAACCTATTTTTTTTTTTTTTTTTGATAGGTGCTGGAGAAGCTTATGCGTACATCCCTACATCCGATAAGCTTTGCTCTTCCAAACAAGTCACTTGCAATTCTGATTACGGTACATCGTTCTCCCGTGGTGTGATTCGTTTCAGTACGGCAAAATGGACACACATCGACATGTACATAAAATTAAATACAGGATCTAATACGAACGGCATATTACAAGTCTGGCAAGACGGATCTTTAATGATTAATCAACAGCATTTACAATTTCGATCAAGTGACGCAGTTGGTATGTCAAGCACAATGTTTAGCACATTCTTTGGCGGTGGTTCAACAAGCTTTGCTACTCCCGTTGACACATCTACGTACTTTAAAAACTATCAATTCAGCACTGCCGATACTCCTGATCCAACCCAAGGCAATTCTGCATCCACTTCATGTATATCCTACTATTATATTTCAGCCATTGTTGCTGTTCTATTCTTCATTTAGACATAATTCATTTCCCCCTATATACAATTTAATAAAATAAAAACCACCCACACACCACAACTCCTAAAATTCATTATAGACAATGTAGACGGTTGAAGGTTATATAAATACTGTATATTGAAATTATTGGGAATCAATCTAATTTTCCTCGGGAACGATGACAAACTTTGGTGCAGTATAATATTTAGTGTTGTTGTAAACTGATTCGCCAGCCTTCCAGCCATCGACGTTCTTCATGATTTCTTCCTCACGAGCCTTGGCGGCTTCTTCACGACGGTAGGTATCACGATCTGATTCAGCGGTTAAAAGAGGAACGAGATTAATACGTGCCCAAAGGTTTTCACGCTTCAATTCTCTATTTGGGGGCTAATTATAAGTCTTTGTCGTCGGGTTTTTTTAATGGAATTGCTGCATACCTTCTTTCAAGATTGCCCTGGAAGACTCTATAGAAACCAAATGCTGAAATGGCAGTGACACCAGCTAAAATAACTAATCCAGAAGGTCCACGTTGAGGCAAATAACGACGATATTTGATTTCGCGGTATCCTTCAGCGGGAGGCAAATCTTGGGCCATTGTATGTGTAAATTGAGAGTGGGGAGAGTTACAAATAAAAGTGTTGGAAAATTTGATTACAAAATACAAGCAGGGTGTTTAAAAAGCGACAATAAATTTTGCTGCTGACGTCACGAATCTGCTGTCGTCGATTTACTTGATGCACCTCAAAACTCTGACAATTGCATAGTAATAACCTTCAAGTCATTTAGGTCATGCGCAGGAATGCATTTTTGGTTATCACCGATACGCCTACTTAATGTTTATACAATAGTTTAAAGAGATGAGAAAGATCAAGATTCTTTTGTCATAGATAAAAATGTATCGACAACAGTGGTATGTAATAGTAAAAAATAATTTAAAGTTGCTTGTAACCTTTCACGAAAAAATAAGTTTGTGAATGCTGTAAAAAAACAGTGTAGCTTTTACAAGTGTATGAATAACATTAATAAAAATCTGTTCAATTAGGCAGAAAAAATATAAATAGTCTTTTATTTATATTGACCTTGATATGTGTATAATGTGAACTGGATTATGTGACAAGATTATGCTCTGGTTCTTTTGGAGGAACGTGGGGGAGACATGAGAACTGAGATGAATTCTACATCGGATATTGGTGGTGCTGAAGACTTTTCCCCAAATACATCGACAGCACCATTCTATTTTCTTCTTCTTGAAAAATAAATGAAAACCAATCAGGAGTCAAGACTTTTTTCAATTTATATGCAACATCTGCAAGAGCGTATTCGTTTTCTTTTCACCGCAAAATCCCAGAGACGGTCAATTTTTGGCAAATAGTTACCCGTCACGGGTATGGTCAAAATCGTTGTTAACCTTCACCATAATTTTGCAGTGATTGGTTACTGACGTTGATGGTAAATTCAAATCTACTAGTCGTTTCGGAATATTGAATGAGCCGACTTTGTATGTTATGAAACAATTTTTGTAGGTGAACAGGATGACTAAATAACTATATTTCCCTCGAAATCAAAGTATACGGTTTGTGCGTCGTTGTTACAAAGCAAAATATTGATGTCGTTAATTATACAGGCATTGATACGAATATTTTTATTTTGTTGATGGAGTTTGACATCTGTTAATACATCACGCCTCTTGAATTCGTTTGGAAGATATATCATAGCATTCCTTTGAAATGATACTCTTAATCAACAGATCGATTCTCCTCCCGTATTCGGAATTACTTTCCGTCATGGTCTGCATCCGTCTTGTCGATTGGCAAAACCCCTTCAACGTCAGTATAAGTTAAGGTTGTGCATGATAGCAAAAGCTTGTCCAGTATCTCTTCGAATTTTCTAGAATAAGTTGCTTCTAATAAATTTTTTTGAATTAGGGTTCGATTCCGGAGAGGGAGCTATCACATTCAAGGAAGGCAGCAGGCGCGCAAATTACCCAATCCCGACACGGGGAGGTATTGTCAATAAATAACAATTCAGGGTCACTATGGTCTTGCAATTGGAATGAGTACAATTTAAATCCCTTAACGAGGATCAATTGGAGGGCAAGTCTGGTGCCAGCAGCCGCGGTAATTCCAGCTCCAATAGCGTATATTAAAGTTGTTGCAGTTAAAACATCCGTAGTCAAATTTTAGCCTTTAGGCGAAATGGGCTGGTCTTCATTGATCAAGCTCGTTTCTGCCGAGACTTTTTTTTTTTTTTTTTGGTTACGCTGTGTTGTAGCTTCGGTTACGGTACAGTCTCTAGCCAAATGATTACCATAAACAAATCAGAGTGTTTAAAGCTTGAATTTGTCAGCATGCAATAATGAAATATGACTTTAGTCCCTATTTCGTTGGTATAGGAACTTAAGTAATGATGAATAGAAACGGTTGGGGGCATTTGTATTTGGTCGCTAGAGGTGAAGTTCATGGATTGACCGAAGACAAACTACTGCGAAGGCATTTGACCCAGGACGTTTTCATTGATCAAGGTCTAAAGTTAAGGGATCGAAGACGATTAGATACCGTCGTAGTCTTAACGTTGTTGTATATCTTGAAACTTTCTACACTATTAAAATATATTGACTAATTAACCAATTAAAAAAGACACACACATAAGGGAACTCAGAAATAAAAATCCTATTAGGTTAAAAAATGTTGAAACATCTAATTTTTCATTTTTGAGTCCACTCAATAAGGCATAATTAATATACTCACACTGTGATCATTATAGATAATATACTGTACTTATCAGACGCTTTATCCTTGGTTTTAGCGCGTTCATCATCCAAATATTGCAATATTCGCAATATATTCTCACTAAATAACCGCATGAGTGTTATTTTATCAACTACGATAAAGCTTGAACTTACTCGTATGCGAACTGTAACATTTCATCGAATATACCATTGACTAAATTTCGAAATGAAGGGGAGCAGCTGTCTGTAAGCTTCTTGTGATTTAAGATGCACTGGTTTCTGATTTCTGAAAATTCATTGGCAGGAATAACTTCTTGGTACAGTTTGCTGTAACGATGGTTTAATAAATTTATGCAAGAGGAATGAACTGCTTTGACAAATTCGGCTTCAACTACAGATTTACAATTTCTTTGGCCTTTAATGTTCTTCAGGATGGTATCCTTGAGATTAAATTTCTCACTGGCATCTTCATCATCCTCTCCACTGGCCTCCTCCTCCTCCTCAGAATCTTCCTTCGGGTCTTCTTCTTCATTGATACTTCTAATTACACGTGCTTGTGAGGTTATGTTTGACAGCCTTGCTAATCTCACTTGGTGTGTGGACTAAGCCTGTTACAATTTATAAAAGTACATTAAAATAATAATACAACATAGTTTAAGCATTGCACTTACTTTGGCAACAAGGTATTCGTGAATTTTTTTGAACCTATCACCGGTTCTTTTAATCCTGAATAGTGTAAAATACTTGTTAACTAAAAAATAAAAGACATATATCCTTTTATACATACTTTTCAACAAGAGGCTTACCAGGTCTTGACTTAATTATGACCTTATTATAAACTTTAGACCAATGCCTGTGTAAGTCAATGCAATGAGTAAACGCGTTAGGATCCGAGTCTTCTTCGATTTTGGTCGTATTGGTTTTGACGAAATGATTAAAGGAGGGCTTATTATTATTTTCTAAATAACTTGCAGCTACTTCTGAATTTTTTACTGTCGTTAGACAAAGGGAAATGCCTAGGCCTCCGAATTTCGACAGTGTCTACACCTACGTCTTTTGTAAATTTTTCTAAGTATTTTTAGATTCACGTGATACATTCTTTTCTTACATATTTTGGTCCCATCAGCGGATACCTAAAGACGGCTTACTACTCGATAATCTGACCCACCGTAGTTGTTATTGTAAGATACACGCTTACAATGCCTACAACGGGTAATGGGAAAGTCTTCATCATATTATCGAGAAGTCTAGCTTTAGCCGTGATAATAAAAAATGGGAGTATATCCTTTTTTTTTTTAAAAAAAAAGGTTATATTTTAGCGTTTCTTTTAAAAAAGCAAAATCTGTTATTAACTAACCTTTTCACAATATCTATTACTTCTCTTTAAACAGATAGTGTTATACAGGATATTCATGAAAAGAAAAATGAAGAGAAGAAAGGAGGAAAATGGGTTTTATTTGTAGGCTGATAAAAAATCTCTCGTATACGTCATGATGATTCAATTGTTTATTTAATCAGAAAACCATGTGAACGAGTCTTATTTATAAACTGATAAACAAGAGCTGGCTTATGTCAGGATGCTTCAATTGTTTATCTAATTATCCATATGTTTCAGCCCTCACATATAATAGAAATGAGGTTGTATATCCCCCAAGCTTAAATACAGGCAATTCGGAACTTGCTAATTGTCTGTCAACATTTCAGTAACAGCATGTATCAATAGTGAAGCATGATATAGATGTCAGTTGAAGCAATTTTTTTTTGTAGACTAAGGTCACTCAATATATTTTGTTTTTAAAAAACACGTGATTTAAAATCTATCAACAGTTTTTCGAAGATCCAGTTTCGACTTGCTTTAATGATTTGGGAAGTTGAAATGAAGAAACATCCATCAATTGATACTCCCTTTTATTAGGTAAATTCAAAACTAAGAGTTTTCTGTCAATCTGACTTGGATAATGAGCATCTTTACACAGGGAGCATATTGAGCACGAATATGAGGTAATTGCATTAAAAACTTATTCAAATGCCAATTTTATACAAATGGTAAATTTAAGCTTTCTTGCCTTTGTAGATTTCCTTTACTGAAGCCTTTTTGGCCATCTCTACAGTACAGCTATAGACCAAACAATTATCATCACTAGAGTTAAAATTTTTGGATTGAGCAAAGACAAAATACTTCAAAGACATTTGATCCAGGACGTTTTCGTCTTGAAAACTATCTTTCTAAACTGACTTGATATTCAGCCCAGATTATTTAGATTGACAAGTTAAATAAAGTATAAATACTTAATACATCTGTAAAGAGAGTTTGGTGGCTATACTAAAACAGACACAACAAATTACTGATGTTTATAAAAAGTACCGTCTTTCTTCTGGCGTTTTTTGTTTTGATACGTAATAGAAATATGGTTTATTACAAAAGAGATTGCTGTTTAAAATATTTTGTACTGTAGTTTATATAGTAATACTTACTTCTTTTCGCTGTATAATTGTAGAGAGTCGTCTCTTCATCAGATTTAACTATCTACTGTTCTCTTTTATTGGTTATGTTATGTTGTAGCTAAAAAAACAAGAAGGACATAAAAAATAATGATTACACGGACACTGCCTTTATAGGTGACACAGTCTTCCGGCCCGGTTCCATTGTTTAGAGAGCTCCTTTTATTTAAAGTCCTTTAAGAATTTATAGTGTGAGGGAAACCTCTCGCGTAGAGTGGGAGGGGACAATAAAATAAAATATATTTATACAGATCTCCTTTACTCATATCACGTTTCGTCTAATTGCATTGCTTCGAGATGGTGTGGAGATTGTTGGGTGCGAGAAAAGGTGTCAAATGGGATAATGAAACGCCTGTGGGACTGCAAGCCTCAATGTATTGCTAAAAGTGGGTGTTACACACTTGGCAAGAGTTTAAATAAAACCTACAATTAATTTTATTTCTGCCTTTTTCTACAAAATACATAAATACATTACATGGCTGAGCATTGTCCAACCATTGGGGGATTAAGTGAAAACGGATTGTAAATATGACTCGTCTATACCCGTTTCAAGACTAATATGTTTCTGATAGCAACCCAGAGTTCGATTTAAAGCAGCTTGTGCTTAACCCAAGGTAAGCCGCCATTTTACTATCATATACTATGGCTAATGTTACCTTATAGCAATTCCATGCATGTATGGGGTTGGTTAGTTTCAGGGTTTTTAGTTCTAGTCACAATCACTATTGCTTCTCACACGATCAACGAACATCTTCACCATTATTGCACCCCAGATATACAACGCCATAAAGTGCGAGTGGTTGCGTACCCTGCCGCCTATGCAATTTTAGCGTGGCTGTCCTATTTAAAATATGATTACGAGACTGTAATTCTTTTCTTTGCACGTCTATTCGAGTCTTTTGCTGTATATAACCTATACATGTGCCTGCAGTCTTATCTTCAACCTTACAGAACTATAAACGAGGGTAAAAAAGAAGCGATCGCGACAAAAGTGCTAGGTGTTTACACATTTAGATTGTAAGTACTGTCTCTAGAACTATGTCATATATATTAACCTAACTTTTTCAACAGAAAATCGAAATGGGGGCTTCATTTTAGAGTCATTACAGATATTCTAGTACTTCAGTTCCCGATATGGTAGGATAACAAAAAATAGGGCTGAGAAAAATACAATTATTGACTATTTGAGCATTTACAGGAATATTATTTCTGCTTTAATCTCAATTTTTGCTCAGATCAAAGGCATTTATTGTGATGGCCAGTTTAGTCCAAAAGGTGCGTATATTTACTTGGCAAGCTTACAGTTTATTTCCTTGTCCATCATCTTGATGGCATTATTCACTTATTTATCTGTATACAACACGGAGTGGAAAGATGGTAATATTCGTGCGCATGGTATGTTTTGGTGTGTCAAAGGCCCCATCATGGTAATATTCTACTTTGGTGATATATTACTAGCAATTCTTGGTTACTTTAAAGTGATTAAAGATAAACCAGCAACTACCACATCTGGCACTTATTGGCCTGCAGCTGCTATCAAAAATGGATACTACGTTTTAATTATCTGCATTTGTATGGCTGTCGTTGCCATGCTCATGCAAATTTATTTTGGTTTAGATGCCAAAGAATATCAAACGGAAGAACCGGATTACTCTTATTTTGATGCTGTATCGGACGGCTTTTTAGCTTATATCCCCCAATTTATCAAAAATGTATTCATGTGCGGAGGTGATACTGTTGTTTTGGCAAAAAAAACGCATCAAGTTGAGAAAAAATAGAAGATTAAGCGACGATGAGCGAAATCTTTTGGCTGCCAATAAAGATTTGGAAAATAATCCGTCAATACATGAATATTTATCTCAGCCCTTGCCTGCGTTACAAAACAATAAATACGATCAAGATACAAGACAGTATCAGCATAACTTCAATGCTTTACCTCTAGAGCCACTAGGTGGAAATAATACAACATCAACAGCCGAGGAGAAAGAAACAACATCTCAGCATCAATTAGACAATTTAGCCATCATATCACCCCAGGTACCAGCAATGCAATCGCGAACATTAAATAGAAACGACGAAATAAATCTAGAGTCTTTAAATCAATCAACTCATTTCGTTCCTCATGAGCTAGAGCGTAAATAACAACAGACTGATATGGATTGGAACCGAAATTTTAAAGCATAGAGTACCATCTACCCCACCTCATCCCCCCCCCTTTTTTTTTTGTAGAGGAATAAATAAAGTTTAACTCCACATTCTCTATCCTGACATAATAGTCAATAAGTCAAAGCGACCTTAAGTTAAAGTTTAAACTATGGCTCGTTCCTCCTTTTTTAAGTACATTTTGACACCAAAAATTTTCGAGCCATAATGGGTAACTAGTCGCACAGCTTCAACAAGATCGAGGCCAGCAGCTAAAATCACAACACAAAAATACACTTTAGTTAACATATACAAGACATGCGGAATACTCAGCAAAACTACAAAAAATAAAGACAGTAAATTATGATCGCTGAAAAGAACCAAACCCCTCCCCCACCACGATCGCAATATTCTTTTGGAAGCTCAACTTCAAGAAAGTACCCAGCACAAGTTGGTCAAGTAGTACACACTTAACAAGCTTAGCACTCAATTTTTTTCCTTTTTAAAGAACAAATTAAATAATTGAGGTAACTGTACCTTGCAGGAGATCACAGATCTGTATATAAGGAGAAAAATAAAATAGAAAGAGGTAGTTTTGGCATGTGTAGACCCGAAAAGATATTATGCACTTTGGGAGGTGTTTTAAAACAGAAGAGAATATGCGTAACAGTAAGTGATGTAGCAAAAAACTAATATAGACATAACTTGTGCAACGTATTTTTATAACACAAGCATAAATTCACTTAAATAAAACCTTTTCAGTATCTGAAACTCTGACTCTTCTCTTTATTTAAAAAAAAAACCAAAGAAAAAAGAAATGGATTGCGGAGGAAACTATAATCAAGTTTGCCCTGAAGTGTACTGCTCATCTGCCGATGGCTTCGGAAATTACACTACCTCTGCTTGTTTCATATATTTTGAAGATGCAAATAATACTTCTACAACTCGTACTCAAGCGGGATGTGCGCCTATTGACATTTGTTCAATTATTTCTTGCAATAGTACTTCTCCGCTATTTAGCGGTGTGGATGATTCTCTTCAAGCCAGAATGATTTCATATGATTGTGTTGTAGGGAACCAAACAGGACATCTCAAAGCTCAAATGTTATTGCCAAACAATACCAACAACACCTGGCCAAACAATGCTACCTCGACAGAAGAAAGCAGTGCATCTTTATCTGCTCAGCCTATGATTGAATTGCTGCCATTGTTGTTCTTGTGCATCTTCGGCATGTTTATTCTCGACAAACGACTTTAAGTTATAACTCAGGATATTTATGCAATAAATTCAATAAAATATTTGCTTATTCTAATACAATGCGTTTATTTTATTGACAAGATAATTTTTAGCCCTTCTGTGAGGCTAATTCCTATCTACATAAATGCGACGGACATAAAGTTTATATCTTATTAGGTACAAGCTACTGCCACTGGTTAAGAGATAATTTTGTCGTATTTGGTTGAAGATATTCTCCAATAACTCAGTAAATTTTGGGTACTCTTTGTAACGCACAATATTTTATCGTTACGCAAAGCTTAGCAATAAGCTAAGCATCGTGATTTGACAACATAAGCGTTATACTTTCTCACGTTTTTTTTTTGTTACATTCGGAAAAAAGGGTCTGGCTATCATTAGCACAGATATGTTTGTGTACAAAATACTCAATACGTCTTATTACACCAGTCAAGGGTTACCTGGGTAGTGGCTCCTTATTAATAACTATTATATTTTTCTAAGTAACTACCAATTCCAAAAACACCGTTTTGGGATAGTTTGCATACTTTGTTTAAATGACCGTATAGAAACTTTGGCCACATATATATGCTAATTATTCGAATATATAGGAGTAATTTTAAATTTTACATAATTACATAAAAAAGATTACCCAGGAACAAACTATCCGCTCTCATGCTGACAGTATTAAACTAAACTGATAGCGCTGTATCAAATAACCAAATACAAAAGATCTTGAACCCGAAGTCCATTATCGGCCTTGTTGATGAGTTTCCAACTACAAATGTGTCTGGAATACACTATATGTCGATCATAGTTCCCAAGTCTCTCTGTAAGCTCATTTCTCTAAAAAACTTACTCATTCCTAAACCCAATTGAGCTATTCTGGCCGGAGATAAAGTATGCTGTCAAAAAAAAGCCTTCCAAAGCTGGCGAGACACTCACACCTAGAATCATGGATGTGCCAGCTCCGAGGTAATCAATAAATACTAACAAGACTGAATCCAAAATTCCCTCGGATTCTTTGAAAAGCGTTTAGTCCAAAGAGAAACGTACAATGATATATGTGCAAGAGGTATTTGTTTTTGTTTTGGGAATATTTTTCAAGGCGGGATAATCTTCGTCGGGCGTCTTCTGACAAGTGAGTATGATATATTAAATGTTGTTGATAACCAAAGAGACTGGCATTGTTATTATCAATTAACCAATTCAGCACTGAAACTGTTCCTTATCCTAGATTATTTATCCGTATCTATACTCAAATATCAATTTTTATAACTTAGCGAGATCACAATGCTTAGCAGTTACAAATAAAAAGCCATATATATTATTTGTAATGAGTTCTATCTTTCTTGCATAATACTTGTTTCCGTCTATTCAAAAATAAAAAATATATACAGATAAGAACATCAATCTTCCTATTAAATATAAATTAATATAAATCGGAAAAAGAAGATATATACTGGTTTAATCATAAATGCATTGTAAGATAAACATCAAACTCCCGTCAAATGTTCATTTATTTGTTCATATATAAGATTATAGTGATGCTGGGTATATGGGGGGGGGGCAGGATGAAACTATAGGAGACGATCACTCCATAATTGATCGAACCAACGGACCAGAAGGTCGACCCACATTTACGCGTTCTTCAATTAACTTTGTAATATCGTAGATATCAAATGGGCTTTAAAAATAATCAAAGTAAATAATGAGCTCGTATTTATACTTTTACAAAGCTGTGTCTAAACTAATAGTAGATCCAATCGGGATTTACTATTCAATCGTTTATCCATTTGAACTGAATAAATGTTTATCCCAGTATTATTATTCGTTCATAGCAATCTTTTACATGATTACGATCCCCAGTCTGTCTACTGAGATCTAATATTAGGTTTCTATGATTCAATACATCTGCGATACAACACTCTCAACTTCCTGTGAATATGAAAGTTCAATCTATAAATTTATAAATACAATACTTGTTAATATAATAAAATAATCCCCATTTGTCACCCATTGTCCTTACATAAAGAGTTCCCAATAATTCCAAATATTCCAATAATAGCAAACGATCATCCCATGTTCTTGGAATTTGTGATGACCGCATTTCAATGTTCTTCCAACGCTGCTTGTCATGAATCTTGGTCAAGGTCACCTACGTTTTTATTATTTGAACACCATAGGCACTGAATTCCTTGAATGTTTCTAGGGAGACGTTTTCAAAATGACAAGTTTCCTCCCTCAAAGAAGCAAGATTACTTTCAAGAATCTTCATTGAATCCTCAATAATATACCTTGTGTGTTCTTCAACCATGCCACTATAGATATACAAAGTAATGATCAGATTACTAATGTATTCACGTATTATCAATAATAGTTACGCTCAATTTAATACCTTGATGATTCAAAAACCTCAATCTCCATATTATTGTGCCTTTTAAAATACCCAAAGCATCGATGTATTTTTCAGGTAGAGTGAAACGACCGTCATAATTGCCATCCTTCAGATACAAACCCTTGGTAGCCTTGTACTTTGCTTCATACCTTTCATAATAACAAATGATAACGTTAGAACCAGTTCCTTTTTGTATATCTTCCTCCACGTTATCATTCCCATGTTTTAAAAAACAACTTATTGTCACACTTACCACTTAAATTCAATGAACTTGGTTATTTTTGACAAGGCTAAAAGCCCAGGTAAAATGGATTCACAAAAGAAAGATCTTTCATGATTCATTACGTGCATTGGTGGAGTTCGTTGTACTAGGTGAAATGTTGATAATATGTATTTGCAGACAATTAAGAAGTTTTTGCCGTGATCGTTAATTTCAGGACCACCTTTCCAATCCCAAACTTGATCGAGAAAGTCATCGTACGAGACCTTACGAAGTAATAAAATTAAATCATCAAATAAACCAAGAGAGCAAAGCGATACACTGTTGATTTGCTGTTCTCTGTATTTGTTGTACTCGGCTTTGCACAAAGGGGCACTAACACAATACTGAGTGCCGAAGACGAATAATTGATTGAGTACCTCAAGTTCACCTTTGCGAATCTTGGGCATGTTTGGGTGCCAGGCTGACGTAGAAGGTAGATCAAGTACATATCTATTAGACCCTTCACTAACAGATATAGAGGCCTATTACACCATTTAAATGATTAGTCGATGAATCATTTTGATTAGAAAAAAATAAAAATAAAATAATAAAAAAATGGGTAATATTACCAATGGGGGATTTGACACCTAAATAAATCGAACACAATTACTGTTTAATCTGTCTTGAGTTATAATATACTTCATATATTATAACAGACACAGTATCAGTTCTCATAATCTTCTACCTGGAGACCATACCCTACTTTAGTCCCCGTTGGCCGATTTACTGCGGTTCCTTCTAGCACCTACGATGATTTCCCTGCTAGAAATTCCGGACATACAAGTAGGCTTACATAATTATATTTTATAAGCTATGCTTCATGTCGTTACTGATTTATATTTCAAATCCAACAATTCCCAGTCTCTGGAATTGTTGATTCGATCTACGCAGGAACTAATTGAAGTAATAATTTAATATAAAAGGACCTCTATTTTTATCATGACAAACTCTCCAACTTATAATAAAGGATTAAAGAGTCTCATTTCTTTACTTCTTTATTTTTTATCTTTATATTTTACCTTTTTATACTCGAATTATCACAGTAGGTGTGATAGGAGTAACATAAGCATTGTTGGTATTATCAAGAGACGGCAATAATCTCTGCTAAAAAGGAGTAGGAGTAAGATATTCAAATAAGTGTTTCCAGGATGCTATCCTACTCCAATACATTACTTTATTATTGGCAATATTAAACTCACCGTGATTTGTAATAGTGTCGATACAAATTTTTGTGGGTGGTTGAGTATCAGCACCTGTATTGTTGTGGTCAGGATGTTGTCCTTCATTTTTGCTTGCTACGGTTGTGTCTCCATGCAAATTACAATTAGAAAATTCTAGGAGAAGTACAAAAGCATGTATTTTAATACCTTCCTTTTTATTTCTTTTGGATTTTTATATGTTACCTCAATAGTATCAGCAAACGATTTTCCCTTTTTTTTGAAAGTTGGTTGTCTTTCACAGACACTGTCAACTTCACGTCTCATCGTTTGCAATAGAGATCCAAAAGAATCACATCGCTCTAACTTATCATAAATAGATAGAGCTTCCAGTACGTTCCACTCTTTTGGAGAGGTTTGAAAAAAGTAATCAATTGGCGTATTCATAAAGTCTATACTTTGGTAAAAAAGCGCGTTACAGAAACACGTGCGCCATAAAGTAATCAATAATTAAGCTTGTAATTTGATTGGTTTCTGAAAAAATTGATAACATTAGTCAAATGACGAACTCTTATCATTTCTGGCTTTGCTTGACGAATACTCACTCATCGGCACCAAGCAGGACAATGTCTAGACCATGTCTACACCTACGTGTTTTTGTAAATTTTTCTACTTATTTTTAAGATTCACGTGATCCATTCTTTTTCTTACATACTTTAATCTTTGAAAAGACCTAAAGGGTGTAGCATAAGTGGGACCTTCGGCGCCAGTGAAATACCACTACCTTTATCGTTTTTATCCTTGTACAAACGATTTTCTTCCCCAATGTTTACAACTTGTAACGGTGAAGTATTGCTTATATTGAAAAGACTAGCCGTAGTCGTGATAACAAAAAATGGGAGTCTATCCTTTTCTTTTGAAAAAAGGTAATATTTTAGTGTTTTTATAAAAAAAAAAGTTGATATTAACTAACCTTTTCCCATTTTATTACTTCTCTTTCAAAAAGGTGGTGTTATACAGAATGTGAATAAAAAAAAAAGAAAGATGAAAAAGGGAAAGAGATATATGTTAAAATGGGTTTTATTTGTAGACTGATAAACAAAAGCTGGCTTATGTCAGGATGATTTAATCAGAAGATCATGTGAACGAGTTTTATTTATAGACTGTTAAACAAGAGCTGGCTTATGTCAGGATGATCTAATTGTTTATTTAATCATCCATATGTTTGAGCTTTCACATGCTATAAATTAGGTCAATTTACACATCTTTATCTTGGATAACTTCACTGAAAGAGCAGCTGGTCAGTGCTGTTTAAATAGCCCTCGTTGCTTGACTTAATGGGTCTTTGACGTCTCTTTGACTTTTTTTTGGGATTATATGCGTGTAACATAGTATTGCGGGTGTTCTCATGGGTAGCTCGATCACAAACTATGGGACTTATCCTCCTTTCGAAAAAAGCATCCTTTGTATCTATATGTACTATAGCATGTCCTTGCTTGTGCACTTACGGGTAACTAGATCGATTCACAAGGCATGTGGACTGAAGCACAGGGTGTTTCGGTCAATACGATGTCTCCCATGGTTTCAGCCAGAAAGCTTTTAAACATTATTGATCAACTTAGATGATTAATTGGGCGAGCAAATATTATATCAATGAAACGGTCCAATTTGTACATATTGATCAGGTGGTGAGATAATTGTCGTATAAATAAACGTTAATATCTTTAAAATTGCAAAGTGATAGGACTAAATTTCCCAGTATCCGTAATACGTTTTTGCTTATTAAAATTGTTGATTTTCGAAAGTGCTGATTTTTTAATCATGCCGTATATTGAAATCGTGCGCAAGATTATTGTCGATGATGAGAAAGAAGTGGGAGTATAACATCATTGCGCCAGCCATAGAGTTATATGAGGGTATGGCGATAAATTTTATGAAAGGCACGAGGGTGACAGGCCCAGAAATAGCTCGAACGAGGATGTGCTGAGTAATGAGAGCAAATTGAAAGATCAAAAGCCTGGCTGAAAAAAAAAAAAAAAGACTACACCGGCGATGTTAGACATGTAAACACTCAGCAGGATATCAACAAGCTTATTGCTCTGTTAGTTGAACAAGTACATATAAAATATGTAGCTTTAAAGACGGAAATAGATGCAAAATCAACCAACCCTTTCAAATCGCAGTAGCCGAAAACTGGAAAGGTACGTCAACAGAAGAAAAGAGGACGCGAAATGGGTATTGTCTCTTGAGCTAACTGATAAGTATTCGAATAAAAGGGTCTATAAATCGTGCTGCATTTCCTTTTTTATTTAACAGAAAGAAATGAAATAAAATATACAATCTAAGTTGAGGTATGATGTAGTAGAAAAAAAAAAGAGGGAGGGGGGGGGAGAAGGTGAGAGGTGGCCAGCGGTTGATATATACATTAAAAAAAGGTCATATATATATATAAATGGGGGATAAAGAAAATAGGGTTATTTACTTGGTAGCAGTTAATCCTTTTTTAAGGTCCAAAGATGCACTACTAGAATCCTGTTTACCCAAAGTAAATGTGACAGGTTCAAACGAGTCATCAAAACTGACAGGATCCAATTGAGGATCGTCTTCCAAACTTTTACCAGGACCATGGAACCATTCTTTAGCACGTAAATAATAGTAAGAGACGGAACAAATCATGACTGCAACGAAAATGACAGAGGCATAATTCATATTCGAAGCCGTGACAGGGTACTCTGTTGGACACAAAAAGAGGGCCGAGGTAAACAGAATCCAGAAACAGCTAATAAAATTAATAATGTCAGAGAAAGGGCCAAGATGGAAGGGGCCACGCTTAAACTTCTTGCGAGCGACGGTTAATCGGAGAGCGATAGGAATGAAATAGGCAAGCGAGGATGCAATGGTATTGATGGAAACGATAGCATTGAAAGCGGTTGTGTTTACAATGTAAAGCAATCCTACGACAGCGGCAAAAATAATGTTTGCCCAAACAGCATAAATGGGTGTTTGGGTAGATTTGTTGATTACACTCAACCAACGACTAAATGGCATGGCACCATCACGAGCAAAAGCGTAAACCATACGAGAGCTACCCAACGTTAAAGCCGAGCCAGAAAAGAACATGGCACCCATAATAATCACGGTAAATACAACTGTCCATTTATAACCCACACCATCTAAAAAGACCTGGGTCATTTGCGGGCTGATGGTAGTTTCAACAATTTGGCGTTGAAAATCCTGAACACAAAAGTTTACAGAAAGCATGAAAACAAAACCTGTGATAGCAGCAGCACCAATAGCATATAGGATACCTTTAGGAGCAGACCGGGCAGCATCACGGGTTTCTTCAGACATATGAGCAGCACTATCGAAGCCAGAAAGAGTATACTGAGACTGCAAAAGACCGATCAAGAAAGCATAAGAGCTTGAGGAGAAACCAGTATCATTTTCAAAGTAGGTGAAGACCCATTTAGCACTAGGCTTATTAGGTGTCAAAACAAGTGCAACAACGATAATAAGGAAGGTACCAAATATATGCCAGTAAAGTGAGGTTTGGTTGAAGAAACCATTGTATTTGACATGCATGGAATTGATGATACCATGAACTATCAGGATGACAATGAAAATGCCGTATTGCCAGTAAATACCAGCTTCATAATCGGGATTTTGAAGCGCAATGACGGAAGATAAGAATTGAGCCAACCCAAGATCGGCGGATGTAATAGCGACTGTAAGACCAAGCCAGTTACACCAACCTGTCAACCAGCACATAATAGGCATATATTCAGGAGGTGCCAAACGAGACACCCAGATATAAAGTCCACCTGTAACTGGATATGCAGAACAAATCTCAGCAAGTGACAAGCCCACACCAAAGGTGAAGACCGATACTAAAATCCATCCCCAAATAATCGCAATTGAGCCACCACTCATCATGGCATCGCCCCACATCTGAAAAGTCCGGTTAATAATATAATCCATTATTATGTAATTAAGATATACTTACAGGAGTTAAGCCAGACAAGATGGAACAGCATCCAAAAGCGATAGAAAAATTGGATATGGTAGACATGGTCTTGTGCATTTCCTAGCAACAGAAAAATGGTGAGTTTACAGAAGGACAGATATGATAAGCCACAAAAAGTACCTGCTTATAACCAAAGGAAGCAAGGATTTCTTCTTCGGTAGCGAATCGAGGGGCAGCTGTATCCTCTATTTGATCACGTTGTAAAGTTGCATTGTTGATTTTAACCATTTAGTTAAGGTTTCGTGTAATAACGAGAAAAAAAAACGATATATGTGACTAATCCAAAAAAAAACAAAAATACTGATATTTCTGTTTATTATTTTTTAGTGCGTCGACTTTTGCAAGTAAAAGAGAGAGTGCGACAAAAAAAGGTTTTTTTAAGGTTAAAAAATTCAAATGTTCTTTGAATAAAAAAATACTCTCTCCCAGGGAATATGTGTTAAAGAAGAAAAATCCTTTTTGAAGAAAAAAGAAGAAAAGGGTTATAAAAGAAACGCAAGAAAAACTGACAGGTGCTTTTTTTTAATATATCTAGCTGGAAAAATTTTTTTATAGGTGGGATTTTCTACTTTCTAAGCGCCGATTTTGTTTGACACTACAGGTTTCTTTCACTTTGAATTCAGACAACATGTCAAAGATATGCTAAAGCATTTAGCTTGTTTTTCTAAAATGCCTACTGCCTTCATAATTTCCTTTTCACTTTATGCACTGCCAGGTCATGTTTACCATGTTTGAGACTTTATAAAGATAATGTTCTTTTACTTTTGTTTTTTAGTTACCTTTGTTTTTCAGTTAATTTTGTTTTCTAGCACCCTACTTTTTGTATATGATATTTAATTCATTTCCTTTAATCAAAAGTAGATAACGAGGACTTGTGTCATATTAATGTTTAGTCAAGCATCTCAGGGGGGCAATGAGTGACTGATCTTATATCATTTAATTCGAAAATAATCATCTCACAAGAATTTAGGGAAATGTCTTTGAACACTTAATCTGACAAGCGTCTCAATTCCAGGTTTGAAAACTGTATCAACATATACAAATAATGGAGGGCTTCTATTGGCTACAAGACGTAAACAAAAAGATAAGCTTATGCATGTCACGAGGTCCTTTTTCCCTTGATCGGGTATTCCCACCATCGTCAAGCCCCTTATAATGATGTAACGAGTAAACATGGTGTAAACGGTATTTATGTTTACTATCAGTGCATATAATTCGTTCAAATTTCGTTGTACACAACTGGTTTACAGTTTGTTTGCTCATCTGGTTGATGGCAATCAAATAAAAACCGTGGGGATTAATCTGAACTTCGTGGGAATTTTAATATTTGACATGTTAATTCACTGATGCAATGTTCCCTTAAATACTACTCATCTTCAAAACAAGTTATTTTTTCTTTCTTTCTCCATTTTTCCTTTTTTTTTCCTTTTCTTTCTCTACTTTCTCTCCCCTTTTTTTCTTAATACAATGTTAGACGTAGATGAAATACGTAAGTAAATAGATCCCTTTTTTTTTCTTATATATGTTTGCTACTTGTACAATGATTTTAACGTGAGAAAAAAAAATATAGCTGAAAAGCCTAATGTGAACACATTAAATAGTGTATTATCAGGCTTAGTTGGAGGTACGTATTCTATAATATTCATATATGTGTTTTAATCACATTTTTTTTATTTTTAGGTTTAGCCGGATTAGCTGTAGGACATCCATTTGGTATAGTGTAAATACAAAAACAAAATATCGACTTGTTTCTAAACAACCCAGCTTATAGATACAGGTATTTTCCATGTTTAGAAACCATAACAACCACACAATTGATCAGTTACGCTATTAGTGAAAGTGCGATTACAGTCACGAGAATTGGCATCTCGATATAAGGGAACATGGAATTGTTTTGTTACAACAGTAAGACAAGAAAAGGTATGTTTGTTTTTATATCTTGTATGATGTCAACAATTAAATCTTGTTCTTATAGTTTATAGGACTGTACAAAGGAATGGTAAATAAATACGTGATCCATTATTTAAAAAGCAACTCACTGACCGTATTAATCATAGGCCTCCCCTGCTGTTAGTAGACCTCCACTTTCTATAGATAAATTACTAATACATTTTGTAGGCAGGTGTTGCAGCTGTAAATGCACTAGTTTTCGGTTCTTACACTTGGCTAATTCATCATCAGGCAGACAGACAGAAACTCGACACACAATCATTACCACCCCTGACACATGTCTTTTTAGCTGGAATGGGAGCTGGTGTTATCACAAGGTATACAAATAGTGATAATGTTACAAATAAAACCTTGTTTTAATCATCCATCCTAGTTTTGTAACGTGTCCTATGGAATTAGTCAAAGTACAGTTACAAAATCAAACGCAATCAAGTACGGTTACCGCACTAAAAGGACCGATTGATTGTTTGAGAAAAATGTATTCTGTAGGTGGTATTCGATACTGTTTTAAAGGAATGGTCCCTACAGCACTTCGTGAACTTAGTTTTGGTCCTTACTTTTTGACGTATGAAGTCATTTGTAGAGGTCTTACTCCAGCTGACTCTCCAAAATATGAACTAAGCGGCCCCAAAGTCATTTTGGCAGGTGGTTCTGCTGGAATTGTTGCGTGGTGCTCGACATATTTTGCCGGTAAGTAGATATAATCCGATAAAATCATAGGGCATGTAATAAAATCATGTTTAGACGTTGTAAAGACAAGGGTTCAATCAGAGCCAGAGAGATATAAAGGTTTTGTGGACTGTATCACACGTTCATACCGTGAGGAAGGTTGGCGATTATTCTTCAGAGGTTTGACACCGACGATTTTACGGGCATTTCCATCAAATGCAGCAACATTTGCTGCGTACACTTGGACAATGAAATTTTTCCAGCCTAAACAATTAGTAGCCCGATGTGACGAGGCTGTTCTTTTATAAATTGCATGATTTGTTACATCAACATGTCTGTACATAATTTAAACTAAAAGACTTGTAGGTGGACCATAACCCTACACACATAAGTGACCATACTCCTACATATGATGTCCGATTCTTATATTTTCAAGATTGCTTCAAATAAAATGTTTTACATACTTGGTTCCCAAAAAAAAAAAAAAAAAAAAAAAATTGTACCCGACTATGTAAATTATTGAAACACTCATTTCTAAACGAGCAACAGTTTACTCTTCCAAGTCAAACATATTCCCTCGTTAATAGTCTTTTGAAAGATGTAAAATGTTTGCTGTACAACATCTGCGATCACCACAATTACGAGAGGTTGGACCATCAGTGATAACTTTTACGATTGTTCCAAATTGTATACGGCTGGAAAGTGATACCGTTTGAAATCGAAATTAAAGACCTACAAAGGGTGTACTTTTAAAATCAGTAGGATTTACTGCGCACTTGGCGTAGCTGGTTATCTTCTTTGGTTTTGGTAATAGTCATAATGTCTACCATATTTATGATAGCAGAGAATAACCGTGCTGGTCCTGAACGAGCCTTAATAATTGGCAGAGACTTTTTGTGTTCGGCCGGAATCCGTAGGTTAAAAAAGAATTGTACACCGCCAACAAGCCAAAAGCGAAGGGAAACGTGAAAAGTGGCTAAGGTAAAGTTAGAACAACTAATGAGAAGCTGATTAGGTAAAGAACAGAAAAACAACTTGCTTTTGTAATTGGTAGTAATTATCCTGTACTGGGTTCCCCGACTAACCTCGTTTCCTCTTACTCTTCAAGTGAATAAAGGAAATCCCTCCATTTTGTAGGTTTCTGTAATTACCATTCGTTTCGTTTCTTTTTTCTAAATCACAAGTCGCCAAATAAAATAACTACCAAGCTTTTTTTGAGAAAAAAGATATAAAAGAAACATAAAATTTAAAGAGAGAGAAAGAAAAAAAAAACGGCTGGTTTTAATATAACGCAGAAAGAAAAAGTGCTTGTGATTTGTTGAAAAAGAAAAGGAATACTTTCATAACTCTTTGATAACGAAAGTTAATTTTAATATTAGAAAGATAGCTACCAAATTGTTTAAGAGCATCATCTGTAGATATTATAAAACATACACCACGATCGTTACAAACTTGTGGTATGAAAGCTTCCCGGGAGAACGCGGGATTTTATTGGATTACGCACGTGCACTAAATCTAATTTATCCTACATCACAGTCAAATGGATAAGAGAAGAAAGAAGAAGTCGCTAGATTCAAAGGTGACTGTTTTATTATTGATTTGTAATGGAGATTAAGCCTTGGAGACGAGATATTCTTGGATAGTATTGGCTACTAAATTATGATCATCCTAATGTATGTAATGTATAAGTAATCTAATAAAAAAAAGAAGTCGATTTTTCTATTACCTCTTGAGCAAGACCCGAAACTGTGATGGTTCCAACTACACCAACATCTTTGATTTTTAAGGGGAAAGCACCACCATGTGTAGCATATTCTTTTTCCTCGACAAAATACTTTTCTTCGACAGTCTTGTTTTGGTTAGCAAGATGACGTCCTACATAGTAACTGGAGCGGCCGAAACGATTGACAGTATTGCTGTATGTGTGTCAATAAACAAACCCTGAAACCCGGAAATAAACTTACTTTTTGCGGCGAACCCATTCATCGTTGTCTTTAGTAGTGCCTCCCATGGCATAATGGAAAAGTTGGTGACCATTCAAGGTGATATCAATAACAACAGACTTTTTGAAAGGTTTAGCGTTATCAATTAATAAAAGACCTAAAGCAAGTGCATCTTCAGATTTGAAGGATGCGAATTCACACTTTTCTTCTTGAAGAAGGATAATGTTGAGAAGATCTTGGAGTGAATCAGACATATTTAAAGGTTAAAGAGCTGGGAGAATTAAATTTCACGGAATAATTTGGTTTTTACGGCAGAGAGACTACAGAATTAAAGTTCAGATATAAGCCTTGCCTTTTTTGGAGAAATACGCGAAACAAAAATCAATTCAGACGAATCAAAAGCCCTTTTCCCATAGTGCTCTACTTGTCGTGAAATATGAGATGGCCGTCAACGGCCACACGGATCAGGTTATCCCCTTCAATATCTCCTCTTTAATACTTCAGAAAGAAGTTTAGTGACACCTCTTACATGTATCAATCCCTTCCCGACCATTTAATCAGCAGCACTTTTGATTTGTACTTTGAAAATAGTGATGTTTTTACCATGCAAGGATGATAGGATCGTTAATTGTACATATAGTTCTTTGCGACAAAATTGTAGTTTTTTTTTTACTGCCAATCTTATTTAATGGGATATTATTTTCTAAGACTTCGATTCCTCTCCCTCTCCCACTCCCTCGTCAAGACGCATTTTATAGATCCAGTGGGTCGAGTTATATTATAGCAATAACCTATTTACTAGAGCATTTTTGCACATTTGTTTAATGCTGCTGTACTTATCTCTGCTTTTTCTTTTATTGAGTAATAGATAGACTCTAAAACCATTTGATTCAATACAATTCGGCGCTAATTCTATTAAGCAAACAATGCAATACCATAAATACTAAACGTAATATACTCAATTATCATGGTATTACATTTCCTTCTCTAAAACAAGACTTATTTACTAAATATCCAACCTTAAATAGCAGCTATATTTTCTCTTTATCTACACTACAGCAAAAGGAAAGCACGAGTATGTTAATGTAAGTATGAATTCTATGTCTTACCTAATATTGCCAGAGCTTTGATCTTATTTGGCATGTAGCAGTTCAAACTCCTGAAAAATCTCGCGTATAAGGTAAATTATCTTTCCGTTGAAAGTTTAAAAGAAGTTTAAATACCTCTTATACGAATAACTTTGTCCAAGTATATAACTAGCTAATATATGTAATAAGAACTATTTACGTGAAACTTTATACTATCTCTGAAAAGAGATGCTACTTAGCGTTTCCACTTGATATGCACATACTTTGTAGCCCTTATCTTAATCTAGACACTTGGCCGATTTACGAGTAAAAATAGTTATTTTTATGCGACTATTCATATTAGCATAAAAAATAAAAAGAGATCGGCTAGAAACGTGGTTCCGCATCCCCACGTTACATATGGCGAAATATGATTCACTGTTCTAGAGTGTCTGATTTCTATAAAGGACATCATTATATTGGATACGGAACCTGGTCATAAACGTAGAAAGTAACAAGGTAACACATACTTCTGTGTAACAAAACAGCCATTTTTTAATTCAAAATGACATGATTTTCTCTCTCTCTCTCTCTCTTTTATTGTCCCTCTTTATTTTTTATCATCCGGAATTTCTAATTTTATTTCAAATAGCTATTGTCATGCAACTATCTTTTTATTGGTGTATTCCCTTGCCGCTAATGCCTCAATAAACAGAAAGATAAAATTAAGGAGTGGGCTAAAATTCACTCCTGTCCCCTTTTGGGATTTTAGTTATTGCTTGTCCTACTGACCAATAAAAAATCCCGAAAATATGGGAGAGAAGCCGGGTAGTCTATTTAATTTTAGAGTCGAAACACTCGGCCTGTAAATATAATGTAATACACTTTATTTGTTATAAGAATAAAAAGTAATTGCAAGTGTTTCTTTTATGGTGGTACAGATATTTTTTAAGGTCGTGCAAAAAAGAAAAGAATACAATCTCAGCCAAAAAAGAACAAACTGATTTTCAACCCCCAGGCGGGTTCCTTTTTTTTTCTACTTTTTTAAATTCTTACTATCGTAATTGATTTATTTTTTCTATACATACCAAAATGGCTTCAGCCAGTAACAACCATAATAGCGGAGGACTCCCAGTAATTCCTCTCTCACCTATCGCACAGTCTTTTATTATTTGCAAAAATGCTATTAACCAAGCTTCCGATAAACTGACTGAAGCCAAGAAAGTCAGACCTCATCTTGGCGTTGATGTTCTGAGAGGATTCCTTGAGACTGTAAAATTAGAAAGACATCGTCTCGACACTTTGACTAGAAAAATGCAGTCCGTTGAGGCAGCTACTTCCTTATTTTGGGATTCAGATGCTCTTGCAAGACAAATTGCAGTTATCGATTGCCAACTTTACAGTAGTGTTCTTTTAGACAAGAGATCACTTTCACAATTAGATGCCGAGGCTACCAAACTTGTTCATCTTGTTGACTTTCATCATTACTTGACTCACAGTTTTGCTCATCAACTTATTTATTGGGCGGAACTCACAAAGCCGGAAAATGGAGCTTCTGCTGCCGTCGTACCACCTGTGCATACCAAGGATAGTTTGATCACCCATTTGGTTCGTGTGGCTTATTTGCTCCTACATGCATATCGTGACTTTTCAGGTTTTGCTGCCATCATGAAGGCACTGACCGTACCCGAAGTAAGAAGATTAAAGAAGCTCTGGCAGCCTTGCTCTTCTCGTACCAAGGATATGTTTCGCGATTTAGCTCAAATCGTCGCTCCAGCCAAAAACTATCAAGCCTATCACACCTGTCTCCGCACAAAATTGGATGTACATCATCATACAGGCAGTGGGGGTATGATGATTGCCATTCCTTGGATTCAACCTCATCTTTTATCTATTCGGTCTATTGTGACAGCATATACTGCGGGGGATGACCATGACCAACAGCACACTGGTGATATCGTACTCTCGGCCCCCGGAGCTCATAAACTCAATATTGAGCTATCTATCTTGGAACTCTGTCAGCACAATTCAACCATCGATACTGCTTCAGCTAATGAATTTTTGTTGGAAGACATTTTGACACCCACAGATAAAAAGAGCAAACGGGTTTCCATGGCAACCTCTAAAGCTATTCATATAGAGGGATTACGTGCTGCTGTAATTCCCGTAGGCAATCTAAATCATTTAGCCCCTGGAGATCAACTCACTCACCATTGGCTTGTCTCTCGCGTTTACTTACGTAAGGATCAACTGATTAATGAAAGTATTGAGGTGGAGCCTTTAAAGCCTGGGGAATCCATCACGTGTGACAAGGATGAGTTTGAAGAAGCCATGAGCCAACAGACTAAATATTTAGCTAGTCGACCTGTCAGTGTTATTTCAAGACGTACAAGTATTGCACCACCTGAACCTACGGAAGATATTTTTGAGCAAGAGCTAGTGGACATTGTACGTACAACCCGACCAGAGTCTATAAATGACAGCACAGATGAAAATGACGATGACAACGACGAAGATCAAGGCGGACTTGATGTAGTAGTTGATACCAAATCTATCGAAATACCATTGGTTAGCCCTGTAGAAGAATCAAATATTGAAGAGCACGAGGTTACACTACATCCCACTACTACAATTATGCCAGAACTAGAACATCAAAACGAGCCTAGGGCTGCTACACAATCACCTGAGAGTGCTAATAAACCTCAGTCAGTGGTAGAAGAAGAAGAAGACGAATACATCGAGGTCATTGTAGAAGACAACAAGGATCCTCTGTTAGGTCATGAAGTTCCTACTAAAGAAGTGGAGCCAGAGCAAGAGCAAGAGAGAGTAGATGCTAGTAATTACTCTGGTTCTTCATCTTCCAACTCCACTTCGGTCAGTAAACAAAAATCAAGACTATCCCCTACTGCACCTGAATTTGTGCCTGGCGGAGCTAGCAGCAATCAAGGAATGGGTTCCGGTGCCAAGAAGCCTTCCAGTGTTAATACCAGTACTTCTGACGAAAGATGGTTAGGATACCCCGTGAAGGATGATGAGGAGGAAGTGCGTCATGAGAATGGATCCGAAAGATGGAACGGATATCCAGAGCCCCAGAAGGGAACACAACAAACGATTGACGAAGAGGATGAAGACGATGAGATTTGGAGAGGTTATCCCGAACCTAATAGTAGCACAGGTAGCCCCCGACATGCGTCATCACAGTCAGATGCTTCAATAGAATGGAAGGGATATCAAGCCACAAAGGAAGAAGCAAATTGGCAGATAGAAAGTCAATTAAAAGTCCAGGAACATGAATGGCAAGGTTATGCCTTGGAAACCTTGGATGAAGATGAGCTTGATTCGAGTACGATGATGGACGGTGAATTCGAAAAGTCACGGCATGCGCGTGGTCAACAAGGCAATGAGGACCAACTGATGGAAAACTTTAAAAGAAAATTTAATGTCTAACCATTTTTACTGCTATTACTATATTCTCTTATTTAATTATTCTTGTTCAATACAAAAAAAAAAGTAAAAAAAAAATGCTTCAAAAAAAGACATAAAAAGAAAAAAAGAAATAAATACCGTATAATATACCCAACTAAATAAACAAAAAAAAGGCCTATTTGAATGCAATGCGTGTAGAGTTGATCATTACGATTATTGTGTTATTTACAGTGTTGAAACGACAAATTCGGACAAATCAAGACTATGTAAAGACAATTTGTCCAAACCAATTTCATTTATCTTAAAGTGCGAATACTAAATTTTATATATATATATATGTATATTTTACAAAAGATTTAGAGGATGAGGAGTTATTCGGCTACAACACTCTTTCTTCGTTCTTTAGCTGCCATTGAAGCTGCTCTGGTATGTGAACTTGCTGATGTGTCTGTATCTGCAGTTTTGAATATTTTGATTTGTTCAGCTGCATCATCCAACATCTCCCTTGCCATCTGATAGACCTCAGTACCTTCTTTATTATACATTAATGAATTATTCAACATTAAAACAACATCTCGCTCGAACTCAGTGGTGGTATTAATTAACTTTTTTTGTTTGTTTAGTTATTGAAAGTATCATATTAATATATTGTTACTTACCCCGTCTCGGATACGATTCTTTATGGTTTTAAGATCCATTGGCCTTTTCACTATATCGTAATAATGCGGCGCAATTGTTTCTTTGATAGGATTCATAAACATTGCTCCATTTTTATGGTTGGCTATTTCCCGCCATAGTAAATTGATATTTTTTTGCCATGATTTATGTCGCTGATCATCTTTACCGACCATATTATTTCCACCCTTTCTACGCTCATTTGTAGGTGTTGCTGCATTACTCTCACTCCCTGCAACACTTTCTGTGCCTTCCCTTAAAACTGCGTCATATGTATCAGCTGGTGTTGTACCTTGACTAACATCTAGTAAGACGCATTAGTTTTTAATGAAGCGAATCTATGTTTATCTCGCATTACCAGTGGAGTAATCTGTCCTTACTGCATCATGACCTATATGATCAAAATAATGACTGTCTTTATCTTGTTCGTTATCTAATCAATGAATTAAAAAGATGTATAAATATAGACACTTGAAATATATTACCTTCAAAAACAGCAGACGGTGTATCATCGATTTTTTGCCTCTTTAGCGCTGGTAAATCTGTCACATCTGAATCATCAATACGGTTTTTCAGTGGATGGGTTTGCTGGTCCATATAGGTATCGTAGCTCTGCTCCTGTGTCTCCAAATTTACGTTGCTACCAGGGGTCGTTTGATCTAATTCACTTCGTTCAAGCTCAATAGGACTCGTAGGGATGTTTCTGGGAGGAGTATCAACTGCTGGCATTCCAGACATATCTGGTGTCACATCGCGATTTCTGACATTTCTGGCCTCATTTTCTAAATTATCGGCTTCAACCTTTTGCTGTTCCTCTGCCAACAGCTCGTTCTTGGTAATATCTTCCACAGGTGATATTTGATCTTCTGTCTGTTGTGTGGGCTCTGGGTCCTTTGGAGGCTCTGGCAATCCCAATAATTGGTTGTCCCATTTGCCAGCACGTATATCATCTATTTCGGATACAAGGATCAGAAATTTCTCTTCGTCTTCGCTTATCGCTCTTTTCAATTCTTCTAATCGTAAGCTGTAGAGTTCTCGTGCTATCCGAACAACCATAGGCATATCTTGTGAATATGATTGCCGTCTATAATATTGGTATAAGTACAAAAAATATAACTTCCAGCTATACTATTTTTGAATTACTTGTGTTTATCCATTTCTTCCACCATCAGATAATATTGTAAGGAGCAATTCTATAAGGAACAATTAGGCGTGCGTTTGGCTTTAATTTTTTTTTTTTTTTTTTTACCTTTTGATTGAAATAATCTGAAGGACGATCTAGTAAAGCATGGTGTTTGAGGTTACGAGCGATCTGAAACCAATTATCTTCTCCGTATTTGTATACGGCTTGTGAAAGCAACAATTTCTCCAAAACAGTCCATTCGACCGTGGCCATATTTCTAGTCTTTTAAAAGTTATGTTGTGTAAGCTCATTAAATTCAAGAACCAGAAAAAGCAAAACAGAAACGCGTCACGATGTGGTGCTTGTAGGAATTTTTAAAACTCTTACCTAAGGAAAGGACATTCACTTGATAAGCGTTCAAAAGTTTTAACCAAGAGCAAGACAACTTTATAGGTGCGATGTCCTTTTATTTTTTGGGCGAAAAATAATAAATAAACGGAATTTAGATGATCCAGAGTCATCTAATAGTAAGCGACCTCAAATGGGAAATGTCTAGACCTCCGTATTTTTTTCAAACGTATTTTTTAGAACGCTTTTCTTAGGAACAGCCAAAGTGCACGTAGTCACAACGGAAGAACATCTGTGATTTGGCTGTCCTTTAGACCTGGAAACAAGAATATATAATCAAAAACAATGTGATAATTAGGAATAAATGCATATTAAATGATTTATACTTGTTTTGACGATTTCATCATCATTATTTGGTCTTTAAAAGCTCGTTTGATCCTAATCTTACTCAGAATTATTAAGGTAAAGGCCAAATGAGAAGCTGAAAGTAAAATATAAAGGGTGAAGTTCAGGCCGTGTCGCTTGATGAGTGTCGTACTCTGTTGTTGTTGAAGAATAGCTTGAAAGTAAAAATAAAAATAAAAATAAAAACCCTGATCCTGGTTTGCAATTTACCTTTGACTTTTTCATAATTTCGTAAGCCGTTACTAACTTTATGATTATTCTTTATTCATTTGGTTTTCTTTTGTTCTTTGCAGTGTCACTCAAATTCTCAATATGAGATAGCAGTATGTGAAAATGTTTTTTTTTTTTTTTTTTTTTTTTTTTTTTTCGGCGAGCAAACTATTTTGTGATTGGTTTGAGTGCTGTCTTGTCTTCGTTAAACTCCAAGCGGTAATATCTCAAGACTTTACCAGACAGAGTTTCAAACACTTCCAAAGGATCGCTAAACTTTGCATTGTCATATATGTTATGATAGCTTCGCGGATCCAACTGAAATGCGCCTATTTCTAACGCTGTCTCGATTATTGTTAATGCATTCTTCATTTCGTTAAATTGGGAATGCACATAGAGAAGGTTGTTTAACAAGGTTAACTCCAAAGATACAGTACGAAGAGGCAGTTGATATTCTCTCAATGTCAGGTTGAACATGTATCTAGCCTTTTCAGCAGTCGGTGCATAACGAACTAGCGTAGCTATTGAGCGTTGGAAAGCTGAAATTTCCATTTCGCTATACACGTATGTTGGTCTGGACACCTTCTTCTCCTTCAATATTTTGATCAAGTGGTCAAACAACTGCTCTCCAGTCTGATAATTACCGTTCTTTTTCACTTCTGTAACCAATACTTTTGATATGAACCCTACGTGTGAAGGCTGGTTTGCGCTAATTTGTCCTAAAAGCTCTTGCAATTCACTCTCTTCGCGAGACATTAGAATTTGGAAATGAAGTAAAAGAAAAAGCTTGAAATAGTAAACTTTTTTTTTAATTAAATTCTTCCGCTGTCTTATATCACACTACAATATATCGATATGCTCGTAACTACAGGAAATGTCATCACCTTCATAGACATTTCCTTAAATGCCATATCTGCAACATCTTCTGCAATATATTCAGAAACGAGGGTTGATGTATGTAAGTGAACTCAATGTTATTTTATATCACAACCTCCTAAGGGAAGAACTGGATACAATTTTCACACTTTTAATTCAGAAAATGTTAATTTTTTTTCAGACGAATCAAAATTTACTTTCAGACATTGACTTACCTTTTTTGGACAAAATAAATAAAAAATCAGACAAATGAAATTTAGTTTTCGGATAATTTGATAAGTTACTCTAAGGTTTACCTGTAAAATCTTTAAACCTTCTCCTCACTTGAGTGAGACGAGGTAACCACATTGGAGGTGGCGCTTAGTCTTTTAAATACAGCTGGTCGGCCTTGGCCATCCCAAATGGATTGAGATATAGCAAGCATATTTTTCGCAGCCATCACATCACGATTCCAAAAAATATTGCATCGTTTACAAATCAATATTTGATGGATGTGCGAGGATTTTTTGTCAGTACCGCACCTCATGTTTTTTAAATCATTACTAAAACAAGAATTGCATGTCTATAAAACTATTACTTTAGTCGAAGGTATTGATATACATTAATATACTAACCTTTGATGTTTTAAACTCGTTAATATCAACAAGAAGTAACTCTCCAAGCTTCCCTCTTCTTTTCAATTGTCGGTAAAGCTTGTCCGTTACACCGGAGCGTAAACCCTTAAACTTTGTTTGGCTTTTGTTCTTAAGTCCATCGCCAAAGATGATTAAAGGCATTTTATTACAATCCCCTTCTTCGAATTTCTCTTTATGTTCTCTTCATGCAAGTTTCATTATTAAAATACAATCATATCAAGGTTTGTTAGCACGCTTACCTTTTGACAATTTTCGGTTTAGATTTTGAAGAATCAATTATTTTAGATCTCCTTCGCTTTTTACTCTTCTTCTTATTTTTCCTTCTTTTCTTGTTGTACTTTGTCGATCCATTTAAAAGGATATTAACGGCGTCCTCTATACTCTTTTGTGATGCGATATAATTACACCATCTACTATTGGTAGTTCTAAACCCGTAGAAATTAAAAAGTGTATCAATATGTTGGAGAATATACGTAATGTATAGTATATAGGTATCATGAGACGTGGTTTTAGGTGAGGGGATATTGGTCTCAATTTGATCAATACCCAAGCTTTTCTTGAGTTCTTTTCTTTGCGTAACACCACCCATATTGTAGTATTCTTTTGAAGAAAGACGTCTCACATCATTGTCTCCATGGTAGGATATAAACACGTCCTTCCTTCCGGGATCAACTGTACATGGCCTAAAATAAGTATTTACCTCTTCAGTGTTAAAGTCATCGAGTTCTAGGGCAATGCTTTTGTTTAACGAAGATCGCTCAGTACGACGACAGAATAGCAAGCGGCAAGTATAATTATCGGTGTACATCCCGTTCAAAAGCATCTTGCCGTTGGTTGCAGGCAGCTCCTTCAGATCTTTAAGGCTAATAATAATAGACAAAATGTTTATTATTAATATTATATGAAGAAGGTTCTCAATGCTCTTTCTTTCTTATGTACCTTCTAATTTTTAACTTGGCAAAGTTAAAACAATCATAAAAGTACCTTTGTGTGAAGCTAAATAAAGTCTCGTCCTTTTCTTTCTTTAACTTTGAGCCAGGGAATATACCAGTAACGTCTTGACTATCGATTTTGATAAAGCGCCACTGCAAACCTGGATTGGGAAACAGCTAAATATTCTTGGCAGTACAAAATGCTTTGCTTTATCATCTTTCTTCTTTTTTTCATCAGATTGAACCGTATCTTGAGGTCTTCTTGGTTCTGAGTCATGCTTCTGTGAAGTAGAATTTTCCGCAATGATTGATTCATACTTGGACAGAATGTGTCTTAATGCCGGTAAAATACCAAAAGGGGCAGTATTCTGAGTTGCCTTTGTAATTGTGAACGATGGCAAGCGGTTCTTGAGCTCCACAATTAAAGGGTTTATAAATCCCTGTAAACCATTTTTTGCTTCTTGGCTTAATGGTGGGAGGATATCATTATTTAGAACGGCAACAGGATCAGATGATAGTACTTGATCTAAAACATGTTCATATACAAGTTTCCTTATGACAGATTTTTTAACGTCCTAAATTAAGTTTGTTAATAACTTGTTAGTGCTTCCTGATAGTAACTTACATGAAATTCTTTACAAATCATATAAATGAAGTAGTTGCAGATGATGTTCTGAAAATTCTCAATGTAATAGTTATTATAACACGTAGCAGTAGTTTCACATGCAGTTGCAAGCACTTGACCATAATTTTTCAGCCCATCTTTTTCCACGTTTAAGTTTACTCCCTCTAGATTATTAAGCTCCATTCATACGTCTTCCAAGTGGTGAATTTTGGCATACTTTAACTGAAAGTCTTTGATCGACAGCTGTTTACAAACCACTCTACACAATGAATACCAAAAATTTTGCTGAAAAAATTCATTGGACAAATTATTGGGGTATTGTAAAATGTAGTCATTGACAAAGATTTGAGCTTTAAACAAAACAAGACGTAAGAAACTAGATAGGTCCTGGATCTTGTTTACGGCCTTCTGTAATCGGTCATCATCATCATCTGTTTCATTTAAAAAGCCCTTTAATGGAAGAGATATAGTATATCTTTGATTTTTAGCACCAAAATCCTTTTCGATCAATTCTTGTAAGGTATAGTTATGGTTAGGGCACAATTTACTTCTCGCAGAAGAATGACCACTTGTATCACAAGACTTGCAAATCAGGGTCGATGAGCTTGAAGACGCAGTGGTCCTGTTTCTTTTAGCCACACTCTTTTCTTTTTTCGCTTCAAATGTTTCCTTTCTCTTTAGGCCTGATTTATTTTATGAGTTATTATGTTTGGCTATATACCTGAACATATACAGTGCATTTTTACCTCTGTTTCCACCAGCAGGTTGATTCATTGTGCCGGTACTCGTTTCGTCCCCCATCTTAGCAAGTTTAGCTGTTATTTTGGCATTTATAAAATCTTCTGTAACTGGGTAAATACGAGGTCTCATATTTTTTTTTTTGTGAAAGAAGCACTGTTTGATGTATTGTCAATTAAATCAAGTTACATTATAATGCTCAAAGTCAACGTCATCTAAAGTAATTGAAATTCCGTTTCTCCCCCTTTTTTACTGTTATAACGTATTAACTGAGGATTTGTGTAAAAAGAGCTCATAAAAATACACCTTTAAATACATTATGAACTATCAATGCAGAATATAAAAACTGTAAAATTCATAGGATACATCCTTTGATAGCCTTTGTCTGGAATTTTTTTTTTTTTATTCTATTTGTATATATATATATTACGTTATTCTGAATCATTTTTTTACTTCTGTCTGAAATATATTTTTGTTCATCTGAAATCATTTTTAGGTTTATCTGAAAATAAGTTTTCTTTGTCTGAATTCAAAGTGCTAATACTGTAATAATAGATGTTGTCAAGTATTGTACAGGTACCGATAATTACTTGAGAGTGTGACGGTTGATTTTGCATGCAAATCTCAAGTTTTAGAATTGAGTGGGAAACCCTGTATATCTCGTTCAGAAATTACCATGGAGAATAAAACAAGTGCACCTCCCACCCCTCAAGTGTCGACATCACAGCATGGTCTTAAGACATTAGAAAAAGACTTTTCCGACGACTACAAGTTAAGTAGCGTGCCACCACCCACAAGTGATGATCTCGAAGAAACCAATGGGCTTGTCAGAGCAGGGTTAAGTACCAAACCACGACTGTTGTTAATGACAACCATTGGAACCTTTTGGGGATTCAGCATTGGAGCCTTCTTAGGCGGACAGCAATCAGGCTTGCAGTATTTGGCAGAGAATGCGCACAAATTACCAACCACTGTACAAGGTTGGTATTTCTATCACAAGACAAAGAACTATCGCATGATGTTGGGTGGTGTAAAGCGAGGCTTAAAGTTTGCAGGAAAGACTGGTGGATTATGTTTACTTTATGGTTCTGTTGAGGCGGCGATTGATGATGTACGTGGAGAAGCCGACGTTTTGAATTCTGTTACTGCTGGTATTGCGACAGGAACAATTTTTTCAACTCTTAGTAAGTGTATAAGAAAGAGATACCTTGAAGGTAGCGTCAAACTAATTTAAACTATGTAGCAAAATTGACAAGAGGATCTTTTAGATATTCAGTGATATTTGGTGCCATGTTTGGTTTGGCAGCTGGTGGTCTTTCTGATTTACATCGTTATGCATCAGGAGATACACCTACGTATGGAAAGTGGTTATTGTCCTTGAAGAAAGAACAGGAAAAGAAGATTGAGCAATAAATATGTGAGTGTCTCTGATGCTGCTGGTGGTCTTTTTTTTTAAAAAAAAGATTATGGGCTTTTCCTGTAATAAAATTCGCATTATGTAAGAGTGTAAAACGTGACAGCATGTTTATTCAGGGCATTCAGATGATTCTTAAGCGGTGGTTATAAGGCACGGCAGAAAGTTTTTCAAAGAGTGAGGGTAGATACATTGACCATTGCCCAAACATTAAAGGCAAACTTTAATTTAGTGTTCGTGTTCAAATGATTTATAGGCCAGCATTTTTGGAACACAGAGTAAAGACTAGTTTATCAATCGATCAATTATGTTTTAATGTAATGTGACCAATAGTTGAAAAAACCTCATGAATTCCTCATTTCAACTGTGGATTTCATCAAGCCTCTTTACCATTCCATTTAAGGTTGGAACTACTGAATCCAGTTATTGTGCTTTGGTGTTTGGGAACACGAATGAAACACAAGCACAACTCAAAAGGAAATAAAATACAAGTCACATACCCTTTTTTTTTTTTTTTGAAATAATCGTGAGAAAGTTCTTTTAGAAAAAGACAGCAAAGAAAATATTTTTTTCTTCTTTTTCTTTATACACTTAATTTTTTTTAACATGTCTACCGAATTACAACACATTTTTGAAAAGTACAACCACAAGCACAAGTAAGTTTTTATAAAAGGCTTTGAAAGCAAAATTCCGTTTTGTTAACATTAGCCTCTTAGTTCTGCTCCTGCTCCCAAGATCTCCAACACCATTTTGGAGAACATTGGTCGTACCCCTCTTGTTCGTTGTAGCAAGATTGCCAAGGAAGAAGGTTTAAAGTGTGAACTTTGTAAGTATATATTTACATTTAAAAAATAAATGTAACATGGGAATAGTCCCACGGGGTGCCCCTTGGATAAATTGATATTAAATTTATTTACTAGTGGCCAAGTGTGAATATTTCAATGCTGGTGGATCCGTCAAGGATCGTATCGCTGCCCGTATGGTTGAAGAAGCTGAAAAGGCTGGTACCATTATTCCCGGTGTTAGTACCATTATTGAACCTACCTCTGGTAACACTGGTATTGGTTTGGCTCTTGCTGCTGCCGTCAAGGGTTATCGTGTTATTATCACATTACCCGAAAAGATGTCCCAAGAAAAGGTTGATGTCTTGAAGGCTCTTGGTGCTGAAATTATCCGTACACCTACTGAAGCTGCTTGGGATGCCCCTGAATCTCATATTGGTGTTGCCCGTAAATTGAGAGATGAAATCCCCAATGCTGTTATCTTGGATCAATACACTAACCCTTACAACCCTATTGCTCATTACGATACTACTGCTGAAGAACTCTTGGAGCAATGTGATGGTAAGATTGATATGTTGGTTGCTGGTGCTGGTACTGGTGGAACCATCTCTGGTATTGCCCAAAAGCTCAAGGAAAAATTACCCAACATTAAGATTGTTGGTGTTGATCCCATTGGTTCTATCTTGGCCCAACCTGAATCCTTAAACACTGAAGGTGGTTCTTACCAAGTTGAAGGTATTGGATATGATTTCATTCCTGATGTCCTCAAGCGTAACTTGATTGATGTCTGGGTCAAGTCTGAAGATAAGCCTTCTTTCTTAATGTCTCGTCGTTTGATTCGCGAAGAAGGTCTCCTCTGTGGTGGTTCTTCTGGTACTGCCATGTACGCTGCTGTTCAAGCTGCCAAGGAATTAAAGGAAGGTCAACGTTGTGTTGTCATCTTGCCTGATTCTGTCCGTAACTATATGACCAAGTTCTTGAATGACGATTGGATGAGAGAGAGAGGTTACACTGATGAAAAGTTTGAGGAATCCAGCTTTGAAAACAAGGCCAAGAAGGACTTTGCTGGTGCCACTGTCCGTGACCTCAAGTTGGCTGATGCCGTCACTATTGACAGCGAGACCACCTGTAAGGAAGCTATTGATTTAATGGAAAAGAATGCCTTTGATCAATTGCCTGTAACTGCTGGTCCTCATCGTCGTCTTCGTGGTCTTGTTACCATGGGTAACATTCTCTCTCGTATTGCTACTGGTCGTGCTAAGCCTGATACCCATGTCTCCGAAGTCATGTTCCATTTCACTAAGGGATCCAAGGAGTTTGAAGAAATCACTGAATCTACTCCTTTAGATAAGTTGACTCGTTTCTTCGAGACCAACTCATCTGCTTTAGTTACAGACTCTCATAAGGTCAAGCACGTTATCACAAAGGTTGATTTACTCTCTTACTTGGTCAAGAACGTCAAGGCTTAAACTTACAAAATAATTTCATATTTAGACGTATACATATATTTCATCCCTCTCTCCTCTCTCATATACATTTTCTTGTCAGAAAATCCCAATAAAAAAGTATTTCCATACCTTTTTTGTGTGTACAATGATGGCAATTAAACTTTGTCCGTTGTAATGAATATCACCTACTCTCTGCTTTTTGCCTCTTGATTTTTTTTTTTTTTTTTTTTTTTTTTGTAGGTAGTGATTTTAAGTATTGGTAGCAGACACGCAACTTTCATTAAAATGCTGCTGTCGAGATTTTCAAATTAGTTATCGCGCAGAGCACTTGAATTTATCAATCATGGAGTTTGAGCAGCTTTTTGGACGCTATTTTGCTCTCTACGAACATACTTTTGCAAGCTCTAAAAAGGTGAAAGTTGCTGCTCTTGTATCAAGATTAATGAAACAAAAAGGGTAATTACAGCAGTATTCTTTTGTGAGTTTAATGTGTTTAATTAAGGAAATAAATAAAAAAACTTTGCCCCGCATCCATTGAGGGATCAGGTTCATCAAATATTTGTTACTATTTCGAGTTGAGTTATGTCTATTGTCCTTGCTGTTTACAAGTTTAGACTTTTTATTCAAAAGAGCTTTTGATCTAAACGTCGCTTTAATCAAAAGCAACACGAGAATAACAAAATACACCAAAGTATTTAGTTCATAGCAAGTTTTACGAGCCGGTTGATAGCAACAGGGTGTACAAAGTATGTGAAGGATGGTAGAAAACCAGACTTTTTTTGGTAGAATCGGTCCATGGATACAATACGTTTATCGTTTTTCCTATGATGAAAGTGGAAAACAAAATAATTTCTCGCGGGGTCCTTGAACCACGGCCATTCAGAAGAGCAACTCAACTGAAGGTCATCTGACATTTAGCATACATAGTTATCAGCTTTCTTAAACGACTACAGTTTAATATATTAGTTACCTTTTGTCTCTTTTTTTTGTTAAAAAAACTGCAAAAATCACAATTTGTTGGACCTATCAGTAATGCAATAACTTTCGAGACCATGAATAGTTATAGACAGGCACTTGACCTTCCTTCTAGATTTTTTATGGAATACGTTAAGACCTCCCTCCACTATTAAGGATGGAACGCCCATTCGATACTTCTTAAAGAGCAACAGTCCTGCATAAATGAAAGAGTAAACAATAGTATATCTAGGTGGAATTATATTCGACTCTCTCTTCTTTTGCCCTTTTGTTCTGCAGATTTATTTTGTTTTGTCTTAATTTGTCTAGCTTTAAAGGTTCAGAAACACCCGAAGTTGGATTAGGATTTTTTTTGTCATGTTGCTCCCGAGTATCATTGATGTAATTCGCGCTCGGGATCTTGTGCTTGGGGAATTGTACATGTTATACAGTCCGGATGGTAGATATCGTCCACCCAGTCCATTGCAAAAGGGTCTGGCCTTTCCCACAACTTTTCATGTCTTCGTACCACTGTTACCTTTTCAGGGGCATTTTAAGCTCTGCGATTAAATTTGTTATATCTAAGCGTAAATGCACTACAAGATGTTATTATTTTAACTACTCGTTATGTAATTGATAAATAGAGACAAACAAACACGGAGGGAAAAAAATACAGTGTACCTATAAAGTCATGAGGTGTCATCATCTGCGATTTGATAATGTTTTATGTATAAATTTATATATATATATATGTATATATATATGTGTGTGTGTAGATCAAGTTTGTATTTTATTATCATTATGTAGTATCAGACGGTATAGGTAAAAAGAAAGGATATGTAGATGAATATCGGTAGAAATTCCTAGGACAACGTGGTTCAACACATAGGAAAACATGATGAAAGCCAAGTTGGGTATGAGGCAGAAAAATTACTGTTTAAATGTCTATTGCTGTTGTTTGATGAAGTAAGTGTTTGTTGCTGATCCACTGATAAGTCGGTGATACTGCTATCTATACTGTAGCAATCATCGTTTTCTTCATCTTCATCTCCATTTAGCTTGCAAGAGCTTGGTTTATAGCCTCTTTCTCTCAATAATTGATGTGTCCATAATAAATAAAGGCCCTCATCATCATCATTTGGGCTTATAGTAGATGCAGCAGGCGAAGACATTGTACTTGGTGATGCAGTTTGAAAATATGTAAAATCTGGCTCATTTTAGGTAAGACTCATGTGCGAATTTACTATCATTTTTTTTTTTTTTTTTTTTTTTTTTTTTTTTTTTTTTTTACCTGAAGATAAGGAACCATAGTTAGCAGCCGAAGAGTTTGGACGAGTTGTGTTGATAGCGGTGTTTAACGGTAAACGACCTCCGTCATCTTCCTCTTCTAATGATAATCATTTTTAAGTCAAACATGTAAACCCAATACTATAGACCAACTTACCAAAAGATCTTTGATCCGTCACTAAAAATGACAAGGCAGAAGAAGAAGGTGTTGGAGGTAATTCTTGCGACGGCTGTTGTTGCACCTTTTTGTACTGTTGTGGTTTAAATAATTGATGCTATATTTCGATAAGTATGCTATATTCTCGTAAAAGACTGATAATTCAAGAATTACCTTTTCATTGTACGATTGATGCATAGAATTATCGAATGAGTTAGTATTCATGATGTGAGTCATTTGTAATAATGAAGAGAAGATGAAGAAAAGTGATGATAAATGAACTGCGACAGGTTCGACTTTTGATTTTATTTTTAAAGTAAAAAAAAAAAAAAAATGTGTCGGGGATATAATAAGCCATGAGCCCATTTCTACTTTGTATGATTCAATAATTTATAAATACGAGTGGCATTTGTAACAAACAGTTTTTCTTTATCGTCTTCTGACCAATGATTTACTAATTCGGAAATGATTTCTAGCCAAGATTGCCATGTCGTATTTGCGGCTTCGGACACGGGCCAATCGCCGCCATACATGAGTCTGTCGATCCCAAAGGTCTCTAGCGCAACTTGAATAAACGGTTTCAATTTACGTACGA
Source organism: Mucor mucedo (assembly GCF_025094135.1). Taxonomy (NCBI): domain Eukaryota; kingdom Fungi; phylum Mucoromycota; class Mucoromycetes; order Mucorales; family Mucoraceae; genus Mucor; species Mucor mucedo. Next base: position 61,157 of record NW_026252306.1, on the reverse strand, counting down.
CGTCAGACTTTTCGTCATGATGACTATCATTAAATTCAGTTACTAAACCTGATATTTTACAGGAGACGTTTGGATTACTAGATAATTGAGTCATTTGTTGTTTCCAGAATTCAAATTCAGTATCTCCCGGTTGGCTATCGCAAGGAGGCTTACCCATGTGGTCAAGAATAAATTGAACACGAGGACATTGTACAACCATTTTCTGTATGGGTGGAAATTGTTGAGGTGAACTCCTGCAATCGATGCAGATATCAAAGCTCAGTTTAAACGATTCTAGACATTGAATACCACGGATAAAGTCTGGCTCCAGGACTCGAGCGGGATCTAAGTTTGGGTCTTGTAAAAGGCATCGCACCCCCTTTAAGATGCTATCCGCACCGCCTGTCACACGCACTAGTGTACGCAAATACCCTACAACATGATCTCCTTGTTGGACAGGTGCAAATGCAACAATACCGCCAATTCCTCCAAAACTGTCATTGGTCTGGATCTCTTGTGAATACTTGTAGATCCATTCTGCTTCCACCAGCTTATGGAACACATCCACATCAGTTTCTACATACACTGCTTGTTTCACTCGGGCCAGTTTCACTTGTTCAGCATAATCAACAGCGTCTTTACGCTTATCAAATTGACTGTTTTTCACCCAAGGAACATTCACCTTGTCTGGTTGCCAAAAATGAACATGAGAGTCGATAATTGATTTAGGAAGTGGTGCCATTGATATATTGTTATAGAAAAATAAAACAAAACAAAAAATAAAACAAACAGGAAAGGAATAACTAGTTTAAATAGACTCGTCTTTCTTTCTCTCACGTTACAGTTTGGAAAACCTACAATTTAACTCTTTACCCTTTGTATTTCTCCGAGGTTATTCTCACACCTAAAATAAAAGGCCCGAACAACTTTTTTTTTGTAGGGTGTTTTGAACAGAAGGGTCGAGATTTAACGGGTAAATAGACCAAGTGATAGAAAAACAGGTCAGCATAGATTGCTAAATTTTAGGCGTCTCTTCAACAGCAAAAAGGTTTCTGTCAGCTGTTGAGAAGGGGTGTGTTTTGGTCAAGCAGTCATTGTGTTACACCGAAAAAAGAACGCAACATTTTAGAAAGCTTCCACAAATTCCCACCATCCAAAGCCAACACTTGTACTCAGCACAAGCAATAATAGAAACCGTAGTAAAACAGGGGCCCGGGCTTCATACACATATTAAACTATTGGTTTCTAAACAGGTTTAGAGCATAGAATGATAGTGCATGAACCAAAAACAGAATGATTAAATAAAGAAAATATCATACTGTGATCCGTTCTTTTATTTACATTTTAATACAACCCCTTTTATCTTTCGCTCTCCTCATGTATTAATAGTAGCAGGCTTTTCGGTCTAAATAGAGTGGTCAAAATGAAACACGTTGCATCAGGTCGTTCATGCAGACTGTTGCTTTTTAACGGCATGGAATCTTTGACAGAGAGTTTAAAAATGACGAAGCGTGTGACTGTGATTTACCTAGAGACGCGCAAGCGTCCTGCTAAATTTTGGCCCTTTTTTTTTATTGTTGACGACCTTCATCCCCAATACATACAACACAACAATGGTACCTACAGCCCCTCAACGCGACTGTACATGGCCAAGGTCATTTAACATATTTTTTTAATAGGCTCTTCGTCTCGCACCTGAATCACACCCTGAAACTGTCATGAGCACTCTTGATACCACTCATTCAGAATTGGGTGGTCATGATGCTTTACGTTATGGTACTCGTTCCATCAAGACCGAGGTCATGCCTGGACATCCTCTTGAAGGCAGATTAAATCAAGTAATGTTGTACGATTAGATAGACGGATTGTATACTGACAGATAATGGTTTTTGTTTAGTGGGAAGAGACACAGTGGGAATTAAAGTTGAATTTGGCTCGTCAAGCTTATGGTATGCACGCTCCTATCAAGTTAATGATGGAAAAAAGCATAGTTGAAAAGGTAAGAAAGGATGTGATTAAATTAGAGGTGTGATATTCATGCTTATATTGCAGCGTCAACGTATGCCTATTATGCCCTCTTCAAACTTGCATTTGGATATTTTGATGGGTAAAGATGAGACTATTGATTATGAGGATTTCCTTAATGGTACGTATTTATGATTGTGGACTCAGATTCGTTTAGGATAACTAATATGTGTATTGTGTAGACCCTAGCATGTCAACCGATTCAATTGATTTTCATACTGCCATGGAGCACAAGCTCAATATGAGAATGTAGATTGGTAACATACATACCGTAGTATCATTTTCCCCTTTCCAAATTTTTTTATAAAGAACAAAAAAATATATATCGAATATGAATATGGCTTTGTCACTTTGGTTTTATTATTAGAGTATAAACGGGAGCAATTTATTTAACTTCATCGACAGAACACAAAAGCACTCTGGCATCAACCAATTGATTTTCCTCCACTCTCATTGTTACGACACCATCATGACGACTTAGGATTTTAACTTCGGTTTTCATGGATTCGATGGATAAGAGAGGCATGTTTTTCTTGACGATAGTTCCGGAAGGCACGAGTAATTTAAGGATACGACATGGCATGGATGAAGTATAGGGCGTCACACGATCATCTTCAACAGCAGCCGACTTACTTTTGAGACGATCTACCTTAACTAACTCCACTTGATGACCACATACAAAGTCGTGTACAAAGATGGATTTTTCGTTTACATCTTTTACATCTTCTGCGATATAAAAGTGTTGTTGGCTACCATCAATGGTACAACGTAACAGACCACGACAGCCTTGAATACCTCTGGGACCAGCGATCTCTTTACCAAGATCGTTTTCAAAGAGAACAACTGAAATAGGTAGCTCTTGTTCATCTTCACCTTGAATAGCGTCTTCTTTAATAAGTACTTTTGCTTGAAAGACATGACGTTTGTCATGTTGAGGGTCACCTAAATAATTATATTGGATTTGAATTTCGGGACCATGATTGACCAAGAAATTCATGCGCTTATTCCTCCATTTAATATTTCGCCAGCTTGTTTGAATGCTTTTCAAATGTACTTGCTGACTGCGACGAATTGTCCAGTCAAATAAAAAGGCAGCGATAATACTGTTTTTGGAACACAATACATTGTAAGTTGGGAATAAGCGTTCCTTTTCCTGTACGATAAAGTTCGTATCAAAGGTGCCTGATTGGAAGCGAGGATTGTTCATGATACTGATCAAAAATTTCTGATTAGTGGTGACACCTACAATGACAGTGCGAGACAAAACAGCAATCATTCGACGTACGGCTTCTTCACGCGTAGTAGCATGGACAATGACTTTAGCAACCATCGAGTCATAAAAGATGGAAATTTCAGAACCATCTTCCACGCCTGTATCAAAACGAACACCGGGTATAAAGGTACCAGAATCAGCTGGGCTCCATTTTTGAATAACACCAGTGCGAGGACCAAAGTCATGGTCTGGATCTTCAGCACAAAGACGTACTTCTATGGCATGACCTTGGAATTTGATATTGTCTAGAATTCCAAGTTCCTTTAAATTAGCACCCTGAGCAACTAACAGTTGTAACTCGACAAGATCAAGTCCAGATATAGCCTCTGTGATTGGGTGCTCAACTTGAAGACGTGTATTTAGTTCTAAAAAGTAAAATTTCTTGGTCTTTTCGTCCAATATAAATTCAGCTGTACCAGCACCTTCATAACCTAGTTTACGGCCCAATTCAACGGCTGCGTTAGTCATTGCAGTGCGAAGCTTATCATCGACGGCTGGGGAAGGTGTTTCCTACAGACACACAAAATTCTTCTATATTAGGATAAAAAACAATGACAAGCAAGGCTTTATGTTACCTCAACTACTTTTTGATGTCTTCTTTGGATTGAGCAATCACGTTCATTGATATGGTATACGTTACCATACTTGTCACCAAATATTTGAATCTATGACAAACCGAGTTATATTAAAAAGAGTTATCAAACCCTCATTTTAAATGTTACCTCAACATGACGGATACTTTCAAAATACTTTTCAATTAATAATTTATCAGATCCAAATGCCCGAAGTGATTCACCCTGCGCAGCCTCAATTTCTTCTCTTAACCTATAAATGAAGATGAATAAAACTTGGTTACTTGTAGTTATGCTGAGGGCTTACTTGCTAGTTTCGTAAACAGCTCTCATGCCTTTACCACCTCCACCAGCAGACGCTTTTAACAAGACTGGGAATTCTATTTTATACAGTCAAAATTTGTTACTGGAATAAGTTTTTATATATATTTTTACCAATTTTTTTTGCTTCATTCTCTAATCTAGTGATGGATTGATCTTGTCCGTTATAACCAGGAATAAGAGGGATGCTGTTTGCATGTTCCTTGATGAAGACTTTGGCAGCAATTTTATCACCAATAGCACGAATATTATCGGGACGAGGACCAATAAAATTGATACCAGCAGAGATTACTTTGTCCGCAAAGTCAGCATTTTCAGAAAGAAACCCGTAGCCGGGATGCAGGGCATCAGCATTGGATCGTTTTGCGACAGCTATTATTTTTTCAGCATTCAGGTACGATTCTGCTGCAATTGAAGAGCCGATATAATAGGCTTCGTCTGCCATTTTTACAAAGGGTGCGTTTTCGTCACTAAAAGTCCAGTTATAAGTTTATAGTTTGTGAAATAAAATTCTAACTTGGTACCTGTCAGAATAGACTGCGACAGTAGCAATGCCTAATCTTTTGCATGTTCGCATAACGCGGCATGCAATTTCACCACGATTGGCAATGAGTACTTTATAAATGGGGGCCATGTATATGTTAAGGTAGGTGCAACGAAAAGTTATAGTGGTAGAGAGAAATAGGGAGAAAGGGAAGGCAAATAAAAAAGAGAATGGGTTTTATTAATGTGTGTGTGTGTGTGTGTGTGTGTGTGTGAAAACTTAGTTTCCTTTTTCAAGCATTATGGATGACAATTTTCCCCATAGAAACGATTCGGCATATGAAAATAAGATTTTTATTCATACTACACAAATATGTTAGATTAAATATAATAGATATTTACGTAATGAGTATTACCTTCTTTGCAATCATTCCCTCTGGAGGCTTCACTTCAGTCTTTTTATTGCCAATCTCATTCCAATTTGTTGAAAGACAAGTACCGTTACTTTCAACAAAACTCTTCATCATGGCTCTTTGCGTATCAGGATCGGCATCCTTGTAGATTTTTTGGAACAAGGAATTCAAAGCTTGTTCTCCCTCGGGTTTTGTTTCTTCATCCACTTCACGAGTAAGAGCTCCCCAATCCTTAGCTTTCTTTACGGTGGTAGTGGGTGTGCTTGAGGCCACTAAAAGATTAAATGTAAGCCTTTTTTTTTTTTTTTGTCCTGCAGCAAAAGTACAAAATACACGCTTACTGGGAATAATTTGATCATCTCCTTCTAAAGTACCCCACATGATACCAATCATTTCCTTTCTTAACTTGATCTCAATCTTGGTGGAAAGAATCTTGAAGGAGGATTCTTTGGGTAAAATCTTGTGTGCAAGTGGTTCAAGTTCAAGTGAGTAATCAGATCCAGTAGGTAATTTGACCGTCAATGACAACTAAAAAAAAAAAAAAAACCAATTTATTAAAAATTCCCACCTTACTTTCTTTGTTTTTTTTTTTATTGTTACCGAATTATCAAAGAAGTTAAGATCAACTGCATCCTGCTTTACGTTTTTGATAAACACTTCAATTGTGACAAATGTGTCATTTTGAAACCACTCGTATCTATCAATTCCAATTAATCCCAATTGTAATATTTGAATTAAGCGTACTTTTTTCACCTTGTTGCCTTTACGGGTGGAGCTGAAACTGGAGCTGGAGCTGGAGCTGCAGCTAAAGTAGTGGTAGGGGCATCTTTGGGTAACTTATCCTCATTCTTTCTCAACCATGTTACCAAGGTCTTTTCCTTGGGATTCAGTTCTCTTGATTGTTCCAGGTGACTTTGAGCCTTTACGTATTGACCTAAACGATGTAAAGTGATACTAAACCCCTAATGATTAAAAAAAAAAGGGCCTTTTAAAAGTTTCGAAATAGGTTATCCTTACCCAACTTGTAAGTGAGCCCTTGCTAATAAGCTACGAGAGCCTTGTTCCAGTAGTCTTAAGGCACTTTCACCATCCTTGAGAGCTAATTCCAGCTGATTCAGCTTTTGATGTACTTGACAACTACAGATCCATTTTATAATTCAGTTTTCTTTATTCCCTTTTTTTTTTACAAGTGTATCGTGCCTTACCGTTTTAATATAAATTCGGCGTTAGTGGGTTCCAGGGAAACTAACTTTGTAAAGAGAGTCAACGCTTCGTCATAATCATCGTCAAAAAACGCGTCGTTGGCTTTAGCAAACAAGTCGGCTGAATGGCTTTCCTCTGGTGATGGATTCATTGTAAAGAGATAACGTAAAAAAAAAAAAAAAAAAAAAAAAAATCGAAAGTGCTAGAGTTTTAAAGGAGAAAAAAAACTCCGCTTTCATAATTGATTGTTCTTTTGTTAGCATAACCTGATTAATTACAGTTGCATACTGAGCAGTTTTTATTATCACATAAAGACACATTTATTTTTAAAATTGTCTTCTATTTGGTTTTGAAGGCATTTTGAATCAATTGAAACCCTTCGGCTTGTTCCGCCTGCTTATCCAAGTGATGGATCCAAATCTTTGAACTTAATCCCTCAGAAAGATCCGAGTTATCGTTCTCTTGATCGTCACTACGCGATACAAAATGCTTGTGATTACCAACCATACGCTCTAACCAAACCTTCTTTAACTTATATTCCTCCTTGCGAATCAACCATTCAGACCAACTAGGAACCATAGATAGGGCAGCACGAACACCAGCTCTAAGAGCAACAAATAGATGCTCTGACAATAAAATGGCCAACAAGGTAAAGACAGGTGTATAAGGGGAATGTATATTAGTGGAAGGATGGAAAAGATAGGCAAATGATCCCATTGTAATAGAAGACAACCAAACCAATGTCTCCATATTTCCTAACCAAGGACCGATACTTTCAGCGCGATGGGGTATAGGACGTCTTGTATATTTACACACTTTGATAGCATCACCACGAATCTCTACCCAATTATTAATCAATGCACATAAAGCAGTCAATGGCCACACTGTAGAAAACATGCTGACATAACCAAACTACCACAAATATTAATGACAAGAGCACTATATTTATATCGGATCTTACTTGAATGACCATCTCAACGTAATCGGTATAGATATTATATTCTTCCAGTCCAACTTCCTTGTAAACTTTCGCCATAAACTTGGCTTCCTCTTGATCTTCGACTGTAGCGTTGGTGGAAAGATTTGTGCTTTTTTCCTTCTGATTCTTAACTACTTTGCTAGTCAACTTCTTTGCTTGGGGCATGATACGTCTAAGTGCATAAGGTACTACCATTTCTGTCAAGAACCCAACCAATTGACCTGTCACTACAAAATAAACAAGTTGAGCGCGTAATCTTTGAAAATCTACAGTCTTGTGATCATGCGACACGTTAAATTGAACAAGGTAAGGTAACACATGATCACCAAAAGGAATATAGATCCATGCGGTGATAAACTATGATGTAATTAGCATCATAAAAACGTAATATATGTCATTTTATCCATACTTACTAAAGACAGATAGCCAACTAAAAAGTTGGCAATGAAAATCTTTTGTGTGTAGCTGTACTCCCAAGAAGCGTCGGTTTTATGCATTTCCCAGTCTGTGAGGACCTTGACCCATTTACTGTAGATGTTTGTCATGGTAGGAATCAGGAGTACATAACCGACAGTGGGTGCATAATGCTGTATATAAAAATTTAATAAGAATTAAAACTGAATTAAATGTATCTTACCAAGAATTGATGAAATGGGCCATTATAATACTCATGCAAAAACAATTGAAGTACAAATACAAAACCGACAATGATACTTAATAAAAATGCACCAACAGCAACTCCAGGCAAAGAAGCAACTCTTCTTCCAAACAGTTTCCAAGCAGATACATAAGGCGTATCTTCACCGGTTACATGATCCTTGATCATTTTCTCACCCTTAAACTCTGTTCTTCTTTTTTCGTGCTTGGAATAGTTTCGAACTCCCCAATGGATAGCTAATTCATGTTCTTTGCGCTTCCACATTTCGGTAAAAAGAACGGCCCATATTAACATGGAAAGTGAAAACCAGACCGTCAATGTGTTGGAGTGTGTCAGATATACCAGAAATCCCAAACCGGCAGGTGCACTAAGCCATATGAAATAAGTTTGGATAAATGCGAAATAGTAGGCGATCTTTTCTCCAAAATGATCACGGATCTTTAAAAGATCATTATCCGTGATTAACCATTTCGTAGACCAAGATTTTAACCAAGTCTAAGTAGAAATTTAAGTCGGTTTTTCGGTGTCTAACATAGTTTGTGATATACATGATCTTACATTGTTAAATTTGTCATCATGTAAAGGCAAGATACTGTCAACATACTTGTCAACATGAGATGATATTCCAGCCCCACCTTCAGCTTCGGGTTGTGTCAAAATTTCATAAACCAAACGTAATCTCTCGGCTTCTGTTAGGTCCTGGAAGGCTTGATCGGTAATAGCCGTGGAACTAGAACCATCTTCAATTTCGTCTACGCGCACACCGAGCAAAAAGTCGCGAACTCTATTATAAACAATTCGTTTCAAAAACCAACCCAAATTTACCATGTAACTTTTGAAAATGCTAACCTTTCTTGTCTGTACTCTTGTTTGATAGGGCCTACTGGACTACTGATCAGAATTAAAAGAGTGCCTTCTTCCTTTCCGGGACGTATTTGAAAACGAAGCTTGACCTTGGTCAGACGAAGGGTGATGCTGGCAAGAGAACTTGAAACGTCCGATTCTAATTCAGCACGAGTGGTTTTGTCATCATTCTTGGGTACTGCTGTAGGAAATTTAAAGACAATCACATAATCAATGCCTCCATTGCTTGTAACAATAGAAGGTGTTGAACTGTTGGACGTTTCAGAGACAGAAGGTGATAGTACGAGAGGTGTTTCAACGGCTTTAGGCGTTAATTGTCCTGTAGGAGGAAATAAGTGTTTAAACTCTTTTGTAGGTTGCGAACCAACGAACGGCTCCTGTAGTTCAGCCATTATTATAATTCTTAATTTAAACAAGAGATAAAAAAAGAGAAAAAACAACTAATTTTTGGTTTATGTGAGACACGCTCGGCTTTAAATTTCAAAAGGCATATCCCGCTTTACTTAAATTCGGACCTAAACATGACGTATTAAACATCAGCCTATCGTACTTAAAAATTTAAACGATGTCTTTTACAACCTGTAATAATCTTTAAGCATATCGTTAAATTTAGTTGTTGTTAACTTTTTTTATGGACGAATCAAAATTGATTTCTAGGAGTGTAGCTCACCTTATTTAGGCAAACAAAAAGTAAGATTTAGAGGAAGCGAAGCAAAGGGAAAATAATCTTTAAGCGTTTACCTGTAAAGCTTTCAAAAAACGTAAGTTGTGTGAATGTAGTCATCTGAATACACTAGTGGAAATGTGTTTATTACAGCGATGACTGTGATGGTGCAGTTGTTGTACGTTATTGTACGTTGAAAAGGTGTCGGCCTTTCTTGTCCTTGCCAAATGCTGGTACAAATTGATATCATGTTTCAGGATCCATTGACGTCTTTTTGCGAAAGAGTATGACAAGAAGAACATGCAAATACAGCTGATCTAGTAACATGGAAGGCTGGCAGCAAGGTCAGATTTTGGCATTTACTGCATATCTTGAATTTTCTGAACTCGTCAATTGAGACAGTGATAAGTTGTCCAGCCACATTTCACCTTTTCAACGTACGCCATAGAATACCTGACACCCCGCTTTCGAGAGTCCTGATCTTGTTGGTATCTTTATTAAACATTTCATTTCCAAATACTACTAGAGAGATTTTTGTTTTATCTTTGCAATTGATGGGCCTCCGTTTATTCAGTTTATCCCTAACAAGAAATTTAATTAATAACGCTATTTAAATGTATTCCACTAAAAATGCATGTACCTAACAGTATGGTTTATATTTTGTTTCTTCTTTCTTTTCTTCGTTTTATTTTTCTATTGTTTCCTCATAGTTTTCTGTGCCTTTTGTCCCCCCCCCCTCCTGATAAAGATAGAAGCGTTTTTTGCTGAACTGGAATTGCAAAAGTCAAATAAAAGGTCAATGTTGTTAAACAAGTATTGAACATAAACTAAAAAGCGTTCTAGACTAGATTTTTTGCTTGTCGTAATTGTTGACTCGATATTTTCTATTCCATTTTGACATTTTAAACATTGCTGCTGGGCGGAAAAAATAGTCGAACCGGTAAGATAATAGTACTCTTTAGTATTGTAGCGGGCTATCAGGTGTCTAGCTTTTGTGGTATTTGGCAAAAATAATACACTTGAGAAATAATAAGATAAGAGTATCTTTATTATAGGTAAAAATAAACTAATAAAATAACTCTGCTGTGATGAAATTATGGATTCTTTTTGTTTTGATCAATTTCCCCTGGTGGTTGTGTTGAGTCAACGTTTCTGGTCTTGTAATAAATCTATACTGTTATAATGAAGTCACGATTTAGTGAGTTCTGGGTGATTCTTGTCTGATTAATTAAATAGTTTGAAACTGCGGATACTACTAAGAGGGGTCTGAGGGCTGCTGATATTGTTATTATTATGATTGAGATAAAGAAAAAATGTATATACAACTTGTAAGAGTTGTGTAACTCGGTATCAGGTATTTATACCTATACCAATCACATATTAATAAAACTCAGTTTTACAACCTATCTTATTCCGCTACCTCTTACATTGGTGGAGTAGCTTAATAGCGTTATTGCCTCAATACTACCCTGAATAGATTCATATAGTATTTATTATTGTTAATTTTTGTCGATCATGTCCTCATTTAATGGAGGAGATCAAGCTCATAACCCGTGGAGCCTCGATATTAACCACATCGTGGCTACGGAGAGACAACAGGATGCTCAAGTCCAACACATCCAACATCAAGCCCAACAAATGCGAATGCAGTTTGATAGCGAAATGGATGCGGTACGTTTGTCCAGCGAAGAACAACGTCAACGAGCGGAAATGTCATATCAGAGACAAATCAACAATATGAGACAGGAAGTGGAAGAAAGAGAACGTACGATGGAATCCTCTCACAATCAACAGTTTGAAAATCTTAAGATTTTCTACGATAATCAACTTGCTCAACAAAAGTCGTTTTATGAGTCACTCACTGACAAAATTGACAAGCAAACCGAGAAGTTGGAAATGGAAGTTTCAAACCTGCGACAATCGTTGGAAATAGCTCGCCAACAGCAAGTGCGAAACGAGGAAACCATTGTTTTATTGAGAACTCAATTAAACGAGATGACATCTCGTAGTGAAGATCTTTACGAGCGTGCTGAAGATCTAAATCAGGAAGTTGATAAGTTACAGTTCACTTGTGACACTTTACGCGCAGAAAACCGTAAGCTCACTGGTCAAATCAAGATGGTGTCACCAATCAGGGATGAAGCCGTGGTCACAAGAACTGACATTGAAAGAGATCAGTATAAGCAACAACTGATCCAGAATAAACAACGACACAGCACTCCGTCAAGTATAATATATAATCAAAGATCAAGTGTCACCAATTCTGTAGTAGATGAAGAGGCTCGATCCGAACAATTTGAATCTGTCAATAATAGTTGGGATAACCAATCTGCAGGGTCCGCCACTCCGTCTATCGTATCACAGGCACGACAACTGGCAAATATGGTGTCCACTAATCGGGTGAATACTGGTCGTGCAACCAGCCAAAAACCATCTCAATCTAGGAATAAACACCCTACACCCGCATTTTTTGGGACTACCAAACCCTCTGCTCAAGAGTGGTTATCCCAGTTTCGGAAAGTGATCATCTATCATCAATATTCGGATGAGGAATGTATCGCTGAATTTATGATGGCTATGCAGCAAGGCCATGCTAATTCATGGTGGGAAGCTCAAACGCAAGCGGTGAAAAAGGATTTTGAGAAACTAATCGACGCGTTTGAAAAATTTTATGGAGGCTCTAAAGCATCTATGGCTCGTGCTATCGCTACCCTAAAGACGTTGACACAAAATAAGGAAGCAATGGCTACGTTCGGACCTCGCTTGATGAACTTGATCACTACAGTTGCAAACGGTAATGGCGAGCTACAATTAAGCTTCTTCTATGCAGCTGTCGACTCGAAGGTGGCAGATGCAGTTCTGGCAACGAGACCTAACTCTTTGGTTGATGCTGTTAACGTGGCCATTGAATTAGAGCAAGGCATGCTGTACAAAGCAGGTGCTTCGGGTGGACGCTCAACCGTTATCCCCAAGGTAGACTGGTCCCCAATGACGGCTGACAATACTGGTGTTGAACCGATGGATGTGGATGTGAATGCTCAGTACCGTCAGCACAAATCTGGACCACGCGAGAAGAAATCTACAGTAATGAAATGTCATGTTTGTGACAAACCAAATCATGTCATGAAGGATTGTTTTTTATTACGAGACGCCAAGGCTCTAGCAAAGGAAAGGCAAGGCAAGAAAGTCAAGAGTAATGATAAAGAGAAGAAGACTAAGGAGGATATCAAGAACTCTCATAACCAACAAGCCTTTGCTGTTTCGAGTAAGGATTTGAACCCGGAAAAGGATGAGAGTGATAATTTAGGCACGGATATTACTAATAATTTCTATAATCTGTTATATCAAAACTCACAAACATTTATGGACCCAACTGATCAAGATGAGCTTATCCCAAGTATCGCAGGTGGAATGAATGATGCTACAAATTTTATTTTAGAGGCGTCAGTTACTATTCCTTCCTCCGGTGAAGTGCGAAAGACCAACGTATTGGTTGACACTGGTGCCAATATCAGTACTATCACGAGACAGGAAGCTGAAAGACTATCATTGGAGTTCACGGAAGCAGCACCTTTAAGAATCGTTTATGGTAATGCATCGAGTGGATTATCCAAACTAGCAGTATGGATGCCGTGTCGTATACAGAATATGGAGTTTGGAGGATTTTTCCTACGTGTTGTAGAAACGCAAAATCTGACAAGTATTTTGGGCATGAACTGGTTATTAAAAATGAAACTGTTACTAGATCCTCTTTATAAACAGCTTATTCCTCGTTCAAGTATTCAAGTTAACACGCAGGTCGGTGGTGATGATTTTATAGGTATACCAACTGAAATTGTGGATATCTTATTATTACATCCTCAGTTATACAACGAAGGGGCCGTACAGTCAATTACAAATGCTCCTATTGTTCATTACATTGATACCGGTGATCATAATCCTATTGTATCTCGTTCTCGACGTTATTCCCCGAAGGAAAATGAAATCATTGAAAAGGATGTGGCGAAAATGTTGGAGATGAACGTGATAAGGAAAAGCAACTCAGCGTGGAGCTCAAACCCTGTAGTCGTACCAAAAGGAGATGGGACTAATCGATTCTGTACAAATTTTCGACCCTTGAATGCAATCACAACCAAGGACAAGTATCCATTACCAAGAATGGAAGATCTATTAGATCGTTTGGTTGGCTCGTCTCACTTTAGCAGTATTGACTTGAAATCTGCGTACTGGCAATTGTCGATTGCCGAAAAGGACCGGTGCAAGACTGCATTTCGGACGAGTACTGGTTTGTACGAGTATAATTGTTTGGCATTTGGCTTAACCAATAGTCCTGCAACATTCGCTCGTTTCCTAAATACGCTGTTTAATAGTGTAGCTGCATTTACCATTATTTACCTAAACGACATTCTGGTGTTTGCTGCTTCTCGTGAAGAGAATATCCGACAAGTGCAAGAAGTTCTGCGTATCCTCGGTCATTGGAATCTAAAAATAAATCTGAAGAAATGCCAATTCCTTGTATCCGAACTCAAGTTTTTAGGGTTCATAGTGTCAACAAGTGGTGTTAAAAGTAATCCGGCCAAAACCTTACCGATCAAGAACTGGCCTCGACCATCCACTGTTAAAGAATTACAGCAATTTTTGGGAATATGTACTTTCTACCACAAGTTTATCGACAATCTAGCAGGTATGGCCGCGCCCTTATACAAATTACTGAAGAAAAACACGGCGTGGAACTTTGATAAACAATGCGTACATGTATTTGAACAGTTGAAGCAACAATTGATCAAGTTACCCGAGTTGGCGTACCCGCAAGTCAATTTGCCGTATGATTTACACTGTGATGGCAGTAATTTTGCGCTGGGAGCCTGTTTGGTTCAACAAGGTCGACCAATTGCTTTCGCAAGCCGTACCCTTAACTCAGCCGAACAAAATTACACAACTACGGAGAAAGAATGTTTAGCAGTGGTCTGGTCCTTAAAATATTTTCATTGTTATGTTTGTAGCAAAAGTAGGCTTAAATAGGATAGTTTTGCAGAAAAAAAGGTAGAAAAAAACAATAGGATCAATAAGAATTCTTGTCAGAGTTTATTGATGTTAAAGTTAACTGAAGATTTAAGAAGAGGAAAAATCAAGAGTATTTATAATAAATGGAATGGACGAGGCTGAGGATACTACTCTTAACAATATGAGTATGCTATCAATAACAATATCTATATTGGACAATTAGTGCTACGCATAGTCAATAGAGAAATAATAACAATAACATGTCTTAAGTTTGGACATTGGTGTTACGATACCGTGACACTTTAAAATGGTGACCGGCTTTAGCGAATTCCTTTTTTATGCCTGATCATGATTTAGCTATCATTTATCAGTGATGAGGAGATATGAATTTATTATATGTACAATCTATATGTGTGATTTAGCACAATGTTCACGGTGCAACTCTAAATATTTATACAGATCATGCTGCTCTCAAGTCAATCTTGGCAACAAAAGACCCGAAAGGTCGTATTGCTCGCTGGATTGTGGAAATTTGGTGTTATGAGTTTAATTTGTTTCATCGCAAAGGCAGTGAACACTTGGATGCAGACGCTTTATCTCGAATTCGCGTAACTGATAGTTCTGGCTCTTATGTGGGATCGAAGGACGTGGCTGTAAACGCTCAGAATGATGACTCTCCAGCAAAACAATTGAAACAACAGCAATTCGAGGATGTCAAGATTAGAGCTCTACTAGATCAGGGTACCAAATGGGAACTACCGTTCGTGGTCAAATCCGGTGTACTATGTCACATGAAGAAGGATAAACCTGCAGTATTGGTTATTCCTCGGTCAATGGTTCATACCTTTTTGGTGGCTGTTCACAAGGATCCAACTAGTGGTCATGTGGGTCGGGACAAAACATTGGAACGGGCCAAAGAAAATGGTTGGTGGTGGAATATGAACAACGATGTGATCGACTTTGTCAAGAACTGCCAACAATGTAAATTATTCAAAACACCGACACATAAGTATAAAAAGTTAACGAGTATCGAAGTGGGTTCACCTATGGAGAAATGGGCTGCTGATATCGCGGTTCTCCCGGAATCAACATTAGGAAAACGATACCTCTTGGTTCTAATAGACTATTTTACGAAATGGACAGTTACTGCTGCATTGGAATCATTTGACACGAAATCGGTAGCTGATGTGCTTATATTCTCAGTAATACTCATCTTTGGCAAACCGAACCAGTGGATAACAGATAATGGCAAAAATTTTATCTCGCAAGCAATGAAGGTGGTATGTGAACGAATGGGAATCAAAAAGTTAGATACCAGTGTGGAACACCCGCAGTCGGATGGCCTCATTGAAAGAATGAATCGCACGATAAAGTCGGCCTTGTCATTGTATTGTGAAAACAACCCTCAAGCATGGGATTTGTACCTACCATTTGTAACATTCAGTATCAACACTTCAGTCCAGAAGTCGACAGGATTCACTCCTTTCCAAGCCATGTTTGGACGGCAAGCGGTTTTACCAGCCTTAGCGGATTTTCCACGAGTTGACAAGATGAGTTACCAGGCCGAGGAATGGATAGCATATCTGAATCACTACCTGCCAATTATTCATGAAGAGATCCAAGTGAATATCCAGCGTAGTCAACAAAATCAACAAAAGTATTACAATCGTAATCGTAAGGAGAAGGAGAAACTCGAAGTCGGCGACAAGGTTATAAAAATTGAGATGAAGGATAACTGGAAATTTAGTGAACCAAAATTTTCGGGTCCGTGGAGGATAGTGAAACCGACTAGCAAAAATGATGATGCTTTTCTTTTAGAGTTAATTGACAATACGAAATCCAAACGAAACATAGTCAAGACTACGACGGCCAACATCAAAGACATATATAAAATCTGAATAGTTATAGATAGAGAATTTATTAGTATAGTTGATAACATCCTTTTATAAGGGGGACAATGTAAGAGTTGTGTAACTCGGTATCAGGTATTTATACCTATACCAATCACATATTAATAAAACTCAGTTTTACAACCTATCTTATTCCACTACCTCTTACACAACTGTTACACTACCTTTTTTCCTTTCTTTGGGTTTTTCCCCCAAACTCCCGACTGTTTTTCTCCCCTTTTTCTATAAAAGGGGCCCCTAAAAACAAATAAACATTTCTTCAGTCAGTGTCGTGATCGAGGCTATATACTTAATATATGACTCTATCTACACTTCTTAAATCTTCCATTTGATAATCCTAAATATAATTCTTATTGGTACTTTATATTAAATACTGATCATTTACTTTATGTACAGGCTTGATCTCATATCATCCTTCATACAAGTATAAGGCATACATCAATATTATAATGATTGTTTTGACTTTGCAGTATATACCATATTTAGTAATTCGGACTGTTCTTTTTTTTTTTTTTTTTTTTTGCGCGGCCAAGCGAAGCGCAGGTCGAAGCAACAGACATGTATGAGTATAATAAACACCTACTGAGCTGATAGGGGCTGTAAGTCCCGACCAACACAGTACATAAAACATTGAGTGAAAAAAATTGATTAGCATTGAATGAGCTGGGAGGGGCTGTAGGTCCCAACCTACACAGTACACAAAACATTAAGTGAAAAAAATAATGATTAGCATTGAATGAGCTGGGAGGGGCTGTAAGTCCCGACCAACACAGTACATAAAACATTGAGTGAAAAAAATATTGATTAGCATTGAGTGAGCTGGGAGGGGCTGTAAGTCCCGACCAACACAGTACCCAAAACATTGAGTGAAAACAATAAGGATTAGCATTGAATGAACTGGGAGGGGCTGTAAGTCCCGACCAACACAGTACATAAAACATTGGGTGAAAATAATAATGTGAGCATTGAATAGGCTGGGAAGGGCTATAAGTCCCGACCAACACAGTACACAAAACATTAAGTGAAAAAAATAATGATTAGCATTGAATGAGCTGGGAGGGGCTGTAAGTCCCGAACAACACAGTACATAAAACATTGAGTGAAAAAAATTGATTAGCATTGAGTGAGCTGGGAGGGGCTGTAAGTTCCGACCAAGGCCAAACTCTTTCTTTTGCACCAATTGTCTGATCATACCCGTTTTCACGCACGGTCAACTTTATGTTGCTTTATCACGGGTCCGTAACCCTGCTAATCTCAAAGTAATGTTACTGAAAGAGCAGTCATTTTCAACACTCACAGACAACGTTGTATTTACTGAAGTACTAACTCGAACACAAAATAAAACATAAAATATTCATTATCAATAAAATCTATTTTTGTCCCATTTATAAACATTGAGTGGCGTCGGTGGCCCGCTGCAGGCGCGAGATCGCCCCCAGCATGAACGTAGGTTATTTTTACCGTAGCGAAGCGAAGGTCAAAAAATTACCGAAGTGGGCTGGGGCCGCGATCTCGTTTAAATAATAACATAATGTGAAAACATATGAAGGTTACATCAGCCACGTTGAGGTGCCACAGCTACCTTTAATAAGAACTACATTTTCCCCTGAATGTTGTGCTACAAGACATACACAGTTTAAGAATGAATGTTTTTGTTATTGTTATTGACATCTCATTATGGTCTTTCTATATGGGATCATTACATCCGAGTATTATCTGGATAAATCTACCCACAACCGTCATCAGCCCATCTGTGATCAATGTCTGAAATAATGTGTATATAAAGACCCCCATTTATTTGTTTAATAAAGCTTTAGTTTATTTTTGCAGTTTGATAATTTCACTTTGTTAAATTTCACATTTTTTCTTAATTCGCTATTATCACTCTCGAATTTCTCAGTCAGTCTTTACTTCACTTTGAATTTGTCATTAAGTCTCGTCTTAATCCTTATTTTTAGTTATTGAACTTAATAAGATCTTAATTATACTTGAACATAACTTCCTACTTAAATCATCAAATTAAAGATTTAGTTGTATATTACTACTCCTTCGAATTCTGCATTGAACTGATTTCGTCGCAAAAGTTATCCAAAGCTATAACCTTTTATTATTATTTCTAAATAAGTTGACTACTTTCACAGTCTGGTGCTCACTATAAATACATCTGTTATTCTTCTTTTTATTCCTTATTTTAAATTTCATACCGAATACCTTACAACACCACCACTAGTATTCGAACTTTTCGAGCTTGCACCGATCTTGCGCCAGTTCGAACGAAGCTCGAACCGAGTTTTTGTACTCGAGCTTGCGCCACTTTTTTTGGGTTCGAGCGAGCTTCGATCGATGCTCGCTCGGCTAAAATGTCGATAGTAGTCACTTTAAAGTTAAGGTCCTTGAAAGACTACAGATGGCATTTCCCCTTGATTTTAATCTTTTCTTCCCTTTACCATTTTTTTTTTTTTATGCTCTAATAATTCCAATTAAAATGCTTTGGACTTTTATTTAATTGTACAACCAACAAACAAATTTACCATAGAAAATGAAACAGTGTTGCACACTATACCCAACTAAGCCAATTTTTTACAGCAACCATAGTTGTCGTGAAACGTCGATGTCATCGGTTCACTCATCGGTGTTATAATATTTACACAACCATTATGACTAACATTATGCAATGTGATAATATGACTAACAATCCTTCACCATGACATTCAGACTGTAATAACTAGAAAACTCAATTACTATAAATATAACCCACTATTTCTCTTAATAAACGTTATCTTATTCTTATCTCAAAAAGTCTAGTTCCTGTTTATTGTAATAAATATATTTCACTTATATTTATTATGAGAGCCTGTATATACCACCCCTCTTTTTCCAAATATAGTAATTACCACCCCTGTTCGGTCGCACCGGACAGTAGATGTCCGGTGGAAGTGGATCACTTTCTACGCATTTATTAGGCTCAATTGTGGATCACTTTCTACGCATTTATTAGGCTCCTTTGTGGATCACTTTATACGCATTTATTAGGCTCATTTGTGGATCACTTTATATGCATTTTTTAGGCTCATTGTTGGATCACTTAATACTTATTTTTTAGGCTCATGTATAGTGTATTTTTGGATCACTTAATACTTAATTTTTAGGCTCATGTACAGTCCCCTCCAAGATAAAAGTATCATTTTACAACTCCGCGATACATCACAGATGTATGATTAATATACTTTGAAGGATATACTCGACATTCAAATATTTAAAATTAGTGAGATGTATATGGAATCCATAAGGAACCTTTACTAAATGTGTTCATACAATTTTTTACAAAAAAAAATAAAAATCCATTTTTTTCATTTACTCAATAATCGATGGGCTATCCTTTACTTCGGATCACATCCTTCATTCGTTTTGGCATTGAATCGATTAACTTATTAATCTTTTCAAAGCCCATTAAGTTCCATTCAGATTCTACGAGAATCCTCAATGATTCTATGTTTCGAACATACTCAAAACGTCTTTCTTTTGCTCGTTTCAAGATCATCCAAAGATTCTCGATTGGGTTCAAATCTGGTGATTGAGGTGGCCAATTCAATCGAAGAATTTGGTGATTGTCTTTCCATTTACGAGCAACTTTTGCAGTATGGATTGGAGCATTATCCTCCATCAATACTGGTGTGCTGCAGCTGTTGTAAAAATCCAACAACACTGGTTCATAAACCTGCTTTATGAAGTCGTTGCTAGATCGCTGGCCTTTGTTGAAAAAACCCAAACTGGTTCGACGATTATAGGTTATTCCTCCCCAAATAGACAGCGACGACCTTCCACTCTTAAATGTTGGTGCTAAACAACTAGGAAGCATTTGTTCCTTTGGGCCTCGTCGAATTCTAATAGGACAAGAAGAACTGCAAGTTTGGAAGCTGCATTCATCTGTCCAGATTACTCGACGCCAGTCTTCCAAAGTCCAACTTTCGTGGTCCCTGGAAAACTGAAGACGTCTTTTCCTCTGTTCCTCGTTCACAAAAGGCTTTTTCTTCGCGATACGGCTTCTCAAGTTGAGGCGGCGAAGCTCTTTTCTAAAGGTGTTCTTTGTAGCATTAACCGCCACATTAGCCATGATCTCGGCAAGAGTACTTCGTCTATGAGTAATCACATAGTATCGTAAGGCTCGTCTGTCTCTTTCAGTAAAGATCGTACGTCTACCAGTGCCTTTTTTTCTCTCAAATGAACCTGATTTCTCACAACGTTCAATCGCACGCTTAATTGCAGCATGGGTAAACTTCAGTTCGCGAGCAATTTGGGCAATAGTTACGCCTTCATTCTTTTTCGCGACTGCATAGGCTTTTTGAGTGGGACTTAATTGAGGCATTGTAAAGATCTTTATTTTTAAAAATGAGAAACTTAACGAATAAAAGCTTTCTTATTTCGGGGGGTCCTTTGAAGAAAATGACGCGGATTTGCAAAATGATACTTTTATCTTGGAGGGGACTGTACAGTGTATTTTTGGATCACTTAATACCTATGTTTTAGGCTCGTGTACAGTGTATTTTTGGATCACTTAATACCTATGTTTTAGGCTCACTATATTTTCATACATATGAATCTTCCAAACATAGTTTGGTGATGAGATATTGGTAAATGGGAGAGACATCTTCAATATATTGTACATAGGCAAAATCTGGTCTCCATACACCATCAGACGTATCCCATAAAACCTTAAGGTTTTCAAGAAGGTCCTTACTCTCCAACATAGCCCACTCAGCTCTCTTCTTGGCGTTTACCGCCTCATAACTGATTTGTTTCCTTATTTGCTTCTTAAGTTTTTTTTCGTCGACTTTCAAAACAGAATTTCTATCGGCCTTCTTTTGCTGCTGGCGGATATAGTATGCAAGCCTTCCACCTTGGTCAGGACGCCCATGCTTGACACCAACGATTACAATATGGTGTTTGACCTTCAAGTGCTTGATCAGGGATGATCTCGAGTTGAACGTCTTATGGCACTTAGCACATGTCAACTTGTCTTTAATTAATGTGTCATCAACATCTTCGACATCAACTTCCTCAAGTGATACTTCATTCTTTGACTGGTTCAATTTTATGAAGAGTGTCTCGATTAAAGGATTTCTTGGGGCTACTTCTACTCTTTTAGGAACAATAAGACGCTCGCCTTCAGCAATACTTTCTTGATTGTTCATTTATATAATCGTTGTAAATTGTAAAATGGAAAAAGCAAAATGGTACCTAAATCCCCCCGCCCCTCCTCAAACAATTATTCGGACCTGGTTCATAGGCCTAAAAAATTGGTATTAAGTGATCCAAAAATACACTGTACATGAGCCTAAAATCTAAGTATTAAGTGATCCAAAAATACACTGTACACGAGCCTAAAAAATAGGTATTAAGTGATCCAAAAAAACATTATAAATGAGCCTAATAAATGGGTGTTAAGTGATCCAACAACGAGCCTAATAAATGGGTATAAAGTGATCCACTTCCACCGGACATCTACTGTCCGGTGCGACCGAACAGGGGGGGTAATTACTATATTTGGAAAAAGAGGGGGTGGTATATACATTTTTTCTTTATTATATCTCTTAAACTCTAAGCCTCACTTCCGGCACTCTATTCGACTACCGACTTCATACTTATTTTATGGTGGAGTAGCTGCTCTTTTCCTGCGCCGCTGCCTATATCTAACTATCTAACTATCTCTGATCTCTAACTCTCTGTATTTACCTTATACATCGCTCTCTCAGTCCCCAAATGACTACTCCTATTCCTACTCCTACTCCTGTTCCTGCAGATCCGCTTGCAGCCAATCAAGACGTCCATGATGGCCGAACAACGTGTCAATAATACCGCACTTGTTCCTCCTTTCCAACCCGGCCAAGATATTACTGCTTGGATCAAACAATTCCATCTGGCTGCTAAAGCTCTTGGTATGAACAATGAAGGAAGCCGCAACATGCAATTGTTGAAATATTTACCTCAAGAAGCCACCGACTGGTTGTTACGCGTTGCCAACTTGACTAGCGCTAAGGATGTTCGTTCTAAGCTTGAAAGTGTCTATGGTATCGACCCTCTGCTACAAAAGACATTGTGCCGTCGAAAGCTTGAAGCTCTTAAACAAGGTACCCGCCGCGTAGCTGAATACCGCATGAACTTTGAAACCATTGTTGAGGACTTCCCTGAATCTCACACTTTACCAGATGATGTCTTAAGACATATCTTTTTTGCCAATCTTCGAGTTGAGCTCCGTAACGCGTTGATGTCTATAATTGCTTCAGAAGATACTTAGAAGACTCTGGCTACTGCCGCTGCTATTCGTGAATCTGTCCTACATCTTGGTAACGATCATTTTCTCGGAGCTCCACATTTCACCGCTCCTGCTGAAACTGGCCCTTCGGAACCCACGCCTATGGATATCGATGTTATCCAACATCAACGCCGTACCAACCAGGGTAAAGATCAAGACCCAATGCGTCGTTGGGCTGAGGATGGTCAACCTATTTGTGGCCATTGCAACGCTATTGGTCATTTAACCAAGAAATGCCGATCCCAAAGTAACAATCGGGGTAATAACTCTGGTCGTAATCAATGGAAGCCTAAACAAGTCCATGGCATTGACTCATCGTCTCCATCCACTCCTGCTCCACTACCCACTAACAGTACGTGTTCGACAGTACGCTATGTAAGCTCAATTGACATGCCCAACTACGCTGTTATACCCATTGATGATGATCCGGTATACACCTTCCCTGGTGTCCATAGTATTTCGATTGCTACATCTTCCTCAGCTGCTACACCTCGAGTTACAGTTCGTTTCGGTAGCATTACTGCAGCCGCCCTGATTGACACTGGTGCATCTGTAACGGTAATGCGTTTATCTCTTGCTGAATCACTTAACTTACAATATGATGAACTGTACAAGATTTCTTTTACCACGGCCAACAACCAGCCGAATCAATCCCTCGGTGTCGCTAAGGTTTCCTGTCTGATAGGTGAACTGGCGGTTGTGCTCACTTGTCATATTGTACATGAGTTAGCTCATGAAGTAATTATCGGATACCCGGATTTGAAGGCTCTTTGTGCTGTGATCGATACCGCTTCCAACGAAGTCCGTATCCCCAAGGCTATCTCTGGTGACTCCTCTGGTGTTCCTCCGTCTGGTGTCCCCGTGGTTGCTAAGGTGTGTTCAATGGCTACTACTCTCCGTCTACCAGGGTTCCATCACGCATATGTTGATATCAAGGGTCCTGCAAACCGACTCGCGTTCGTATCTACCCCACAAGACGTGACCTTGGAAAAACTCTTGTCTGTTGCTGCTGGCGTTGTCCAATTTGATTCTTCTGGCATGGCCACAGTAAAAATAGCTAATTTAAACACCACTGATGTTATTATAAATAAAGGTCAGCATATCGCTTCTTACGAGTATTTACCTTCGTTTTTTGAACTACATTCTATTTCTTCTAAAATTCTTTCTCAGTCTAGTCCTCCTTCAGATCCTAAGTCTTCACCTAGTACGTCTACTGCATCTCTTGATTTCACACCTTCCATATGTGAAGGTCTGTCTGGCTCTGAGGCTGGTGCTTTGAAAGATCTTTTGGGTGAATATTCAGATTGTTTTGCTTCAAAAGCCTCATCGGTGACTCCCTTGGTGCAACATCACATCGACACTGGTGACCATCGGCCACTATCGTTAGCCCCTTATCGTGTATCTGCTGCCGAAAACGATACTATTGCTGGTCTACTCGAGGACATGTTGGAACAAGGTATCATTCGCGAGAGTAATTCGCCCTGGGCTTCAGGTGTTGTGCTGGTTACCAAACATGATGGCTCTCCAAGATTTTGTGTCGACTACCGCCGCATTAATGCTATTACCACCCGGGATGTATATCCTTTATCTCAAATTGATGATACGCTCCATAGTCTCGGTAATGCTCGTATATTCTCCACGCTGGATCTCACTTCATCATACTGGCAAATCGAACTTGACGAGGAAAGTATCCCTAAATCCGCATTCATCTGTCGTAATGGTCTCTATGAATTCGTTCGTATGCCATTTGGCCTCTGTAACGCACCTGCCACCATGCAGCGTCTGATGGATTCTATACTGGCTGGTTTAAAATGGCAATGTTGTTTGGTATACTTAGATGATATTGTAATTTTCTCACCCTCTTTTGATCAACATATTCAGGATCTTCGTTCGGTTTTCTCTCGTCTTCGTGCAGCACATTTATCTATCAACTTGCGCAAATGTAAGTTTGGAACCGATCGTATCTCTTTCCTTGGATATGTTATCTCGCCTACCGAGTTACACACCGATCCTGAAAAGATTCGAGCTGTGTCTTTTTTTTGTGCTAAAACCACATAATAAATGCTACTGTCGACAAAAGGAAAGATGTTTCACGGATAAAAGATCGGGAATAAGTAACCCGGCTTTATGGAAATTTCTTCATTACAACACAACTCTAGGCTCCGACCAATGAGAGATCAGAGAATTTAAGGAACAATAATAAATCAAGAACAGCTATCTTACGATCTTCAATAAACCAAATGAATGGTCCATCATATAAAATTACGATGGATCTGAGCTGTCAAAAATACAAGCCACAATATCTTCAATTTTCTATAAATATCAGGGCAAACCTGCCCGTCTAGTTAGCTCTTAATCAATTTTTATACAAATAAATCGACAAGACTTATAATTGTATTCTCTTTGTTTTTTTATCTATTTTTTTCTGTAAAACTATTCTCTCTTAAAGTCTACTTTTACTACAGTTCTGATGTCGTACTTATAATTCATATCACCTCCGATCACCTATAAAATAGAATTAATAATTCAATTAAATAAAGGCATCTTTTGTCTACTCTACATTTATTTTATATACTAAAATATTAGACTCTGTGACCATGTCTGTAGTTGGAAAAAAATTAATTAAAATGTTGAGGAGAGGGCCGGTAGGCCCTCCTAGAAAAATTTAAAAGTCGGATCGTCGACAAATAATTGAATTTAAGAGATGAATTAGATACTTTATTGAGGCTTATATGTACAATATTTTCTTTTAGAGCTTCCGGGGCAGATATTGCTATGGCAAAGTGCACATGTTCTTGTTTTTTTTCGCTTAGGGTTTGATTCACACATTACAGTGGGTGGTGGTGTATTGGAATAAAGGAGTCGATGTTTTCGTGACGTTGTATGTGATGGGCTTAAAGGTAGATTCATAAGGTTTTGAGGCATAGGGTTTTGAGGCATAGGGTTTTGAGGCATAGGGTTATGAGGCATAGGGTTATGAGGCATAGGGTTATGAGGCATAGGGTTATGAGGCATAGGATTTTGAGACATAAGGTTTTGAGACATAGGGTTATGAGGCATAGGGTTTTGAGACATAAGGTTTTGAGACATAAGGTTTTGAAGCATAAGATTTTGAGGTAGGCGAGATGGAAACATGTTATTTGGGTGCATAGAATAGTTAAAATTGGGAGGCATATTGGAGTTTTGTGCATAGATGTATTGAGATGGCATAATTTTAGGAAGAGGTTTGGATGTCGACGAAGCGTTATCTTGTTGATGTATTTCTTTTGAGTTTTGAATATTTGGCATGATTGTTTGTCCTGGTAATAGGAGGAAACGATTAGCTTCTTCGAGTGGTCTTTTTTCGTATGATTCTTTAATCAAGGTAGAAGCAGAGTCAACTCTTTCTTTGTTTAAAATTACTGAGTTGAGATATCTGCTTTGATCCTCTCTTTGATTAAAGTAATGACGTAGATTTTCTGGTGTTTTGTAAAAAATATTTTTTTTCTTGCCATCATTACACTGCTGAGACCATAAGATGGTGAAATCTTGCCATGTTTTTTCAGAGAACACTTGATTTGCAAGCGAAGGATTATTTCTTCGTAATAACAGATACAACTCCATTTCTTCTTCAGTATGAACTGGAGTAACGGCTATCTTTGTTCCTAGCATATAAGAGAGATACAGATGTTGCAAACCACCAAAAACGGACTTGTTTCTGTTTGTAACTTGTACAGTTGGACTGACACATAGAACTAGCTTGCTTTTGACGGTCATACTTTCGAATTTCTGATAGCAGTTACCATTATCATAGTTTGTAGTATTACGTTGCATATGATATGTGTCAATAAGCTGTTCTGGCATACGACAAATACCGAACGTTTCTGAAGATGCGGCAAGAAAGAGTGTATTTCCACTTGAATCACTATAGGAGGGCAATACATTTTGTTTCATTTCAGCCCTGAGAAAATTAATCGCTTGGTTGATCCAAGGCGAGAAATGGGTCTTGTGAATAACGCCGTATCTGTTTTTTGACCCAACCTAAATTAAAAATCAAGGTGACATTAGATGAAGTACTCATAAGTACTATTAATTATTTTTATAGCAGCTTACTGTTATGTTGTGACGGAGACGGTAATCTGCTAAGACACAGTCGGTAAGAGCGGGACTGGCATTGAAGGACGAGAATTTTCGGATGATATTCTGATGGACACCTCCTTCAACAGAATTTGTGCCTCTCACGCATCTGTACACCTGAAGACCATTTTGATCTTTGCTCATTCGATAGTACCAAGAGACACCAGGAGGATCCGAGACATGCCCAAGTCGAATGGCTTCAAGTACCATGTTTGACACCTTCCAAGCCTTTTTGTCAAAAAGCTTGTTTCCAGAGACAGAACAAATGGCATTTCCATACACCTCAAAAAGCTTTTTCACGACAGGGTATAGCTCGGATGGACTGGGGACATATCGTCTAACTCTCTTGAGCACCCAGTCGGAATTTTTCACCATCATTTTTTCTAGAGATATGTTTCTAGTTTTCAAGTATTCCGTCACAAGTCTTTCATCTTCCGGGTCATTTACAAACAAGACATCTCTAAACTTTCTTGAGAATTCTTTGGAAAATCCATGCGTTTTTTGAATCGGGATCATATCCATGAGATGGAAAACATCTTTAAGTACTCTTGATGGTAAAATGTTTTGAGCATCAGAGTTGTTTAAGCTGGTATCCAGAGTTTCTTCAGGGCGATTTGCATGATTACTTGTATTTTCAAGACAATCTTCACTAGCAATAAAAAGCTGGTAATGATTTAAATCAATTACAACTTCAAAAGGTGTGTCACCAAAATCACTCAGGGATTTGTTGTTGGTGTTGTCGAAAGAGTCAATCATCGTGGTACCAGGAATAGCAATTTTTGTTATCTTAATTACCGCTTTGTTCTTCATACTATGCATTGTGTCAGTAGGCACCGTAGTGTAACCAAAAGCACAAGCTGGTTTGCTTCCTTTGACATGAACAGATACAAAGGTATTTGGGTTAGGATTTTCAAAAATTTGAGTACCAATTGGAGTAACATGTTGTAAAAAATTGAATATTTCCAATGATACATAGGCATCGCATGCGGCATAGTTGATTTGATTTTCTGACAGACTGGTGGAGCACCAATCACTAAGTCTTGGTGAATTGCTATCTTTGGGTAATTTCTTTTTAAGAACGGCGGAACAAATAAAATCCAGCCCAACGTTTGCTTTTTCAATTGCACCTTTGCTCTTACAATAAGTCCCCAATTCTAACTTCCCATGACCCTCGCTCAGCTTGAAGTCTCGCTCCAATTTTTTCATATCTCCACCAACTGCCCGGCCAATTTTAATTATTTTATCATCAACTAAAAAGATCTTCAATGCCTTTGGAAAATTGTTTTCGTTAAACTTGTTCAATCTTATAAGCCAGACGTTATTTTCGTGAGCAATTTGAACCAGAGCCACTTTACCAATTGAAAATGGAGACCGGTTGAAGTACCATTCACAATCAAATCCAACGCATAATGGGCCACGATCTTCAGATATCTTAATCAGATCATTGAGTACTGAATTAATAGCTGTCAGATTATCTAAAACACAGACTTTGACATCTAAAGGAAGGGTATACATCGGAAGAGCCAGATCAGTTTGCACCATTTGATCAGTTTCATTTAAAATTTCTGCGTTGTCTTGATGCTGGTTTTCATTAGAAGTGCTTGCAGCAGCAATTTCTTTTCCCTTGCCCTTTTGATCAATTTTTTTTTTTTGAATAGTGTGAAACATTTTCTTTCAATGTTGGGATCACAGACTCGAGAAATTTTTGATCTGCAGTAACATTATCAGTGAAGACAAACTTTGGGAGATTGCAACCATAGATATTGTAGCTTTCAATCAATTTATCGTAGACAGGTTGAAGATGACTATGAGCTTTAGTCGGAACTAAAGCTTGGGCCCGAATTTCTTCATATTCGTTACACACTGTATAGAGAGCACCAAAAACAGAAACACCATTGATTTTTCCCATATGATCCAAAATCTTGAAAGAGTGATCGGCTTTAAGAACTTCTCCACCCAATGACGATGTCATTTGGTCCATGAAAGGCCGAAGATCATTTATGATCGAGCAATATACAAAACTAAGATAACTTGCGGAGGGAATTGATCCGGCGTAATGTTCCTTGTCACCAAATGAAGAAAACTCGGTACTCTCTGTGGCTTTTGTATTCCATAATCCCACCAACGTGTTGTTTTGTGTGTGCTTTAACGAGTCAAGATAACGAAGCTCGATTTCGTCGTGTCTAAGAGTATGGAATTCTCTTAAAAGGCGACTGACCTTGCTTGGACCAAGAGAATTTTGTGCACCAGCCCTCAGCAGCTTACCCAAATCTTTAGATATTCCTGATCTGTGGGTCAAATGAGCAGGGAAATCCAGCTGAAATCTGATAGGCAGCTGCTCAATTATTCGTTTGTCAGATCCAATACATGTACCATGCTCCTTGTTTGGACATTCGTAACGATATGTCATCAAGTAAAAATTTCTAAAAAAAAATAGTTAGATACACCAGATTTAATATAAATATGTATACCGGGGAACAAATAACTTACTCATGCACATCCACAATTTTTCGCGCCTTGGGGTCATCCAAAAAACTTTTCTTGTTCAAGGGGTTTGTGCAACCTGGAGTTACGCACTTCAATTTATCATCTCTAGTATTTAACAATGCATGAGGCAGCCAAATAAATACTTTAGGCAAATAAAGGGCTTCCGGGGAGGGCCTTTTTGACAAGGCGAAGTTTGACATCATAGGATTGATCCAGTATGTACCGTTCTTGTACGGATTACGCACATCACATTCTAATTGGATTTTTTGAAGATACTTATCCAATGGACCACCCTTGGTGATTTTGCCTGCATCTTCATCAATATTCAAAAACTCTTCTTCAGTTATTTCATACTCCTCTTCCACAATCGCACTGTAAAATATACAGTTAATCTAAAGTCCCAATTATTTATATAGGCCTAATCTATAAACTCTTACTCGTCGGTGCTTTCTTCATCCACAAGGTAATGTATTCCTTCGACCTCGGACGTAGCGCTTTGCTATAATTAGAAAATATGTTTTTAGCTTGATTCGACTAAAATAATGTTGGGAGTTTACCTCAACTTGTACACTGTTTGGTATTATGGAATCTCCGGAAGATGTGGATACTTCAGGTTCATCCAACGACCCTTCATGGACAAGAGATCCATCTAGGGTACTTTGATCATCAATTACTTCACATTTTTTTGATAAAAAATTCAGAATTGATGTATTCCTCTTGGGAAGAGTAGACTTTCCAAGACTTTTTTTTGTCGGTTTCATTTAATATGTAATTGAAGAGAGAAAAGTGTTATGTACAGCATTTAAATCAACATTTATAGTGATTGATCCTCGTGGCAATATCCACTGCGGGTACGAAAGTTACAGAAAATACAGACATTTAATTGGCTCTGAATCTCAACTTACAGAAATTTAAGAGAGAAGATTGGCTTGAGATTGAAATTTACAGAATTTATTAAAATTTGGTTGGGTGAAAAAACTACAGCCATAAGGAGAGAGCCAAATATTATTGTCACACTTATTTTAGTAGAAACTCCGTATCAATTATAAAACTTATTCAGAATCTCAATTTAATAAAGATCATCTTTTTACTACTTCATTACTAGTCTACATAACTATATCTATTATAAATCTTCTGACAATTGGTAGCACCAGTAAAAATATAATATTGAAATCGATCATTCTGTGCGAATGTCGTCGTCGTCAAGTAGTGATAAAAACATATTCGAGTATCCTACACATATAATTCAAGAAATAATCAAAGAAATCAAACGAAAATTAACAGTAACAGAACAAAAAACATTGGAAGAATTCATTACAACCAGAGGAATTATAATAGATAATAAACATAAACACACTAATTATAGCAAAACAGACAAGCTTACAATATATAAAGGAATTCACACAGTATTAAAACAATTTAAAGATTACAAAATTCAAAATCAAAAACCCATAAACGAGGACATTGAAATGGAGAATACAAATCAACCTCCAAAAACATACGCCGAAGGTGATATTATGCAACTCTTAACGGCTTTATTGCAACAACAACAATTACAGCAACCATCACAGCAATCTGATAATGGGCATGTTAAAATCCCAACACCACCCTTGTATGATGGAACAAGAGATGTGACCAAAATTGATAATTGGTACACATCTGTGGAACATTATTTAAACTTTAACAAATTTGACAAATCCCGATGGGTAACTTACGCCATATCATTACTAACTGATCATGCACGCTTGTGGTACTATAGAGTCAAGAAAACATATGATTTAACAACATGGGAAATGTTTAAAGCCCACGAGGCTTTTTCAAACCAAACCTCCGTTTCGGTAAAAATTTTGACCTTCGCTGCGCTGCGGTAAATTTTTGACCTGCACTATGGTTCGGTACGCTGCGCTTTGAAAAAGCCTCGTGCTGCCGCAGGCCTGTTTTTGAAATCAAAAACTTAACATATATTTATTAACCATGAAGCCCACGCGCCATTATAACTTAATCTACACTGCTGATTATCAGTTTGACACTGGAGAAAACTTTGATGTTTCTCATTATATGTTTAAATAAAAGACGATATCCCTAGACCCAGGCTAGAAAGTTGATCTACGCAAAAAGTATTAGTTGTTTATATATCTGATTAACTATTTTATGCGCAATGTTTTTGCTTCATAACGAAAGGCTTCATAATCCAAAATATTAATTTCAAAGGCGACCCCTCCATCGACCTAAAACAAACAATTTTTCAGTTCTTCTCGAATAATAACATACTGTTTGTGAAAACGTGTTCATACACTGTTTCTCTAACCTCGATAATATAATGTTTAATGCTATTGGCTGCTATACTGGGGCGAAGGGTAACCTTTGCCACAAAACCTCCATAGTTACTTTTTTTTGAATGTCTTTTTCAGTAAAAGTCACTTTTATATTATGACTCTCTCCAAAATAGTCAATTTTTATATAAACTCTTTTTTCAGTTTAATGCTTAATGTTATGGGTCGTATTCTTAGAAGGAGGGTTTTTCGCAGCCTCTTATTTTGTACCTCTGCTAAAAAATATTACGAAGTAAAAAAAAATAACGCTTTAAAAACATAGGGCTGTAAAAAAATTCACAGTATTAAAAAAAATTATACTTTAAGATATTATGCTGTAGAAAAAAAAAAGGTACATTGTTTTTCAGAAGGTAACAATTTCATGCTAATACTATGGGCCGTATTCTTGGGTGGAGGGGTTCCCCCTCCCCCCAAACCCCCCACCCCTCTTGCGGGGGAAACCCCCGCACCCCCAATTTTTTTTATCACTGCTTAAAAGTTACACTGCTAAAAAAAAAAAAAAATACTGTTTTATACGATATAAGCTCTTTCATGCTAATACTATGGGCCGTATTCTTGGGGGGAGGGGTTCCCCCTCCCCCCAAACCCCCCACCCCTCTTGCGGGGGAAACCCCCGCACCCCCATTAAAAATTCTAACTTTTGTAACTTTTGTGACTGAAAATTAGCTCGCCTTGTGACTGCGTAGTTACGATTCCTATTATTTTTATATAATAATATGGATATAGAATTTAAGCCGAAATATACTTTGCAATCGACAAGAGATAGACTCTTTGAACTTAAACAAACATCATCAGTCCAACAATATATCAATGACTTTCAAAATATTTTATTAGAATTGAATATCGCTGAGGATGAAGCAATGGACAAATTTTCGCGTGGTCTTAAGGATCAGGCACGTACACATGTATTATTGAAGGATCCCATCGATCTGGAAAGTATGTACCAATGTGCCCGAACATTTGAATCAGCCATACAATACAACCACTCTGCTCCTATTTCAAATCAGTCAGTTCCACCAACAAATGTTATTTTGGATGACCCCATGGATCTTTCTGTCGCCGCATTAAAGGAGCAAAATAAAATGTTACTCAATCTACTCAGCAGACAAAAATCACCCAATTTCAACAACAAAAACACTAACGCTTCTATTGTATGTTTTTACTGTAACAAAGTGGGACATAAAAAACACGAATGCCGTAATAAAAAATGGGATGAAAATCGTGGTATATTTCAAGCCAAACGATCAACTAATAACTATCGTACACAACAATCTCGTCCTACCATGAATAATTCACATCCAAAACCTAATAATTTTCGCCAACAGCTTAATGCTTTATTGGATGCTTATGACCCTCTTCATAATAATGGAAATAACAATCATAATGCAAAATCTTCTACCGCTGACACTTATCTTGATAATAAAAGTTTAATTGACTTATCTGATTTTGATAGTCAAGATTCTTATTCGTATCCTGTCCTAGCACCTAAAAGCATTGCTGAAACTCATAACTGCCTATCTCTTGACTGGTCCTTCTTAAACAATTTGGATAATGCTTCAAATGGGTTACCTCTATACCATGCCATGGTGGGTGGATCTAATTTTAAAGTTCTCATTGATAGTGGTGCCAGTACAAATTATGTTCATCCCAAATTAATATCACATGCATTAAATATTAACAATGTTGACAACCAAGCAGTTGAAACGGCGGATGGAAAGCAGTCTAATATCAACAAGCGAATTACATTTCGTATGTTTCTAGGCGATAAGCATGAACACCAAGAGGTTATATCGGCTTATGTATTTGAATCCAAATTTGACATCATTCTTGGTCGTAAATGGTTGAAAGATACTGCACCATTACCGGATTGGTTTGACGATACATGGGAAATCAAAGGTAAAAACACTAACAAAACAATTAAAATTCATCCTATCAAAATAGCAAATACAAGATCGATAAACACTATAAAAACTATTTCACACAAAGATACTACTAATCCCAATGACACTTTCAATGTTGACTACCTAGCCTCAGCTACGCAAGTGGCTCGATGGTTTAAAAAGGAACAAATAGAAGAATGTTTCGTAGTAAATTTTATAGATGAAGCCACTGGCAATAATGCAACAATCACTCCCATATCACCGATCTCAGCAGCCAATTTGCAATTAGATAAGGAATGGAAAGAAGAATTTGCTAAATTATACCCATACGCTTTTAAGGGTGATGTTACAGAATTACCACCACATAGACATACCAGAGATATTATTGTTACTGATCCACAAAATGCTCCGCCTATTTATCATCAACCATATCGTATGAGTCCACTTGAACTTACTGAATTGAAGAAACAACTAGCTGATTTAGAAAAGAAAGGATTAATTGTACCAACAGCATCCCCTTACGGATTCCCAATTTTATTTGTACGAAAGGCTGGAGCCAAAAATTCTGATGGCACACCAAAATTACGTATGTGTTGTGATTTCAGAAGTATCAACAAAATCACTATCGCACAAAGAATACCGATTCCAAGAATAGATGAATGTCTAGATCAACTACATAATAGTACATGTTTCTCACAAATTGATTTAATTGGCGCATTCAACCAAGTTCGATTGTCTGAATCCGATTCTCTGAAGGCAACTATTTCACATCGTTTCGGTCAACACAGGTTTTTAGTAGCGCCATTTGGATTAAAGAACTCTGGCCCATATTTTCAAGATGTCATCAATAAGGTTCTGAAACCTTTTGTCGATAAATTTGTAATCATATATGTTGATGATCTGTTGATTTATTCCAAAAACGAAATAGAACACAAAGATCACGTTAAACAAGTATTGCAGAAACTTGATGAAGCAAAATTTGTAATCAATATTAAAAAATCACATTTCAACATGAAAGAATTAACATTTTTAGGATACCATATTTCAAAAAATGGCATTTCCCCATCCCAACAAAAAACCGATGCAATTCGTGTCTGGCCTGTCCCCAAAAACGTACAGCAAGTTCGTCAATTTCTTGGCCTTACTCAGTATTATCGTCGATTTATACCAAATTTTGCCCATATCGCTTCACCCCTCACTGATCTAACTGCTGGTACTGGCTATAAAACGCGTTCAATTGTCTGGTCACCACAATGTCAAACTGCTTTTGAATTATTGAAAGATAAATTATCATCGGCTCCATTCCTACTGACACCTGATATGAATAAGCCATTCCGCATAGAATGTGATAGTTCCGATTTTGCTGCTGGCGCTGTATTATTACAACAAGATCAAGATGGGCAATGGCGACCATTAGCATTTGAAAGTAAGCGTTACAGTAAAGAGGAACGTGTTTATCCAGCTCAAGAACGTGAAATGCTAGCCATTCTAATTGCATTACGAAAATGGCGTTGTTTCATTGATGGAAAATCATACACTGTATTCACTGATCACCTACCCCTCAAATATTATCGTGATCAAAAACATCCTGTACCTAGATTAGTTCGATGGATGTCTGAAATTGAATTATACAATCCTGACATTCAATATAAGGCTGGTAAGGACAATATCATTCCAGATTTACTATCGCGTAGAGATGTTCCTGACTGCATCCCTGCAAATACATCTGTACAACCAAAATATCTTTATAATACTGTTACTACTAATAATTCTAAATCATTAAGCAAAGCCGTCAAATCTATTAAAGACGACCCTATTCAAGATTGGCCACTTTTATTTTTTCGCAATCCGGAGCAATGGCCTCCTTCCTTACATCAAGATTTACTCAAACAGCAACCTAAATTTTTAGTAAAGAATCAACACATATACAAATTATCCAAAACTCCCAAAACCGATGAGGTTATCGAACTCAAATTTATTCCTTTTCACCAACGTGCCGATTTGATCGATGATTTTCATGCTGCTTATGGACACCTTAGCCAAATTTCAGTTTATCATCAATTAAAATCCAGAATCTGGTGGCCTGGTATGCAACACGATATTACCGAGTGGTTAAAATTCTGTCCACAATGTCAACTTTCAAGTCGTTCAGAGAAAAATATTCACCATTCACCAATGAAACCTCTCGATGTTCCTCCTGCTTTCTCTCGTTGGCATCTTGATTTTATAGGTGAATTGCCCACAACAAAAAATGGAAACAGATGGATATTAGTAGCTGTGGATTACGCAACCAATTGGCCCATTATCCGAGCTCTCAAAAATGCAACTGGCGATGAAATCGTAAGATTTATCTATGAAGAAATTGTCTTAAAGTTTGGCAACCCTGTAGAAATTTTTTCGGACCGAGGTAAAAACTTTATGTCAAAGGTTCTCAAACAATACATGAACAAAATCAGATCAAAACATACATTCACCAGCGCATATCACCCAAGAAGCAATTCTAAATGTGAACGCCTAAATCAGATTATCAAAAATATGTTAAAAAAATATGTTAACGGTGACGTACATAGTTGGGACGAGTATATTGACACAACTACCTTTGCTTGTCGTATTCGAAAACATACAACAACAGGACACAGTCCATTCTTTCTAGTTTACGGTACACAACCCCGAATTCCAGGCGACTTTCACCGTCCATATATGAATGAAATTACCGAATTTGATGCTAATTTAATCACAGAAGATGCTCTTACACGAATACGCCACCTTCGCGAAGCCCGCTTTGTAGCTGAGGAGAACATGAGGATTCAAGGTATAAAGGATAAAGAAAGATGGGATAATTTGATAAAAGGTAAAGAGGTACAGATTTTCAACAAAAACGACTTTGTTCTACTTCGCAACGAATCCAAAAAGGGACTAGAATACAATTGGATGGGTCCATACCATTATCAATTGCAACACTGACTTCAACGTCTATCAAATCAAAGAAATTGAAGGTCAAATATACAGTTCCTGGGTCCACACAGACAGATTAAAGCCTATCAACATTAATAACTCCAACATTTCAGCCAGCTGGTATATTCCTCGTACTGCAAGAGCTCAATAAATATTACAACTTACAAAAAAAAAAAAAAAAAAAAAAAAAAAAAAACATATATAAAAATATATCTCACACTTATCAACCACAAAGACAACTCCCTCTTTATCATTTAAACATAATTATCTTATTAATCTTATACTTTGTATTTTTTTTTTTCCAAAATGTCATCGTTAGCTTAAATTTACAACATTTTAGGGAGGGGATATTGTCACACTTATTTTAGTAGAAACTCCGTATCAATTATAAAACTTATTCAGAATCTCAATTTAATAAAGATCATCTTTTTACTACTTCATTACTAGTCTACATAACTATATCTATTATAAATCTTCTGACATTATAACAACTATCACGACACTGACAATCAACATGTTTTGTACTCCGACACGACAAAAAAAAGCCTAAAAAATATAAAAGTTGTGCGCCCTCGGGGAATCGAACCCCGGCCTTCACCTTGGAAGGGTGAAATTCTACCACTAAACCAAGAGCGCTTTGATGTTGTTGTCAAGCCTGTAAATGTTGATGGATCGGATGCCTCAAAGAATCACGTGACTAGCCGGGTTAGTCCGACCCGAAGTCCGGACCTTGACGTAGACATGCCTCTAGAAATCGAACTTAGGCTTAAGAAGACCAAGAACCAGAAAAGGAGATTTGTACCAGTCAAGAATAATCACATGAATAGGAAAAGGCCCAAACCGAATAACACCACTTAAATGTATATACATAACGCCACTTCGGGTTCACCTATTTCACATCAACAACCTGTTTATATTACTCATCATCATTACTATTATTACTATTATTACCATCACCATACCTTATTATTATATTTATCACATCACCTATATCTTTACATTTAGTATATATATCCCTTAACATTAGAACAATAAACCATTATCTTCTATTTTAGTATTAAATACTTATTTACCTATTTCCCCTTCTAATTAACCACTGAGAGTTGAATTAGAACTATATTGAAACTTACATTGTTGTCAAGCTTGTAAATGTTGATGGATCTAATGCCTCAAAGAATCACGTGACTAGCCGGGTTAGTCCGACCCGAGGTCCGGACCTTGACGTAGACATGCCTCTAGAAATCGAGCTTAGGCTCAAGAAGACCAAGAACCAGAAAAGACGATTTGTACCACTCAAGAATAATCATATGAATCGGAAAAGGTCAACGCTGAATAACACCACTTTATTATATACAACATAACGCCACTTCGGGTTCACCTATTTCATATCGATAACCTGTTTATATTATTCATCATCATTATCATCATCATCATCATCATCATCATTATATTTATTATATTTATCACATCACCTATATCTTTACATTTAGTATATATACTGTATCCCTTAACATTAGAACAATAAACCATTATCTTCTATTTGAATATTAAATACTTCTTTAACTACTTTCCCATTCTAATTAACCACTGAGAGTTGAATTAGAATTATATTGAAACTTACAGTGTTGTCAAGCCCACAATTGTCCATGGTTCTGATGCTTCTCTAAGCCACATTCCGACCCGGACTCTTGCACCCGACCCGGACTCTACCATGGACGTTGAAATGCCTCTGGAGATCGAATTTCGATTAAAGAAAGCTAAACTTCTAGAAAGGAAGTTTGTACCCAAGATAACCAATGCCAATAGAAAACGGCCAAAGAAGTAACACCACTTTATTATAAATATCACAACACTGCTTCTACATTCAATAACCTGATTACTTATATTTATCACAATCAATCTTTATATCTATCACCATACTTTTATTATATTATCACCATACATATCAACATTATATCATCACATTATTATCTCATTCTATATATTCCCCAAACTAGTATAAATAGCTCCTAGCTTTGTATCAAATAAACATTATCTTCTATTTTATAATTTCAAGTACTTGCTTACTTACTTACTGATTAACCACTCAGAGTTGAATCTTACATACACTACTGTTGAGGATGTCATAGATTATAATAAAAGAATCATCACATTTTACATAATAATGGATGATCATGTATAAATATTCATGGCTTACACTTCGCCCCATTTGTTATCATCAGAACCGTTGGTGTCTGTGCACCAGGTGATTTGCCTTGTGACGAGTAAAATATTATAATACCACAAAAGTATAGTACAATCCCATAGGCGGAATATTCGGTTACTGAATATTACACGCACTAAACTTTCTCTTTGGCATTTACGTAATGTCACCTGCGGAGATGAATTTAGATCCTCACGTACTTTTGTCTTTACTTTGTAAGGCAGGAATTACTTCATAACATATTTATTTAAACAGACATTACGTATAACATTATATCATATTTCTCTAACGCGTCACATATATTATCCGAAAGCCATCTAATCATTTAGTATAAATACCTGTAGTTTTTGCCAGTAGAATTCCCAAATCGAAATTTTCTTGAAATAAAAGATATACACAGTTCTAACAGTATTTTCTTTTGTTACCTTAATTTACATTTTATCTCCATCCCAAACAACTACTTAACCTACTACAAGACTGATAGTGTTGTTTGTACCAGAATGGTAGAGATGCCTACGATGAAAGTACCAAGCAGTCCGACTCGCACCATTCCGGTAGACACGGACATCGACATGGATATTCCGGTAGAACTAGAAATCAGGCTAAAGAAGACCAAATATCAGAAGAGGAAGTTCGTACCACTTACTAAAAACAATACAAGGTCAAAGAAGCGGAAACAATAATAACACCACTTTTATTAAATCAATATCATACCTCTCGGGATTACTATCTCTTCATCATATATATTAAACAGGTGCTCAACTTATCAAGACATCACCTGTTCATACAATTACTATATTCATTATCACACTATCATTTATCTCAAGTATAAATAACCAACTTGTATTATTAATAAATCATTATCTTTTATTTTGACATTAAATACTTCTTTGACTATTCTTTATAATTAACCACTGAGAGTTGAATTATAATATACCTTGAAACTTACAGTGTTGTAATCCTCAGATGTCTAGTTGACCCTTACGTAATAACCTAGCACGTGACTATCACGTGAACCTATTCCTATTGGCCAGAAGAGTACTCTTCAAAGTACAAGTACAAAATAAAGTATGAGATAAAAGATAAAGATTTACTAATTATAATGTGGGGTTATTTATACTATCTAATTTGATTGATGTTTCATATGTGTGTAATTGTTTTATGCTAAATTAGTTTATGGCTTTGCTTGTTTGTTCTTATGACATATAGTTTTGATTTCTTGTTTGGTCTTGCTTTCGTGACCTTTGGTTTAAACCTTCGTTTGGGTCTTTTGAGTTCCATTGCGTCATAGTAGTTCTCGGTACCGAGCTGTTGTGCCGGAACTATTTCATTGGCCGGATTGGTTCTGACAGTGTTGTCATATGCTTTTCTGGTTTTGTCGGTTGTTCAAATTGAGCCGATCACATGACTTTCACGTGAGCGCGTAAACCTTCGGCCGAAGCGAGAGTCGTTTTTTATCCTTCTGGTAAATCCTCTTTGGTTGGTGTGGAATGTCGGGATGAGGTGAATGTAAGGTGGTTTTGTTTTCGTTTTTCTTGGTGTTTGTCTTTGTTTCCTTTGTGTTTTTGCTCTCGTGCAAGTCTTGCCTCACCTTTGATATTCGTACTTCCCTTGTAGTGACACTGTAGGTCGTAAAGAGTAATACTTTGTGTCTGAGCACAAGTTTAGATTCAGCTCGTTTTGGTCAATTGTGCTGCAGGTCACCAATTTGTACTCAGTGCGAGGTGATATATTTCTGTTGTCTGTGTCTGTGTTCGTGTTCCTGTTTTCTTGGTCTCTTCTCGTGTTGCTGAAAAATCGAAAAATCCAAAATAGAAAATAAGACAAAGTATTAACCAGATTGCAAAAAGGAACTAAATTTTATTGAACACAAAAATAATGATTTCTTTTATACATAATGAATACAACTAAAACTACAAGCGGGACCCTGCCATCGTGGGTAGATTATATCCAAATATTGTTCAAGCTGTCAATAAACCCGCAAGGAGCAGTAAGGAGAATATAATAAACAACCCGTACTTGAATAGGCAGTTGGTGTTACGTGAACTCTGAAATTACCAGCTGACATATGATAAATATGACAGCAGTGAGAATACTGACCTAGTATCGCTAGTTACAATATCAATTAGATAACAGTCACCGGTTAAAAAAATGTTAAAAAAGGGTCTAATTGAGAATGGCAAAAACTATCACACTGACAAAAGTGGTAGTTTTTATCTACCTACCCTGTAAAAAAACTAGCTGCTTAAAACTCACATGCCAAAAAATGCTTATATAAATGAGAAAGAATAGCATCCCCACTGGATTAACATGTACGAATTTCTTTAAAAATCACATAGATGATATCTAGATCACCTGCAAATTAGATTCTACTGTAAATAATCCTTTACTATGTGCTATAATAAATAGGTTAGGTAGATACAGCATACGTTCTAATTCAAAATCCCGCTAAGAAGCTGTATAAAAAACTAAAACTTTGAAATAAGGGTAAACAAATATAAGGCTGATGTACCGAAATTGTATAAAATTACATTAATGCAATTCACCCCCAAAAGAAGGGAATTATGTTCTGTAATTTCGCTTTTTAGGACAGAATGTCATTTTGGGTTTTAAATAATGTCACACTGGAAAAAGATAATGACCCCCCAACGAAAACGATAACATCGTCATCAGTATGTTATGCATGAATAGTGCATAAATTAAATACACCGTATATATTTCTAAAAACCGAAATTCCCCTTCTTTCTCTCATGTACTTTTTTAACAAACATATACCTCTAGCGCATAATGTTGATGTCTTACGAAGTAAACTCTATGTATAAGACAAAATTGTGTTGTACGATAAGCAAGATTTTTTAAAGTCGGTCAGTCTTTCTCTCCCTTCTCTTAATTTTACATAAAAAATAAAATAAAAACTTATGCCAAAAAGCAAAAACACTCCTAACCGTGGATACGATCCTAGACTTCTACCTTCTGGTCA
Organism: Mucor mucedo; assembly: GCF_025094135.1. Lineage (NCBI taxonomy): Eukaryota > Fungi > Mucoromycota > Mucoromycetes > Mucorales > Mucoraceae > Mucor > Mucor mucedo. The sequence goes on along the minus strand of NW_026252306.1, from coordinate 19,542 downwards.
TTGTTTTTGTATGTATGAACCCTATGAAAGCTGCGATGTATTGGAACTCAAGCAGGATTACGTATATGAATTTCTTGACGAGGGTGGAGTTTGTCCTTGCATTATAGAGAACAACAAAAAATTTAAAAATAGGATTAACTACTTAAAAAGAAAAGCAAAGAAAACTGGTTCCTCATTCTGTAAACCTGGTCCTAGAACTGAAAGAGTATATGATATGAGCGCTTTTGATGATGACGATTCAGACTATGGTGATGGTGATAACAATGATGATTCCTTTGGCTACTGCGATGTAGCATCTGACGACAGTATTGAGCAGGATCATATAAGATCACGCGATGATGAAGAACAGCAACAATATCAGCAACAGCAACAACAGCAACAACAGCAACAACAGCAACAACAGCAACAACAGCAAGAAGAAGAAGAACTATCACCCGGCGTCGAATACTTTAATACTAGACCAAACAAATCTAAATCTAGTATTACAACTGACAGCTGGAACAAGTACAAAATATTTTATAGGGATCAATACTTGACCTCTATGATGTATGGTATCGAAAAGCCCACGGCAGTAACATTGCGACAACTACCAAGAATTATTAACCACAGTTTAAAATGCAACGGAGAAGCAATGTTTAGTCAAGTAAAAGTATATTATCAACACGGTATGTCTTGAATGCAAAATATCTATTTTTTTTAAAAAAAAAAACTAATTATGTATTGCGGTTACTGGTAGCCCACAAGATTGAAACAATAGAGCATTGTCACTGTAGAAATTTGTTGAAGACTATGATGCAAATGCAAATAATGCCCAGCTCTCCGAAGAGACAGATTGTTGGTGTATCCTTCTCTCTTTTGAGAGAAATAAAAGACATGCAAATGATAAACAAGGTCTCGATTCATGGTATGGCAGCATACCTGAACAAAGTAATTGGGTGCCTGATGTATGTTTTTATGTATTATTTCCATACGAAAATTATGGCTCTTTACTAATTGTAAAATTAGAGCTTTATTCCTCTTTCTAAGGCAGTATTAAGTAGATCGTACTATATCCACTCTCGCCTTGAACAATATGCCGAAGAGTTTATCCAGGAAAGGTTTGAGATTAGTAACCTGCTACCAACGGAGTGTAGTGCATGCACGATAGGTGATACGTTAAATTAAAGTACTATTGAGACAAAAGAAAGCGCATTCTCAATCTTATTAGAACTCGGAACGTATTATGGTTACTATGGATGCCAATTTCTCGTTGAAGCGTCAAAAACGCAAAAACGAGAATACGGCCGAAATCTTTGCGCTTAAGGAGGAAAGTCGTCTTTGGTGCAAGCAAGAGTTTGTTGATAAGTTTGCTACGACGAATGAAAAGAAGAAAAATGAAATTAAGAAGGTTTTGTATTCAGTTACAACACAGTTATTGAGATTACTAAAGTTTTTATTCGACTTTCCTTAGTGTGATCTTTCACTGTTGGAAAGAAATTTTAAAGCATCAGCAGATGCACGAGACAAATCTAATGTGTTCGATGAAAACGGTCTTTTTATTTGTTCTTGTGCTAGGCATGGAATTGTCAAGCATATTTTTGATGTGTTTGAGGGAGAAGGGTAAGCACAAAATAATGATAAAACCACAGATCATGCTTTTCTTTACTAATGTTAAATTACATTAATGTGTAAAGACACAAATTTGCTCTAGCTTCTGTAGCCCTGGTAGAACAAAACAATTCAGAAAAACTTCCTATTGATATCATGTATGATATATGTTGCTTGGTACATCCATCATTTAAGGTAATACATTTAGGAGATTTGAATGAACTACTTAGCTTAATCAACATCCCGAAATTCTTTTGTATTAAGAGACTTTTTCCTTTCTTGGAGGAAAGGGAATCCCGCTTTGCGGTAAGTGTATTTCACGCTTTCGCGCATATTTGGGAATGTCAAGCTCTTTTTCATCCTCGATATATTAAAGGGTGGGGCTATACTGACGGCGAAGGTAATTAAAAGCAAAAATAATATATTGCATACAATGAAAACTACACAATAAAGATATTAATCTTACATTAATTAGGCGTAGAAAGACATTGGTCTTACTTGGATGGATTTGTTTCGATGACCAGAAGTATGGGAAATCCAACCGAAAACAAATAGTTACTCAGGCTGTAATTCACTTCACGATTACAAAAAATTTGAAAATGGGTAACATAATTACAATGAGGACATAATTTTACAGCAGATTAACAAGTAAATTTACATCGATGTCATTTTTCGTAGGGACGTACCTCGTAGAAAAATGGAAAAATGCCAAAGCTCTGCATAATGATGCCCTGAAAGTAATTGGTATTGACCGTATTAAATACGTCGAGTATGAGGAAGCATGGAAGACCGCTGTAGCAGTAAAAAGCGGAATTTATACAGATAGTTCGTCTTCTGCTGGAAGGCTGATTGAAATAGCCAAATTGATGGCACAAATTCGTGCTGGTGTTTTGGGTATCAGTGTTCAAAGAAAAAGACTAAGTCGTAAAGGTAAAAAAATAAAATAGAATTCTCTTGAATTTCAAATTTACTTACCATACTATTTTATGATTTCTGAAATCAATTTTTTGTATTTCATCATATAGTTGGTAATGCATTGGCACAAAAAATTACTGCCACTATTTCTCCTGCCATTGCCAAAGTGAAATCATGTATTGAGGAGTTTAATACATTTTTTCCCGAGTCCGGTATGTAAAAGATACAAAATACAAATAGTAAAACTATTATAAATAAGAAAATAATATTTAACGCTGTAAATTTATGGTACATATAGACCATTTGCCGGCCGATCAAATATGCAAGTCTTTGCAAAACAATAATCAGGAAGGCCGAAATTTATTGGAAAGTTTTGGTCTTTCAATTACAGACAAAACTGCAATGTGGATTCAGTGGTGCCGTGCTGAAGAGGAAATGGATATTGTTCAGGTATAGATATACGATACGTGATAATAACTATTTATATATTGAGAAATTAATGGCGATCCAGGGAGAAATTCAAAGATTATGGCAATATACAAGAAACTTCGAAAAAAATATTGAAGATTTACTATGCAAAAATCCACTCGTTGATCTTAATGACTATGAAAAAGGAGCCGCTAGACTTATAGAATTATATTACCTTCCTTTAGCAAAAGATTGGAGAAGGAGAACAGCAGATGATTTGTCTAGTTATGTTGGAGATTCTAACGATCTTCCTATGGAAATTAACGATGAAGAAGATTCGGGAGATTCGTACAATGATGCATATTATAACGATGAGTAACTATATCGCCCATTCATCTATCTTTTTGAACTTTATGCTTTTTAATTTTTTTATATTAAATTTTTTTATGACCCCCCTTTTTTATGCTTTTGTTAAAATTCTATGCTACTGCCACTTTTATTTTACTCTCTTTTATATACTATGCTGTTTTATACATGTATGCCGTTCTCTAATTACTTATACCTTTATAATATACACTTAATAATACGCACTCAAAGTAGTTTTTTAATCATATATAGATTGTCTCTGATTCCATAACTTATGTAGAAGTAAGGATTTAAAATTGGGGCAAATAGCTTATTACTGCTTCAATAAACATTTTGTTATAAAGTAAATGATCAACTAATTTAAAAATCTAAATAATTACACCCATCTACTCAGACATACTGAGGCTATTATGTATGAAACTCAAGGTTATGATAGTACTATTTTTTATTTAGTATGTCCTCCATAAATGTATTCCGTTACTCATTGCAAATTAATTCAATTATTCAAGTGAATATTATAAAAAATTGAGATTGTGACGAAAATACTATTAATTCAACTACGTATGTCTTATAAAAAGTAATAACTTCTATTTACAAAACCATCCTTCTGAGTTCGTTAAAAATAAAGAAGAAAAAGCATTTATTTTAAATCTTTTCGCGGTATTATACAATGTTAAAGTCTACCAGTTACTACTGTTTCTGTTGGAATCAGACAGAAATTATATAAAGTCTTACTCATGTCCATTTGAGTTTTGAATGAAGGCTGTACAATAATAAGATTAGCAACACATCTGAGCTTTTAATGTACTGATGTAAATGTGATTATATAAACTGCGTGTATAGAAAACTTTCATATATTCAAAGACAAGCTCATAATATATTTAAAAGGTTTATCATAAGCAGAAATAACAAAACCATTAGAGCTACATCTATCATGCTTCTTTACATTTCCTATTTTTGTTTATTCTGCTTCGAATGTCATAAAATATTTAGCAAGTACAGCGTTTCCAGCTATTTAAACAAGTTCTTGAAGAGTATATACATATGTATAAGTGTAATAACTATACTTAATCCAAATTTATTATATTTCTTGTAGACAACTCAATGGTCCCTAACTTTGATTTATTTCTAAATGACAATGAAATGTATACCTGGCTTTTAACATAGCACACAAAGATAAAGACTCATATTTGAATCTCTATTCTAATGGTCATTTGTCACAAATACCTTAGTATGGTGTACAATGATTTAGGATAATTATTATCGCAATAAATGAATAGCCCATTAAATTTGTCAACTGCAGTAATACTATTAAGTTATAGACACTATTCAAACAATAGTCCGTTAGAACTAGGACGATGTTCATCTATTCCCCTTCAGTTAAACACAGATTTAATATATAAAAGTAACACATCACTCACGGAATAAGCCAACACTTATATGGCAGACTTTGTTTTATCTAATATCTCGCAATTGATTCATAACAACATTTTGCTTATTCAATACCAATATCCCATGTAAAAAGTGACAATATCCGTTCTCTTAATTTTTTTGCAGCAATTATATTCCTTCGATCAATTGAACCATCAAATCCTGTCTAGATCACTAATTCTATAGACAGGTCTAATTGATAGACAACATAAACACTTATTTTATTGCCAATCCATTATCCTATATCACAAGGGTTGACAAACCAAAGCATGAAGTTTATCTACTAAATCTTTCTTTAAATTTGCTGTTATTATCATTCGTCTATACTAGGAACGTCGTAACTATAAAATCAAGGTACGGTACAAAAATTTAATTTATGCGATCAAAAATAGGAATAAAAAAGGTATGCTGCACATTCCTCATATTAACAAACAAACTTACATTACACAAACTTCGGAATGTTTTTAATATCTACCACTGATCGTATAAATACAGTAAAAAATTTCAGCTTTCGCCTTTTTCTTCTTTCCCATTTTACGTGTACATTCCTCTTTATCTAATATGAACTAAATAATTAAGAAGGTAAACTAAGTAAACATTTGTATCTACAATTATTCGGGAAGATTAACTTACACTTTGTTCAAATAGTTATTATCTTCTCAAAAATGCGTATTCTTGTAAAACGTTGTTTTTTGTGTGGCACAGATCCTATCTCTCTGTCGGTAAATATTGACAAGGTATGTTTTACAGTTGTTCTCATTTTGTAAGCCCATACTAAAACTACTCTTCATTCTGATTTAGCCTGCTATGTGTTAATCATTTTGTGGTGTAGTTTAATATGACTCGTCGCTGGTCCTTACGATTTCGCCTTTCTATGGAGTTACTGAAAGTATGCTTTGTTGCTTTAGCGCTCTCTTGCTGCTGGTTTTTAGCAGCTGATTAAGGGTCCTATTTCTCAATCTGTTGAGAATTATTTGAAGTGCTATTCCAAGTTAAATGGGATGCAATGACTATTAAATCCATATTAATAACTTTGTATGACATCACAATAAAGAACATATTGTATTTTTAAAATCATACATTCAGCAGCATATACTGTTTATATATATCTTAATAAGACGTGTAATAGGATTGCTAAAACCTCCCATAAAGCCGTTTGTTTCCCTCCTTACTCTTGAAAACGTGGTTCAGTTTTATTGCATTCTACCTGATCCTATTTGAGATGTTTATTTTCCATCTTCGTAACTCAAAGATGCAACAAATCATTTTAGCTGATCAACGTATTGTACTTTAGAGGTTTTCTTTAAAATGAATAAAAATTTGCGCCGATGGAGATTGTTGTAGAAACTTAAAAAAAAAAAAAAAATCGCGGTCATTTATGAATTTAGCTAGGGCAAAAATTTGTTTATTTAGTCGGAACGACACACAAAACACCGCTTTTTATGGCGTCAAGAATAATTTGCAGATCTTCTACTTTCACATAATCGATTCTTTATTTCCAATAACCCCATCCGGCCAACTTAAAGTTCATAAATCCTTGTTCGGTTGTAACTTGATCCCAGGGTACAGTTTCCAGCTTACTAAGTTTCGTTGCTTTTCCTAGATACAGGAACTTTTTAAAACACTGGTCATTTAGACATTAACAACTACATACTTAAGCTCTCCCTCAACAACCCTCTAATATCCTTTTTCAAAACTAACTTCATTTGTGTGCTATTGCACAATCGTCTTTTTGAGCTTGAAGGCTCGCTCTGGACTGTAAAATTTATATAAGGAACTGTTTGTAAAAACGCACCTACGCATACCTTCGGAATGGTCGACAACTTGCCTGGGTCGCTTACTCACTATATATTCCGTAAGAGAGGTGTGTTAAAGAAAGATTGATCATGATATAATGACAGAATTTACCGCATCTACTCTCGGACACATTGCGTAGAACAAATTTCTGAAATTTGAGAGCCGTATTAGTCTTGTCGTTTTCTGTGGATTCAACCTCATACTTCCGTGCTAGACCTAATAAAATAGATTTGAAAGTTTTAACATGCCCTGTTAAGTCAAGTACAAAAAAGTTACCAGAATTCATAAACTTAAAACATCCCATCTTCATTGTTTGATCTTCAAATGCGCCATACATAATAACGTGAATACGATGATTTTTATGCAGCTATTTTATTTTCTCATTTACATCTTTCAGATCATCATCTGCAGATGTATTAGCTTTAACTCTTTTTTGAGAAAGCTTGTAAACCTCAAATCTTTCCATAATTTCACACATTTTATCTCTTCTATCAGGATCATCTGAAAGCTCAAGGTAAGCTTCCCTGGCCTTGTGGATATCGCCTTCTAATCAGTGATTATATGTTTTCAGTGTTAGGACAAATTAAAGACTCGACTGGTAAAATCTTACTAAATTTATCCTTATACGCATGTCTAAACGCATTCCACTCATTTGATCCCCGTTTTTCTTCAGAACAAGAAGATATAATTCTTTTTTTCAAAGAAGGGCAGAGAGTGGCGGCAATAGTTCCCATAATTTCAACTTCCGTGGCAGTATTTGCGAATTGGAACAAAAGTCGTCCTGAAGCTTTTTGACTTGAGCCAAATAGCCGTTAAACTCTTCAATGAATTCTTGTCCAAGCGAGTGGCTGTTAAAATCAATAAAAGTGCCCATCATGATGTGTAATATTTGCAATGAAAAGCGCTTGACTGAATAAATTTCCTCTTCGCATAATTGTAAATGTATAATTTTTAATTTATGCATGCCAATGCAGAACATAATAACTCTTAATCTAGAAATCACGGCCAATTGCATATGTTCTTTTATTCATTCTTATTATGACGATAGCTGTGATTATGGAAAATGACAGTCTTTGGAATGCGACAGTTTTAGTTTGTGCTAATTGACTTATCAAAGATGTTATAGCCACGATTATTCCAACTCACCAGTTACCAAAATTACGAGTAGGCCTAGCATTCCTTACGTTGCCAATAAATGCAGTAGTGTAAAAAGAGGAATAAACAATATACACACACTCGTGAACTATTAGATTCTGTCGTCTACTCAAATTTAACAAAAATTAAAAAAATTTTACGATAAGACGGTATATTTGTGGACCTGGAACTGTGTCTAATGGTTGTAACCAGGAATGCGTTATAGACATAATACAAAAAGTGTTTGGACTAGACATACGCACATATTATATTAAAAACTATTAGATTATCAATAATATTTGTACCTATAAAATGATAAGTAATAGGTAAGATAAATAGCAGTTGAATGGAATTATGAAAAAAAAAATATGCGTAGGAAAAAGTGAGAAATAAAGAAAAGAAGGACAAAGTAAAATGAGAAGGAAAAAAAAAAGGAAGAAAGGTTTTGAATATAGCCTCCGTTTATTTCGGGAATTTTGATCAAGAATGTATGCAAACAAGTATTTTTTTTGGGGGGTGTGGGACTTAAACTGACTAAACAATGCCCATACAGCGTAATTGAAATTGAATGTTGTGATTTCCTTTTTAAATCGAAATTTCGCATTAGCTACCTGTAATAAAAAACCCTGCAATTCCAAGTTTCATGTGATCGTAACTTTTTGAAATTACACCTTGGTCGAAAGAGGGCGCATAGGATTCTAAGTTCCATGCACGAATAGACGAAATATTTATGTGATAGTTTTTGAGTTTTAATTCTAAGGTAACTGGTAGTCTGTTGTGTAGACTATTTTGGAATACCAGCCATTTTGGCATGAGAGCAATTCACACAAATCAGTGATAGGCCATAAAGTTATTGCTTAAAATCAATACATTTTTAGTAAAACTTTTGGGATAAATATACGTGTCTCCACATAAAAAGAGAAATTTAACTACCAGAAACCATGAATGGGAACATTCATGAATAAGTAAAAAACAGGCACACAGAGGTAGTTCGATCTTAAGCTGTTAGTTTTTCTCACATTAATAGTTGACAACTACCATTCAAATTTTCCGTGGTAGTTTTAATTTCACCTCAATTAGAGCTCCTTTCAACATTTTTTTTACTTGTGACTATTATCTAATTGATAGTGGAACTAGCGATATGTGCTTGAATCGTCGTAGCACAAGCGTATTACCTTAGCTAAGGTGTATTTACAGCTCGCATACAACAGTTGCCTCGTTTATCTTGTTCACACAAGATTTGATTACTGCAATTTCGATCCTGACATCTAGTCTTACGTGTGATATACACCCTCTTTACAATAATAGTATTAATAATCTTCTTATTTTGCTCTTGCAGTACAAGATTGTGATAACTATGGGTCAAGAAATAAAATGAAACTTTTGATAACTTTATTGTTTTTTTCTATAATAATAAAAAGACAAGAAGGATCCGTCTAGATGAATAGTTAATTTCTGCTTTTATATGAGGTTATTAGAAGTCACAATAATGTCAATTGTTGTGGATTGTGATCGTGTAACCTAATTCGACTACGGTATAATATGGCTAAATACCACAAAGATGTCGTGCTTAAAGAATAATCTCATGTAATCACAATTAATGTAAAAGATATAAAAGGCCCTCAAAAAGCTAGAATCTTAATAAATCTTATCTTATTTTTATCTCTAAATTTCAGACCTGCGTGTAGTTTTGTATACTATTGGTTTCTCGCTTAATTGAATTATTTCTATTAGCCGTCCAATAACGTAGGTGTATTATTGCAATAATGAATCGTTTGTCGAAACATATTAACATGACTATTTATTTGCTGGGCAATATAGTCTGCTGCTACCTATCATTGATTGCCTTATTATCGTTTGAGAACACTTCCCATTGTCCAACCGACAATAACCCGAATAAAAAACATATTCATATCACATTTTGGAGACCACGCCGTGATCTTTTAAATTTAATCTGCAATCTATTACTATTTTCATTTGTTGTCTATCTCGTTTCTCGTACTTCGTTCTACAAGTATATTACTATGGTCTCGCCTTCAAGCTCTAAATCATCCAACACAAGTGCTCCCTTGCAAGACGTTCGCCAATCCATGAACGCTGCGTCTGCTAGTCGTATTAGCAAGTTTCTGGCCAAACCTGAGGTTTTTCGTGGCGATGCGTCCAATCCAATGGTATGGTTACACTCCATGGAGAGAATTTACAATTGTATAAATTTCTCTGACGAAGAAATGATTATCGTTTTAGCCTCTTACTTCGCTGGTCCTGCTGCCGTGTGGTGGAACGTAATCAAATCAAGCGTGAAAATGTGGGAGAATTTTGTCACTTAATTTACCATTCAATATGTTGAGGATGTAATAGATTATAATAAAAGAACCATCACATTTTACATAATAATGGATGATCATGTATAAATATTCATGGCTCACACTTCGCCCCATTTGTTATCATCAGAACCGTTAGTGTCTGTGCACAAGGTGATTCGCCTTGTGACGAGTAAAATATTATAATACCACAAAAGTATAGTACAATACTATAGGCGGAATATTCGGTTACTGAATATTACACGCACTAAACTTTCTCTTTGGCATTTACGTAATGTCACCTGCGGAGATGAATTTAGATCCTCACGTACTTTTGTCTTTACTTTGTAAGGCAGGAATTACTTCATAACATATTTATTTAAACAGACATTACGTATAACACTATATCATATTCCTCTAACGCGTCACATATATTATCCGAAAGCCATCTAATCATTTAGTATAAATACCTGTAATTTTTGCTAGTAGAATTCCCTAATCTAAATTTTCTCGAAATAAAAGATATACACAGTTCTAACAGTATTTTCTTTTGTTACCTTAATTTACATTTTATCTCCATCCCAAACACAATATGCTTCTAGAACTCAAAAGGATGAATGGTGGGAAGAATTGGAGAATATACAACAGGGTCCTAATCAAAGTATCGATGACATCAAATTCCGTATCATGGAGTTAGCTACCTTGTTAGGTGTACCTGATTCTGCAAAAATTCGTTATTTTATGCGTGCGATTAACAAATGTATTGCTTTACGTGTATCTGACATCAATGCCTCTTTGTCTGACTGGAGTGAAGTCACTAATTCAGCCAAGCGCATTGAAATGAATGACAACAAGTACGGTGATGTACGCCAAGTGGTGGAGAGCAAGGTACCTAAGCGTGTAGAATACCAAGAGCCTGTAGGTTTACGTACTGGTGGTGATGCGGCTAGCGTAGTTTCACTTAATTCAGTTGCCTCAACAGTTGAAAGACTCTGTCAAGGTTTCGATGCTCTACAATTGCAAATCAATACTAATGGCAACAGCGTTTCTGGAAGTGTTCGTAGTAAAACCTTGTACGCATTGCGGAACCTGCTACCGTGGTGTCGAATTGGTCACCGTTATTCTGAATTTTTTTTTCGATCTCAGATTTTTTGAAAAATGAAGGTGTTTTTCAAATTGAATAAGTTATTAATAAAATGTCATCTTAATATTGTCGAAATTTGAACAGAGCAAGTTTAACAGGTGTACTTTAATAATAAATGTTTTTATTTTAAAAATTAATACTTTGTGTTACCACCTTTGGCTTTTATCACAGCCTTACACCGGGAGTTCATACTTCCGACCAATTTCTCTAAAAAAGTTTTGGGTATATCATACCACTCATCACGGAGAGCTGCTTCTAACTGATTGATATTTTTTATCTGATATCTACGACCCTCTATGCGTCTCTCCAAGTAAGCCCAGACATGCTCGATTGGATTGAGGTCTGGGCTTTGGGCAGGCCAAAAATCGAACCCTTCAACACCACATCTCGCCTTGTACCAGCTTGCATAGCTGCCAGTGTGACAGGAAGCGCCATCTTCTTGGAAAATAAAGTTCCTGGATGTTTCTGCAGTTACATTTTCAAGCCAGGGGAGGAAGTGATTGGACAAACAGTCGATATACGCTTCTTGATTTATGATGCCTTTCATGACAACAGTAGGTCCTAACCCCCCAGCCCAAATACATCCCCAAATCATCACGGAACCGTTCCCAAATTTTACTGTTTTCTCAACAAGATCTGGATGATATCTTTTTCCTTCTTTTCTGATCACTCGGACCCTTCCATCACTGCCTTGGACGTTAAACTTCGACTCATCTGACCAAATAACGTTTTCCCACTGTTCTGGTGTCCAATTCACTTTGTTTTTGGTCCAAGCGAGTCTTCTGTGCATGTGTCGAGGCGTCAACTTTGGTACATACGCTGGGGAGTAAGAGCCAAACCCATTGAGAGTGGCATACTTGCTCAAAGTCTGTCGATGTATGTCGATACCGGCGGTCTTTAATTTCTCTTTGTGAACTACAAATGGCATGAAGGGCTCATCCTTAAAGCTGCGTACAACGGTACGTTGGTCCCTTTCAGACAACTTTGGGTGCTTTCCTTTACGTGTCTCTGAAATTCCAGTACCGGTTTCCTTCCAACGATTGACGCAATCGACGATCGTTGATCTAGGTAGCGACATGGCGCGTTGAATGTCCGCGATGCTTTGATCAGCTTGAAATCGTCCAATAATCAAGCCACATGTGTAATCATCGAGTTGCATGCGACGCTTAGAAGTGTTATTAGTAATGTCTGTCAAGGGCATAGTTGGTTTTATTATGCAAATGGAAGAAAAACGGTTTTATTTCAGACGCCTCAAAAAAAAAAAATTCCTAAAATAGAAATAACGGTGACCAATTCGACACCACGGTATAGGTTACACCCCTTTAAGTGAACGGTAGTGTTACAATTGTCAAGAGTACGGTCATCGACCGTATAGCCATAGTTGGGCCATTGTTCAAAAAAGATCATTTAATTGACCGAATTTTGCATTTAATTCAACTAAATTTGGGTGCCCTTGGGCACCCAAATTTTTGGAGATCTTTTCCACTAACTTATTAAATTGGATGCAAGTTTACAGTATTTTCTGATTTTTACTTGATTTTTATTAGATGAAACTTGAATTAAGCAGTTAGGAAAATATAACAAAAGATTTTTTTTTTTTTTTGATAATGTAAAAAATAAAAGATTTTGAGCATGTAACTAAAAATGACGGGTGGCAATTCCTGCATACATTTTAGTTACATTTAGATGTTAAGACAAGGCAGAGGCTGACTGAAATTTCTTCTGCCGGTTTTTGGTTGTTTTACGTGTCTTCCAGGGCAGGTATCTTGTTTACATTTACCGCATTTATTGCTGCATAGCGATCCTTTTGAACTTCCAGAACAGTCATCCATCTTGCATACATTACACACTCTTTTTCGTTTTCCAGAATTAATAATTATTGAATGGGCGAAACGTGGAAGAGGCAGCGAAAGAGAAGTAGATGTTTGTCGGGGACGATGAACCGGTCTGATAATCGCAAGTTGGGGAGACGCAGGAATGTTTGTACTCACCGGTAAATGCTGCAATGTGGGATGTGTTGGCTGAGGCAAAGCAGGAATTGGTCTATTAAATCTTGAAGCATCTTCAGCAAGTGCCCGCACTGCCTTTGAAACTTCAAGATTTTTTAAAACCGTATTACCGTACTTCTTTCGATCCTCTAAAACATTGTAGTAAGCTTGTAAGTGTCCAGGAGTTTTGTAATAGATATTGCTGTTTAAAATGCAGTAAGTTGAATTCCAAACATACGCAAAAAGATTAAAATTCGGTTTTTTGGAGTCGAATGGTTGAAAGATCAACGTGTCTTCTTGGCCGTGGGTTGACAGGAGATTTTCAAACAGAGAAGTTTCTTCTTTTGTGTGAACCGCTGTAATAGCATACAAGGTGCCTTGACAGATGGAGAGGAACTTGTAACGGAATTGCTTTGTTGAGTATCCAGCCTCAAACAATTTAGCTACGGGTAAAGAAGAAAGTTCCATTATACGATTTAATGTAGTTCGAAGTCTGGGTTGCTGGGTTGTAGCTGGTATGATCCCAATTTCGTTGGCCAGATTACGTGGAATTTCAACAACACCATATGTTTCCCTTGTTTGGTCGAAGTTAAGGTAGCATCCATATCGTTCGCACATGTAATCTTGAACCGTTGCATGACCAACATCATTTCTCAAAACATTAATAGCTAGAACAAGCCAAGGACTGTAATGTCCTTGATGTTTTTTGCCATACCTGTTCAAGGATCCAACCTAAAAAATTGTTTGGATATCTAATTAGACCACAAGATACTTTTTTGTTTTAAAAGATATATCAACATGCAACTTACATTTATATTGTGATACAATCTATAGTCTGCCAAAATGGAATCTGTTAGTCTTACAGATGCATTGTAGGAAGCAAACCTGCGAACAATATTCATGTGACAAGCCCCTTCCACCGAGCTAGTTCCCCGCGAACACTTATACCTCATCAAGTTGTTCTTGTCAGGTCCCTTTTCTGTGTACAGCGGGGGACCATCTACGACATCTGATACATGTCCTTGTTGTACGGTGCTAAGAACATGCAAAGACATTTCGACAGCTGCTTCATTAAAAAGTTTATGTCCGGAATTTTCACACCTCAGAGGGCCGTAACTGTCGAAAAGAAACTTGAGGGCCGAGTGTAGTTCATCAGGTGGGGGCACAAATCTCCTAACTCGTTCAAAAATCCACGCTGGATTAATCAGCATCCTTGTATTCCAATCCGTTCCGATGCTAGACAAATATGATTCCACTATCGCTTTATCATCTTGATCACAGACATATAGTATATCCCGAAAGCGTCTCATGAAGTCTTTATGCATGCCATGTGATTTGTTGAGTTTGATCATATCCATAAGGTGAAAACCATCTTTGAGAACTCGAGAGTTTACAGATGTCTGGTTGCTGGGGTTATCGGATACTTGGCTATTTGGTCCATTTCTGTTGGGAGATGTTGACTCGGAAATGTTATTGGTGTCACCATGGGCAGGGAAATGAACCCTTTCAGAAGCTGTAAATAAAAATTTGCGTTTGATGTAAACCTTGAAATTGGGACCATTGAAGTCGTTCAACGTAAGATTATCATCGTAACAATCGACTGGAAACCCTGGAACTTGAACTTTTACCACATTCACCACCAAAGCACCATTTATATTGGTTGGGTTGTGTATTTCGTTGTTGTCAGGTGTATTGTCGGCACACAAAAAACCATAAGCAGCAGCAGAAGATTTTGCTGTACTGTCTAAGTGAATAGCAACAAAAGAGCCAGCTCTAGTATTATTATTGACTTTTTGATGAACAGTGGGCATTGATTTGAACCTGTTGTATATTTCCAAGGAAACCCAGGCATCCAAGGCTGCGTAATTAATCTGCTCCTCCGACAAATTTTCTGCTTCCCAATTGCCACAACGAATCAAGTTTTTCTTCGGGAGCTGGACTTTTAATACAAAACCACAGATATCGGCTAGAGAAAAACTTCTTCTTTCAATCAGATCCTTGTCTTTACAAAATGTACCTAGCTCCAATTGACCTGGAAAATTTTGGAGACCAAAATAGCGAAACCTTAACAGATCTCCACTAATATTCTTTCCGATTTTAACAATTTTAGAGTCAGTAAGCACTTTGACCAGATTTTGTGGGAGCTGCTCGGGTTGAAGAGAGTGTATCCTAAACAAAAAGACGGTGTTGCGAAAAGCAATCTGCACCAAAGCCACCGGTACGAATCGTAATCTTGTTTGCTCACTTCTAGATATGGCTGAATTACCACCTCGAAACGCCCACTCGCAATCAAATCCAATATGAACGTTTCCTTGCTGAGTGCAATCATCCAAAATTTGCTGACATGACTGGTTTATTTGTTGAGTCGTTGTTAATACAGAAACAATCACATCTGTAGGCAATGTGGCCAGAGGACAGTCTTTGAACTGATTGTTTGTATCAATTCGTTCTGAAATAGTAGGCTTGACATGAATGACATTTTCCAAAAGAGAAGGGATCGCGGATTCTAAGAACAGTCTATCACCTAAAACGTTATCCGTATAAAATAACTGTGGCATCTTGAAACCGTACTTCTTGTAACTTTCCATCATGTTATTAAAGGATGGTGTCAAATGGTCTAGTGATTTTGTGGGAGCAAGTACTTGCAAACGAATTTCTTCGTATTCGTTAAGCACTGTGTAGAGACAAGAGAACGTTGATACACCATTGATTTTTGCCATATGATTAATGATCTATGCGTATTACTTTAGAAGTTAGATTTTTTTCTCTTTTTTTTAAAAAAAAAAAAGTACCTTAAATGAATGATCTCCTTTTAATATAACACCATCTAATAAGGACGTGTGCTGATTCATATACGGCCTAAATTCAGCAATTATAGAACAGTAAACATAACTCAGGTAGTTTGCTGAGGGGACATATCCATTATACCCATTTATATCACTGAATGATGAAAATTCGGGATAACTTGTAGCTGATGAAAAGTTTCCAATCAATTGCTTGGCTTTTCTTTGTTCCTCAAGCTTGTCTTTCATAGCATCATAATATTGGAACTGGATTGTATCGTACTTTTCAGTATGGTTGGATCTCAGAATTTGATTCATTCTATGTGGACCAGTTGCATTCTGAAATTGTGGACGCAATAGTTTGACAAGTTTGGTTGAAAACCCAGAACGGTGAGTCAATACGGCAGGAAAATCAGCTTGAATTCTTGCGGGTAGCTGCCTGACAATTTCCGATGCATAACCCATGAAAGTATGAACTGTGGTTTTGTTAGTGCATTTAAAGCGGACGCTGAGCAAATAGAAGCAACTAAGGAAATTGTATGTTAATGCGACTGAATTATATTGAACAATATTAACATTTTGCTTACTCTTCTAAGTCAATAATACGACGAGCTTTTGTTTTCTGGACCCATTCCTTCGCGAGCAAAGTGTTATTACATTTAGGACAACGCAAAGGGGTTCGAGTCAAATATTGGGGAAGCCATACGCATACTCTTGGCCGGTAAAGTAATTCAGGATCAATTTTTTTTTTCAGAACGAAAGATATACTTGGAGGGTTAATCCAAAATGTGCCCTGATTATATTCATCAGGAGTATTTCCACCTTTAAGTTTATCTTGGATTGATCCGAGATATTTGTCAAGCCATCCTTTCTCGGGAATCTCCGCTGCCCTATTTTCGATTGAGGTGATTTGCTCCTCAGTTAACTCTTCGATATTTGAATTATCATCTTCACTTTCCGAATCAATTGGGACATTGGCGTCATCTTCAACAAGAGGTACATTTTCCTAAATTTGAAATGATTCAGCAAGCCTTTATTTGATCATTTAAAATATTATCATGTTACCTCATCTTCGGCATTTAAATCAATGCTATGGTGCGTACTTTCCGTGGAAGAAGAGGGGTCTCCATTATTATCAATAGCATTTTGATTGACAAGGTTTTGATTTAGTACTTGATCGTTCTACGGTAAGTAAAATAAATATCCAAATAAAAAAATAATACCAATACTTTAAAATAAAAATTACCTCCTCGTTTGGGTAAACATTGATTTCACCAGAGCCCGCAGATTCAAATCCTTGTAATACTGCTGTACTGAAAAATGATGAATGTTGACTTCGTCCGGTGGTACTGCTTTCAGCTTCTTCTGCAACAATGGGAAAGTCTAAAAACGTCTGATTAACTAAGTGAGCTGGCTTTGGGCCTGGTGCTTTGGATCCAAGCTTATTTTTTGAGCCCAAGCGGCGGCCTTTCTTTTTAATTTGATTAGTAGACATTATCCCTGCTTTGTTTTAACAAAGTATATCAGTACGAAGCATAATCAATATATAATTTTGGTCCCAAACGGCGTCTGCTATTCTTACTTACAAAAACTTATATTATGAGGTTATATATATAAAGAAATGATAAAAAATAAAAGAAGTACAGTCAAAGTAGAAAAGACAGTTATTTATGTAGATGTAGATTGCGCGAGGATAAAATCAACATTGACAAACAAAAGGGGTACACACGAAAAAAACATTTAATTACCCGCTGGAGATTACAGCGCTGCCTGTTTGAAACCCGCTACACTATTCCTGGCATTTGTATTGGCTCACTACACTATTCCAACCAGTTTTACTGGCTGGATTTCTTACACTACAAAACTTTCTAGCACTACTATTGGCTCCTTACACTATTCCCAGCACTTTTATTGGCTAGATTTGGCCCGACTATAAGCGTACCGTCCGGTCATCTGGCTACATATTGTCCTGAACACCGTCCTACTCGAGGTCCAACGAGTAATACACCTGCTTCTGGTGCCAATGCCACTCCCATAGGTGAAGTTAACGCGGATAATGAACAGGCGGGAAAAGAACAAGGACGTTATTAGTCAGTCCACCTGATAATGTCCGTAATCCTACCACGGACAAGGACAAGGAGAGTCAAGAAGTACATCTGATTGAAGCCGCTGAAGTGTATGCAGCTAAGAGAGCTAACCATGGTGATTCCATTACCAAGGAAGCGACTACTCCTAAGAAAACTAGAGTAAGAGGTTCTGGCGGTAGGCCTATGTTATCTATGCAACAGCCATCTTCTACGGTACCTCCTATCCAACCTATGCCTTCTATGCCTCCAGGTCAACCAAGTCTTGCTATGCCAACTATGCAGCCTACGCCTATGCCAGATTACCAATCGTATCAATTACCACCTATGAACCTGAGCCCACCTATGCAACATGGTGAAGCTTCATATTCAAGACCGAGACATGAACCAATGGTGTTAGATGGTAACATATCGAGCGGTGCTGTTATGGGTGATAAACCTAGGAGAGTGAGAGCCCCACCACGACGTTTAAAGGTAACCGGTCCGGTGTTAGATATCTGGGAGAAGATGGGTGCAAGTCAAGCCTCATTATCTCTAAAGGATTGGATTATACTGGATAAGAAGGTACAAAAGGATATAAAAGATGGTTTAAGGTTCTTGCGTGGTCGTAAACCTCGGAAGGGTAGAGGTCCTGCGAACGGTGTGCCTCAAGGTAATCTACCTAATCCTACTCCAGCTGTGGTTAATCTGGTGCAAGACGCTACAAGTGAATTAGATAGCGAAACGGATACCGATACGGAAAGTAGTACTACTACCTCTGGTTATGAATCTTATTCTGAATCCTCGTTGGATGAAGAGAGTGACAACGATTCGGTGTATGACTATCCATACGAGAGGGTGTTGATGGTAAGTTCATCTCCGTTGGCTATCTTAGGTATGGTGAAAGATTATCCCGTGAAGCTCGTATTGGATTCTGGTTCGGCTATTTCGGTGATCAACAGGTCTTTTGCTGAAAGATTAGGACTAGTAGGTTCGGGCAAGGTGTTGAATATCAAGACCATTGAGACTACTAAGATGAATTGTAAGAGAAACCAGTGTGAGATTACTGTTTCAGTACCGGTGAGAATCGGTAGTTGTTTACGCATGGAACACATGGTTATAAAGGAGGATAATTATTCTAATTCTGCGGAGGATGTTGTGCTTTATGGTAAAGTAAAATTATAAAAAGACTATAGAAGTAGTTTGAGACTGTTTATAAGATTGTCCTTTATTAATAAATGAAATGTACGAGTATTTATATAAAAGACTGTCTGCT
Source organism: Mucor mucedo (assembly GCF_025094135.1). Lineage (NCBI taxonomy): Eukaryota > Fungi > Mucoromycota > Mucoromycetes > Mucorales > Mucoraceae > Mucor > Mucor mucedo. Next base: position 350 of record NW_026252306.1, on the reverse strand, counting down.
GTGTTCATATCTCTAGTGCTATCTTGAAGTTATCATTGATTAACCAAAAATGTATACGATTATTACATAGTCACTAATTTAGTCTTGTTCTAATAAATGTTAAGTCTTCTTAACTCTCTTTGCTTTAAACTAAATTTTAAGTATTTCTCAGACGTACTAAATTAGACTTGTGATGTAATATCCTTATAGTTCTTACTATGACATTTATTGTTAAGCTTATATCACAAATGGTATCAGCATGGATAAACCTTTGTTAGCTCTAATATGGCTATAGCCTTGCTAGGTCACCACAGGAAGAAGAAGAAATCAAGTCTACTGGAACTGCCCCTGCCCCTGCCCCTGCTGTTACC